>NC_056730.1:593202154-593502154 GCF_019279795.1 Protopterus annectens | reverse complement strand
GAACTAGTAAAAACCTTGTATAACATAGTCAAAAGTTAAGAAACAGTAGCACAAGAGAGACTTTTGAGAGAAACTCTGAACAAAGGAAAATTCACAAGGAGCTGGAGAGATTCACAATCTAGGTCCGCCTTCGATGAGTGGCAGATGACTTCTGAGTTACTCTGGGGGTGTCGTGCATTATGGGTAAGGGAAGAGCTTGAAAATCAAATTTTAGAGCTATGGAAAGCAGCAGAGTTGGACCAGAGGATCAGATCTGAACTCCACAGGTTGAGGGACGAATGAAAATGACATCAGATCATGATTCTGAGGAGTCACAAATGATTTCTGAAAATTTCATAAATGCAAGGCTTTGTAAGAAGCAAATAGCATAGTGAAGGTGCTCAAGCAAGGTCTCTGGGAATGAGGCCTGAATGAGCAGGTTGTACAGGTAAGGAAAGATTTTATCCCCCTCATCCTGCAAAAGGAAATCACAGGAGTGAGGCAGTCGGTGAAAACCCTTGGGGCAGCAGACAGGATTAAAGGGCAAAGCAGAGAACTGAAAATGCAATAAGAAACAGAATGTAAATATTTCTTGAAACGGGGATGAATATGAATTTGAAGATAAACATCCTTGAGACCAGAGAAACCAAGAAAGCCTGGGAAGGAAAAAAAGGAAATAGAATCTGAAGTGACAGCACCCTAAAAGAAGGGATCTTCAGAAAGATGTTGAGCTGGGAAAGGTCCAGAATGGGCCTCCAGATGCCTTCTTTTCTGGGGACCAAAAATATTCCAGAATAAAACCCCTTCCCCTTCTGAGCAGAAGAAACTGATTGCATGGTAAGTTGAGACAAAAGGCCCTTAAGTACATCCGGAAAAAAGGGCAGCTGTTCCTGAGAAGGTTGGGGAATGATCAGAAAAGAAGGTAAGGATTAGCACACCATGAAGTATCCCTGACGGATAACAGACAGGAATGAACAAATCCTGAGTCACCCATAACCAAATGGGAAGAGGCAGGGAGAGACAAAGGAAGAAGACTTAGGATGAAGAGAAGCAAACAGACAGAACCCGGCTTGTCTGGAAACTGGAGTAGTAGGAGTACACTTAGAGGAGCTCATCTAGAACCCTTTTTGCCTTGGGGTGAGATGGTCTACTCACAAAAGGCAGGCATAAAAGGAGAATTCCTCTGTAATTTAGGAATAGGGGAAACAAAAATATGCCTCAATTTCTGCAAGGCCTTGCCCTTTTCTTGCAGGGACTTAATTCAGCAGCTGCAAAACCAAAAAGATTTTTATTATCAAGGGGAGCATCCATAAGGCGAAAGGCAAAGTCAAAAGTAACACCTCAACACAGAACCAAAGGCAGCAGCACCGGCTGCATCATAAAAACATTTAACAGAATGGCAAGCCACTTGAGAAAAGGAACCCAACAAGGAGAGGGCTGAAACCTTCCCCTCAGAATCAAGAAGGGTGGACATAATCTGATAGGTCTGAGAAAGAAAAGCTAAGACATACCTGGTCATATGGGTCTGATAATTAATAGCTTGAAAAGCCAGGGTAGCAGCAGTATACATCTTTTTGCCCAGCTAGTCCATGGTCCTACTGTCTATCAGAAGGCAGCAATTCAGTAGAAGGCAACAGCTTGGAAGGTTTGTCAGAAGAGACAGACACAACCGAGGGGTCAGCAGAAGGACATTGTAGAGAAACTTACAATCATCAGGCACTTTATAAAACCTGTCAAGCTTTTTTAGGGCCTGGAGGTTGGGGATCAAGGGCCTGACAAACTGCTGAAAAGGTGTCTAACAGAGCAGTTAGGACCAGATGGACAGCAGATGGCTTATGGCACTCCATCCGGAGGAATTCATTGTGGCTTATGGCACTCCATCTGGAGGAATTCATTGATACCTCTTCTGAATGTCAGAAACCAGAATATAACCTCACTTAAAGAATTCCATCACATGGGAGAAAGCATCCCCAAAAGAAAGTTCTTCAAAGGGAGAACCTGGGCTAATATAATCCTCCTCCTCAGAACCACAGTCCAAAGAAGACGGAATCTGAGAGTAGTAAGCCAAGGACTCTTCCCCGGAATTCAAGTCCTCATCAGAAGAGTCTTGCTCCCTATGCCTTTTAAGCGGAGTAGATGTCCAGGGGAAGGCAGGAAAAACTCCCTGGGGAGGCTTCAAGACCATAAGCGCATTAAACAACCCCCGTGTAAAATCCTGCCATTCAAACTGGGGATCATTGGGAGAAGGAGAAATATGTTTAGTTGTTTTGCTTCTTCTTTAAAAGGATGTCAGCCCTAAAGACCTTAGAAGGTTTGGATCCTTGCCGACATTCAATCAGTGTCATGGGAATGGGAATCTCCTCATGAACAAAAATCTGAGGAATGCTCCTCGATCCCTCAGATATGATCAGCCGAGCTTCCACCTCAACATACACAACGGTGCCTGCAGAGCCTCTGAGGATGTGCGAGAAGCCAGATCCATGCTGGTCTCCGACGCAGTTGGAGAGGAGGAATCTGATGGAAAAACCAGATGATCTGGACTTTAACAGTGCCAAAGGTTCACACCACTTAGTGGCCAGCCCTGCCACAGTTGTTTTTCTACACCACACACCTGCACCTATGGTCAGTTTGGAGTGTCCAATCTACCTACTGCATATCGTTGGAATGTTGGAGGAAACCACAGCACCCAGAGGAAACACTCGTGAACACAGGAAGACCATGCAGACTTTACACAGAAGGCACTCCAGCTGAGAATCAAATGGGGAACCTCTTGCTGTGAGGTGATATCTGCTGCACTACTGTGCCGCCCCGATGCTATGGTGTGTGTGTCCAGAGAAAGGAGTAAGCGTGCCCTACAGCACAGAAGCTGTACTGAAAAGAACTGCACTGAGGGTAGAATTCTCCAGAATGAGTACCTCAGCTATTAAGCATCATTAAGGGTCCCTCAAAACAAGAGGGTTCTATACTATAATCATTCTTGTTTAGATGTAAATGTAAAAAAAAACAAACACAAATAGTAAACTGAAATACTTTACAAAGATTGTAACAATAAAAAATATACAACTTGTCTTTTTCCACATTCTTTATTTCTGATGCAAAGACTGAGACTTTGTCAAAAGTCTAGTGCAGTAAAATAGTTAACCTGAACGCCACTGGAACAGATAAGACTCTCTCCCTCTTAAAGGCATAATGACTACATCAGACTGATGCAGCAGTGTACGTCCACATTTTTCCTCAACAAAATTATATTCATAGCCATTTCTGCTTCAGATACAACTCAAACTGCCGGTGTAATCACAGTGCTGCAGCTCACAAAGTTAATAAAGAACAGTCAACAAGCTAACCAGTATGAAGTTGCTGCTTTTTCTTCTGTGAAGCATCTTGTAAACATGCATGGATTTTCAAACAGAGAGTCTTTAATATGCAAGGGTAATAAAAAAAATACACTTCAGGAGTTCCAACAGACAGGTCTACTTCAGATTCTGAGGTATTAATGACCAGGCATTTTACCCCTTCCTCGCCCTCTGCCAGCTGGTGGTGCATCCACTGTGGATCGTGGATTTTTGATGGTTTCATCAACGGACAATATCAGACAGGCTGCTTCAGATGCTGCTGTTAATGCATTTATTCTTACTACTGCTGGCTCCCAGACACAGGCTTCAAAATTATCTGCTATATCTTCATTGTTGATATCTACTCCATACCATAAGCCACCCTACAAAGAAAAAAGATCAATCAGTGAAGTAACAACAATGCTGCTGCACAGAAAGGATTTTATTATGAAGAATAAATCCATCAGCTCTTAGAAATGAGGGATTAGTAAAATTTCAACAACACTGATTTATGTCACTTAATGGTGTAGCACAGAAATAAGCATTTCTTTTTCAACCCTAAGGAAGCTGTAAGCTCTATGAATGTAATCATAGCCATACCTATCAAATAACAGGATAATTGCTACAGTAATATTCATTTTGTATGGGATTAAATAAATAAATATGGCTATCTGTTCTTCCAGTCTGACTTTGACAGCATCTGGGCATCTCCAAAGTGCACCCAGTCTCCTCCCCATTCCAACATCAGAAAGAAAGATGGAATCATTAAGGAGGAGAGTGGTTTACTGTGACTTGCTCAACTTTTACTTGTTTAAATTCTTGTTTCCTCAGCAGCTGTTTGCCCGTTACTTACCTTTGAAGTATTACACATTGCCAAAGAATCTTGTTCAGTCTCATCTGAGGTCAAAGGGCAGTACAGAAAGAGGATTACTTGCATGGTTTTATAATGATCATTCTTTGTCTTCAGTTAAAGAAACCTCAGTGTGACAATGTAATTAAGTTATTTGCTATTTCTACACATTCAAGTATACATCTATACATAATTACATCTATCTATATCTGTATATATCCACGTATTTATATATCTGTATATATCCACATATTTATATATCTGTATATATCCACGTATTTATATATCTGTATATATCCACGTATTTATATATCTGTATATATCCACGTATCTATATCTATATATATGTATACAGATATATAGATAGATATGTTTATATAGTGAAGGTGATGGTATTTATGAAGAAATATGAGCTACTGTGTTCAGAACACCATTATTTCAAGGTAACATAGTAGTCCTAGAAAAGACTAGCCCATAATATGACATTCTAACATTTTGTTCTTTGTAGAATACGAAACCACCAACTGTTATCCTCAACCTCCTGGTTAAATCCATCCAGAGATTGGGTGAAGCTATGCAATGCATCTACCCTTGAAAGTGCTAAGAAAAATGCCTGTGATATACCCTGAAAACCAAAAAGAACTCTTGACAATATACATAAAACATCCAAAGCTATAACAGAACAATATAACTAGACCCTTGCTATGCACTAGCAAGAAAGGGCTACAGATGAGGATGGATAGGTGGGAGGGAGTTTCTAATGAATAGGTAATCCTCTATTATCTGATGTCAGCTCACAAAAATGTATTATGATTACCGTAAGGCTCACTGTTGCAACAGTACTTCTAATAGATGAGTGCGCAAATTAGCCAGAAGTAAAGGTTGACCCTGGACTTCAGAGGTGAATTGCAGAGGCACAGCTAGTTAGTTCTACTCCTTAAATGTATAACCAATTTCTAGCATTTGGCAAAGGTACCAACGGGGGGTGGAGGTGGGGAATCAGAGTAACGGCATAACCAAAGGTTTCTACACATACATTCTTCAAAAAACCCAAGTAGTGGCAGCTGCCCAATGGAGGTAGCTATGGATCTAGTCCTCCAAAACTTTGACAGCAAACAAAATAAACACCAAGTGGCTGACAATGATCTGCCTGCTTACCTGACATGAAGATGGCAAACAACTGATCAGCCAGACACTATACTGCACCATACCCAAGCTGCTACTGTACATTTCCATGATGTGAAAATCTCTCCTTTACTATGAGTTTTAGGATACAAAACAGGCAACTGTATGATCCAGATTAATTTCTTTGATCCTACAGAAGTATTTTTGCATTAAAAAAAATGGAAGCATAGTGTCATAGTACATCTGTACTGTACTATGCCTTTATGTTAGTAAATACAGATACAAAATTCTGGTTACTATATCGCATGATTTTTGCATCTGTAACTGGACCAAGATGGTATACTTACAAATGCAGAATGAACTTTTTCACATACAACAGAAAAATACATATTGAGCTGTAGAAACATACATGCTGAGTATGTGCTGAACATATATCACCCAGTACTATCACAATACCACTTAACCAAAGTCACACACACTAAATTACACCCAAAAACTTGACATCTTGCAAAGTTACAGACCATCTAAAGATCACACTGCAAAACAGCAAACATATTACTCACAGCATGTTTGAGTACCACATATTCCTGAAGCAACTCATGTACCCCATGCCCCCCCATTAAAACTTTATACCTACACTGTAAAATTATACTACCTGGAATAGTAGTATACCATCCAAGTTTTCTCATCTTGCTGAAGCTCTGCTGCCACACTAACCTCACTCAGATGTGTGCAACCACCACAAAAATCGCACTCATAAGTTTTTGAATTGAGACAAGCTCATTTGCATCCCCCACACCTTCCGACGTGCATATTAACTCTACTGACACACCAATGACACATGATCTAAAACCTTTATCACACATTTACCAAATCCCTCCATTAACACTTCTGAATGGAAACAAAGAAGCATTTCCTTCAATGACAGCAGAGCTCACTACCATTCCAACATTAAAATCAAAAGTCGATGAACCCTGACTTTGCTAAACACATCTCTCCCATTAAAAACTCAGCAGGATCAGTCAGACTGTGACCAGTGTGATACTGTGGTGCTGGAAATGTTTGCAGAGCAATCCATTCTTCTATTCCATCCTTCACGCAGCCCAATGCTTCTGCTCCATCTCCTGTCAGCTGACAATGCCTGATGAAATCATCTCAACCAAATGACTAGGCATCTGTGCAAAGCTTGTTTAATATGGCTGAGTGTACAAGTTTCCTGCCATTTCTCATGTTGATAAACTTAAAAAAGCTGTCCCGGTCCCCAAAAAGCTACATCAGGTACCAGGTAAGTGGCCTTGTAGAAACAGAAAGCTTATCCACTCCCTAGCACTTGATTCACACACACTGTGGGACAGATGGATCAACTGGAATTGTCCAGCAGAAATACATGGACCATAGCTCTCTCGTACAGCCTGGGGATGACATTCTCATATCTCTACAGAACAAATAGGCTGACTGGGTGAAGGCAGGGGAATAAATGGACAGATCTTGGGTGGAAATGAGTTTGGGGGATTAAAAAAAAAAAAAGTTGCACTTAACCCCAAGGGGTATTTCTGACTAAATGTAATTACACAAATATCTTGTCACAATCCAAGAAGAAAGAAGTGCAAACAATAATCAGCCTGTAATTGTTTACAAGCCCCCCCCCCCGTAGTCCACTTTGTGATAAAGAAAAGTGTTAAGATAACTTCCTGCACAATGGAGTTTTACACAAAGCTTTTTACTTTTCTCGGACAGCCCCAACACTATGGCAAGGACTAGTCATACCTAAAAGATAACACAGTTGTGTACACTCACCATAAATGTAGATGTTGAGTGTATTTACTGTTGCAGTCATCACCTGTGGGTTATCCCTGCTGTGGTAGCCCTCGGCCGGCCCGAATACCAGAGTCAATGTTTTTTTGCATCAGCTGCTGTCGCCTGTCGTCTGACGTCAAGTTGTCAGTGCTATAAAGCAAAGCAGCTGATGTCATTACATCAGTTTTTCTTGCCCTAACCCGTCAGAAGCACAAGGAATTAAGGAAAAGTGGTCCTGGTGGTGAAAAGCCACCGTGGGAAGCTTATGTCCCCCTAGGGGAAGATGCTATATGGGGGGATTGAGGAAGGGGAAACCAGGGCTGCAACAGTAAATACACAAACATCTACATTTATGGTAAGTGTACACAACTGTACTATGTTCTTCGTGTTTCACTGTTGTAGTCATCACCTGTGGGAGGATTCCCAAAGCTGAGGAAAGGGGTGGAAGGATAGATTAGAGCCCTAGGAATGGGTCAGCAGGCCCTGCAGAACTGCAGAGACAAACCCTGCCCTAGACTTAGAAAAAAGAGGTAGGTGGTAATGCTTTGTAAAGGTATGGACAGAGGTCCAGGTGGCAGCTTCCAAAACGTCCCTGGTGGGGACTCCTCTGAGGAAGGCTGTGGAAGTGGAGGCTGCCCTAGTGGAATGGGTACGGACAGACTTGGGGGGGGGGGGATTCCCATGTAGTCTGTAGCAGAAATGGATACAGTGTGATATTCATTTGGAAATGGTTTGTTTGGAAATGGGCTTCCCCTCTGCCCCAGGGGCAAAGCTGACAAGTAGCTGGTCTGTTTTTCTGAATGGTTTAGTACGGGTCCAGATAGTACCAGAGTTGAGTGTGCACGTCTAGCGGGTGTAGAATTCTTTCCCTCTTGTTTTGAGGGTTGTGAAAGAAGGTGGGTAGGTGCATGGCCTGGTTGAAGGTCACATCAGATAACACCTTGGGCATAAAGAAGGGATTGGTACTCAGGGAGACCCTGTCTACATGGAAAATAATGAAGGGCTCAAACAGCCATGAGAGCCTGAAGTTCTGATTTCCCACTAGCTATCACCTCAGCCAGAAGGGTATCAGTCTTCCAGGAAAGGTATTTCAATTCTGTAGAAGCAGGAGGTTTGAAAGGAGGCAAGGTTAATTTTTCTAGAACATAATTCAGGTCGCAGGGTGGCGTGAGAGGCCTTCTGGGAAGTCTGACATTAGAAGCCCCTCTGAGGAATTGCTTAAATCCAAGGATGAGAAGAGGGGTGGGTCCGAATCGTAATGGGCAGAAATGGCTGAGGCATGGATTTTAATAGAGAAGAGAGGCCACAACTGAGCAACTCGGCTAGGTAATCCAAGATAAGAGGGATGAAGGATGGGAGGTACTGGCCCCAAGAGCAGAATCTTTTCCATTTCCCTGTGTATGATTTTCTGGTGCTGGGCCTTCTGGCCTCTGATGATGATGTCTAGGACCTGTTTACTTAAAAGGAATTCCTTGTTAGCTTTTAAGGTACAAGCCATGCTGAAAAGATTGAGAGAGTCTAAATCTGGGTGCAGTATCTTCCCCCTCACCTGGATAAAGAGGTCTGTGATCAGGGGAAGCTGCTTGGGGGGCTGTAAGGTCAGGCTGCACAGTAAGGGGTACCCAATGCTGTCTGTGCAAATCTGGAGCAATGAGAATGGCCTTTGGTCTCTCCTTCCTTATTCTGATCAGTACTTTGGGAATAAGGGGCAGAGGAGGGAATGCGTACACAGAGGGAGTTTCAGGGGAAGGTCAAGGCATCCACCTTCCTTGATAGGAGGTGATACTCCCTGGTACAGAACTTTTACAGCTGGTGGTTGAGGTGCGAGGCAAACAGATCCACTTCTGGAGAGTCCCCCACTCCTGAGTGATTTGCAGAAAGATTTCCCTGTGGAGCTGCCATTCATGGGGGTCCAGTAAGTTTCTGCTTAGGTGGTCTGCCAGGGTGTTCTTGACCCCTGGTAGGTACTGGGCAATTAGGTGAAGACCCATGGAGGTGGCTGTAAGCCAGAGGCTCATGGCTAACCTGGGTGCCCCCCTGTTTGTTGATATACCACATTACTGTGGTGTTGTCTGTTTTTATAAGGAGAACCCTTGGCCTGATATGAGGTTTAAAAGATGCACAGCCTTTTGTACTGCCATCATTTCTTTCTGACTGATGTGCAAGTGAAGTTGTTGGGCATCCCAAAGACCTTGGGTGCACCTGTCTGCTAGATGAGCGCATTAAACAATGTCTGAGGTGACAGTAGTGATAGTCTGGCCAGAAGGGTGGAAGATGAAGGAAAGACCCTTGTTCCTGGCACAGGCCTCTGCCCACCATAGAAACTCAACCCTTATACATGGGATCAGAGAGAGATAGGTCTCTGGGGACTGAGTGCTGGCACTAAAGGTTCTTTAAATACCAATGAAGTTTTCGCATGTGAAGCCTGGCCACAGTAGTGAGAAAGATGCAAGATGCCATGTATTCCAGGGCTTGCAGGAACTTCCTCGCAGTGAGGTGACTTCTCGAAGCCAGCTGGGTAAAGTAGAGAGGCAGGAAGCTCTGCTTTTCTGGGGATAGGAAGGCCATTTGGGATGCTGTGTCTAGCACAGCTCCCAAGAAAATGATCTTCCTGGTGGGGTTTTGCTTTGATTTCTTCTCGATGGTGAACCCCAGGGAAGGTAGGAGTGACTTGACAAAGAGAAGGTCCTGGAGCAGCTTTTCTTTGCACTCTACCTGAATGAGGCAGTCATCCAGGTAAGGGTAAATCTGTATACTTCTCTGTCTGCAGAATACTACGGCTGGAGCCAAGCATTTGGTGAATACTCTGGGATCAGTAGATAAGCCAAAGGGTAGCGCAAAGAACTGAAAGTGTTGTGAAGCTGCTGTGAAGCCCAGGAATTTCCTGCATGATTCCCTGATGGGGATGTGGAGGTAGGCATCTTTTAGGACTAGGGTCACTAGGCAGGCATTTTTTGTTAGCATAGGCAGCAGCTACTGCAAAGTTAGCATTTTGAATCTGGGGACCATCAGGGAGGTGTTCAGAATGGAGAGATCCAGGATGGGGCACCAAGTGCCCTCTTTTCTGGGAACATGGAATAGTCTAGAATAAAAGCCTTTGCCTGTTTGATCGGAGGAGACAGGTTCTACTGCTCCCTGGGATATGAGAGTTTGGACCCGTTTCAATGCCTCTGCCCACAGATTTGGAGGCAAGTCTGGCTACCTTCTTGGAATTGGGAGTTCGTTGAAAGAGAATTTTTACCCGTGAAAAATTATCTTCAAGTCCCATTGGTCCTTTGTTACAGAAAGCCAATGGTCTTTGAAGAGGGAGAGCCTTCCTCCTAGTTTTTGATGAGTGAAGGGGGGAGGGAGAGTCATTGTGAGTATTTGCTGTAGAAGGTTGGCTTAGAACTCCCTGCCTTAGAGACTAAAGTGGCCCATTGTTTACTTCTCTGCTGGCCCTGGGAGACAGGCCTGGATGGTTTGTCCTTGCAGGGCTTACACCTTGGCCCTGTCTGCTAGATGCAGGGAAGGCCCAGTGCTTAGAGGGAAAGTTCCTGCTGAATCTGGAAGGTTGAACCTGAAAGAAATCTTTTACTGTTTGCATAGATTTTGCTTTGTCTTCCATCTTTTTAAAGCACCTCTTCTGCTTTTCCCCCAAACAAGTGCTCCTTATCTAGGGGTGCATCAATACGTTTAGACTTGACATGATCAGGAAGAGGTTGTTCCTTCAGCCATGCATGTCTCCTAATAACAGATCCTGTCACTGCTGCCCTGCCAGAGGCTTCTAGGGTGTCATATCCACACTAATGAGTGTTTGGCCACTTGAGCAGTGTGCAGTAAATCTGCTAACCCTTCTGAACTGGTACAGTCAGGAAAAGTAGCAATCTTCTGTTTTAATAGTTCCAAAGTGTGTTGTTGATATTTTAATATAAGGAACTGACAACTGAATGCCCTGATAGCGAAGGTTGAAGAGGTGCATACTTTTACCCCATCTGTCCAGAGCTCTGGAGTCCTTGTCAGAAGGAAGAGGATTCTTGGCTCCTTTAGGTCCCTGTGTAATGACCTCTGGGTCTGTAGCAGGATTTCTGTTCAGGTATTTGTGAGAATCCGGTACTCTGTAGTATCTGTTAGGTTTACTGGGAGCAGGAGGGAGAGCATCCGGGGCTAAACTGGATTCATGGAAATTATCATCCACCACTTCTAAAACAGGGGGGGATGGCCAGGAGTCTGTGCTGGGGCAGTTGCACAAACTCTACAAGTCTTTTCTTAGACTGTGGGAAGTCCTGAGATTTCCACTGGAAATATTCCCTGAGGGAGTGAAGGGTTTCCCCAAAGGAAAGGTCCTCTGGAAGGAATGCAGAAGGGATGAATTCCTCTGCATCCGAATCCTCATAAGCAGTTAAGGGATGCTGCTCCTCTTCGAAAACTGAATAGTCAGATTCTTCAGAATCCTGTTCTGTCAGTTTCTGGAGAAGGGTGCCTTTTCCTTTTAGAAGTTGTGGCATGACTATCCCGGATAAGGGAGATGAGATCCTCCGACACTTTAAGCATTTGTGCGTGGGGTGGTGCAGCAGTAGCAAGATGGTGGCTAGAAGCAGATTTCCTAGGAGTGGCCTGGCTTCTAGGCCTGGGAGAATGTCGGTCTTTTGAGAAATGGTAGGCGGATCTGAAGATGTCGTTTTTTTGTCTAGATTTGGTAGTGCGAAAGGCCTCCTTGGAAGCCGGTGCCTGCGTTTCGGCTCCGGACCCAACCAAGGCAGAGACAGCCAAAGGAGTGGAAGACGAAGATTTCTGCAGCATGCTGGACTCTGAAAGGGTCTCGGTAGAAGGCTGCGTAGATATGGGATTGGGCATCAGGGGCTGCAAAAGCGCCTCACTGAATTCCGGAGAACTGATAACCTGCTTAGCGGTAGCATCGTCGGAAGGCTTGGCCTTGTGTGGTCTTGTCTGTCTATCTCTATGTTTTTTGGAATGTCCACAGATTGTTGGCTGATGGACGGCATATCGGAATGCGAAGATGGAACACAAAAATGGAAGTCTCTGTGTGGGATCTGCCTTCCACAGGCGAGACAACTGTTAACTTTTTTGGATATCGGTTAGTGCAAGAAAAAAGGATCCAAAAATGGGGGAATTGCTTTAGAGGTTTTCAGCTGAAATTCAACTTCTGGTAGCGACTGACCAGTACTCGTGTGAACTGCTTCTGCTACGGGCTCCACAGGAAGAAAGTCTGATGTAATGACGTCTGCTGCCTTGCTTTATAGCACTGACGACCTGACGTCAGACTACAGGCAATGGCAGCCGATGTAAAGAAAAAAAAACAACAAAAAAAAAACATTGACTGGTATTAGGGCCGGCCAAGGGCTATCACAGCAGGGATAACCCACAGGTGATGACTGCAACAGTGAAACATGAAGAACATCTATCCTTGCACTAAATTCAGACCGCATTTTAATGTCTACATGGACAGACCAAGTTAATTGTACATGCATCACCTCTGGCCATGTCATCAAACTGCAACTAACTCTCATCATCAAATGAGAAGTGAATGAATGAATACCTATTCTAATGATGGACGTGAAGGACTGGGTCAATCTTCCTCTACTCACTGAGCTCAGGGTCAGTAAGACCCCAGCAGCTTGGCAAAGAAAACTTTTCCAGTCCAACAGACTCCTTTACCATAGACCTGTATTTAGAAGGACTCCTGAAGTAGACTCGAGGGCCTAGCAAAAGAAATGAAATCCAGGAATGTAAACTTCATAAACACACACAGACATACATGCATTACATATTTTATATTACATATAGATCCCTGTCCCTGAATGCCAGTTCAAACAGGCAAGCCTTTAATGACTTATAAAAGCAGGCAAGTGTGGAACAATCCCTAAGCCACAAATGAATTATATTTCACTGGTCTGTAGCCTAATGAGTAAAGCTACAAAAGCCTGATGTTTCCAAATGCATCCATGGAACCCCCTGCAGTGACTAGGAGACTGAAAAAACAGGAGTGCAGCACAATTCCTTCACAAAGTATACCCGTGTTGTACATGAGCAAGCTGAGATACACCAATATTTTATACATAATGCAAAATGGATTAGGAGCTAATGTAAGCTGCACACAACAGTACAGGTGCAATACTCTTGACTGAAAGAATTACAAGAAAGTAGCCTAACCACAGAGTTATGCACAAACTGCAAATGTTTAGTCTGTGTCAAGAAGTCTTAAGTAAATAGTATTATAGGTTCACAGGTTTATACTAGGCTAATGACCACCAATGTATTTCTAGGTCTAGCCATGCAAATCAAATGAGTTTTGTCCTGGAGTCCCTTAGGCACCTATATATGGGAGAAAGTTAGTAATGAGGTAGCCAAGGGTTATTGGGGGGTTAAATGTACTTACTGTCAACCTCTCTCCATCAGAGACTGGCAGATGGATGGGAAATCACAGATTCACCTCCAGTCTAACAATCAAGGTTTTATTTAAATATGGTTAGGGTTGAACTCTGCTTCATGTGGATGGGGAGAGCTTATTCCATAGCACTGGCATCCTTTGACACACATGTCTTGTCAGCATGTTCTACTTATGTCGCAGGCAAAGTTCAGATCCTTGGAATGGATGTAGAGTTTCTGGTGCTGTGTTTTGCAGATATACAAATATCCATCACAGCTGGATCTGAGGATGCCTTACATGCCAGGCACAGACTGCCTCTCAGTAACCTGTAGCAGACTGAGTACAGAGATACGGCCTTAAAGCATTGTGTAGGACAGGGTATTCATACCCCGGATTCTCCTGATGAGGAACCTTTGAGGGCATTCCAACTGCTGCAAGTGCCTAGTTAGGTACATGTCAAAGGGGGCACTGTACTGAATTGATGGGTCTGGTTAAGGGTTGAGAGGAGAGTGATACTATAAACGTCTTGGACATGATGACACATCCTTGCTTCTGAGTTAGGTGACACAGAATGATTTCCTGGCTGTGTGTTGGTTAAATGCCAGATTACTGTCTACATATGTTCCCAGATCCCCAACTACCGGGTCAACTCTTAAGAATGTTTTTATCAATGGAGTAATTAAACTGGGTGGACAATTTCCCAAAAGGCACTATAATGCATTTCTTTGCGCTGAATTTTAATCTGTGGATCACGCATCAGTCATTTGTTTGCGACAGACACCTCTTGCAAGATGTTGGTGTCATGGGGCTCCTAATTTACAGTCATCTGCAAACTTGGTGAGGTACAAGCCTTTAACAATAGCCTTGACTTCAGTGAAGTAGATGCCAAACAGGAGCAAGTACAACAGAGAGCCCTAGAGGTACTCTTCTGGTGGAGGTGGTCTCGCCTATCCTGGACTTCTTGGATCCCAACTGCTAGCCAGCCAGCAATCCAACAAGTTTTGTAAGGATTTATCCTTACTTTTGGGTCTGTCAATACCAGAGTGGGGTACTTTATCGAATGGCTTGGCCAGGTCAAGATATGCAGTATGCACCATTTTCTCCTTATACGCAGACTTCTAGAAGAGGGTCAGCAAGGCTACCAAGTTGAATAGGAAAGAGCTTCCCTTAAGCCAAACTGGAATGGGTCCAGTGTTTGTAGGTTGCCAATATCCTTCATCATTTCTATGACAATTCGCTCCATGACTTTGCACGTTAAACTTCTTAGACTGATGAATCTGAAGTTCCTAGAGTCGGTTGATGGTTCACCCTTATGAAGACAGATGACCACTGTAGCCCTCCAATTCACATGGCACGTAACATATTTTGAGGCTGTAGATGAAGAGTGCCTCAAGTGGTCCCAAGTCATGTTTTAGGTTATTTAACAGGCAACCAGGTATATTGTTGAGGCCCACTGAAGCAGTGCTTTTGGTCCTAGCAAGTGCTGCCAGGACCTGCTCCCTCCTGTTGATAGATGAGGATATGCAAAAAGGGATTTCACAGGAGGTAGTGGAGGGAATTTAGCACTAAATTTACTACCCAGTAGATTTGCTATGTCACCCTGGTCAGCAAAGGTTGTGCCATTTATGACCAGTTCTGCACACTGCTGAGTGCTGCCTTTAAGCATTATAATAGCAAAGGTGAAATGAGAATAAAGGCCTTGACTACCACAACTTGGAAGTCAACTTAAGGAAAAAGGTACCTGATCCTGTAGAAATGTTGTAAACAGAAAAAGGCCAATTAGACCACATCTGACTGGCATCAGTGTCAGACAACTGTCCTGGGTCATGCCTAAATTGTTCACCTTGGTGACAATGTCATCATAGAAAAATGAACTAGGAAGCAGAGCAGTAGCAGAACTCTTTAATGAAGTATTAACACATCCTCCGTTCAACCAGTTACGTACACGTCACTGATGAATGACCTTCAGATGATCAACAAGAGTAATCACATTTGTTACATCAATCTGTAGGAAACTGTGGCAAAGATCTGTATTACCAGCACTGCAGTGGTATGTTACATTTTGTTCTGCTATCAAATCTCCCAATTGAAACCAACAAGAAAAGAATAGGACCCAAGACTGATCAGTGTAGTACTTCATACTCCAAGGTATAGGAGGCCTGGGGTATTAAGCCCTGAAACACCCTTCTAGCTGTATCCTCAAAAGGAAGACAAACCAGTAAACAATAGAGGCAGTACCTTCCTAAAAGGCAAATCCTCCTACAGAACCTTTAGGCATTACCTCAGGCAATTTGTTCTTGTTCATGGATGTAACAATATAAATACTACAACATGAGTGCAAAGGACCCTCTAACATTACCCTTTTCACGATGATCCACCCTAACTGACTACACTGTCTGTGTAGACAACTCCTCTCCCCTTCCCTAGAACCTCCTTGACTGTACATAAAGTTGAAAGCACACTACCTCATCTCCACTTCACCCTACTTTCTTTCTTGCTCACCCTTCTACCATACTTTCCTCTGTACATTTCTATCTGCTCCTCTAAATAATGTTTTTCCTTTTTCTTCTTCACTTCCACTTCTGCCTTCAAATTATATCACTCTTTTATGCCAACCTCGGGATTGCTACCTGAAATGTTATCCTATTCTATATATGACAATTCTTACAAGTAATACCCAGTAATGTGCATACACTCATACAAATCATCCATTACTGCTTGTATTTATGCATTCATTTTTAAGTTTTGGTTACTTTTTACTTGTCTTTGTTAACTTTTAAGTATAAAAAAAAAATTAAAAACAAAAAAACACAAGTAGGACCATAAATCAAGATGTCATACTCAATAGTGTCAAATGCTGGTGAGAGATGCAGCAGGACCAAGGCTGAGCAACACAGTTTGCCTTTTGTCTCTCTGATCTTGTAAAAGGAATGCCTGATAAGTGTATGAGTTTTATGCCAAGACACACTTGAAGCAATGCTTCTTGATCCTTAAATGAACATGTGCTAGGTACATGGTGCTGCCATCAGACTGGTACTTTTGCCTAGGCTTTATAGATGTTAAAGGAAATGTTCTCATTAGGTCCCCCCCGAAACAGGCACTGCCTGAAATGGCCAGCCTTGTAAAAATATAAACATTTTTGTTTGCTGTTTCTACTGCTAATGAAATATTTATGGTGTTTTCA
Source organism: Protopterus annectens (assembly GCF_019279795.1). Taxonomy (NCBI): domain Eukaryota; kingdom Metazoa; phylum Chordata; order Ceratodontiformes; family Protopteridae; genus Protopterus; species Protopterus annectens. The sequence continues at coordinate 593,485,517 of NC_056730.1, read as the reverse complement.
AGTGTCAGTTTGCTCTTTAATAATGATGATGGTATTTGCTTGCATTCATCATTTACTCCCCATACAATCTTTTCTCAAACTTTATTGCAATGTCGGTATAACCATAATTTTCAGCTTATTATTTTTTTCGCAACTCAGTCACATTCTCACTCTCTCTCTGCATGTTTTACAATACAAAACTAAAAAAAAATGCACATATCTATTTCACTAGGCTTGGATATAAATGATTCTGTAATAAGCTTACTATAGGCTCTTGTTCTTCCAGAAATCAACTGTCGTCTATGGAAGCCCTAGACAAACACTGAAGAAGTTGCCATGGACCTAGTTGAACGGGCTCTCAACTTAACGGCAGACAAACTATATACAATCTGTACAAATGATATACAATCTGTCAGCCATTTGACCATTGCAACTGATTTACCCAATTTAGAATCTGCAAATGAGACAAATAACTCATCAGTCTTTCTAATTTCTTTAGTTCTATGCAAGTAAAAATGTAATTGTAAATGTCTAAGTGCAACATATATACACCTTTGTTTGCAAATTTTAGGAAAGAAAACTGGCAGACTAATGGATTGGTTGATGCTAGACTGACACCACCTTAGGATGGAAGGAAAGGATTGGTTCATAATGTTATTCTATCCCTGTGATTAATCAAGTAAGAAAGTTCACAAAACAATGCTTGAAGTTCTGAAATCCTATCAGAAGTGATGGCTACCAAAAAAATAGTCTTCCAGGTCAGAAACTTAAGATCACATTTTGCTACTGGTTCAAAACGGGAATGAATCAAGGCCTGCAGTACTAAATTTAAGTCACATGGAGAAGATGTATCTTTATAAGGTCGTCTCAAAAGAAGGGTACCTCTCAAGAAGGCCTTACAAAGTTTAGATAAAGACAGGGTAGAGTTCTGAAATACAATGTGAAAACTAGAGATGGCTGCTAAATGAACTCTAATGGCTGAGGAGCTAGTACCTTCACTGAAAATTGCTACCAAAAATAAAAGGACATTTTGTGCAGCGGCTGAAAACAGGTAGTTATATACTCACCATAACGATCGATGTATGTGGTCCATCTCGCCTCACATTCTTTACTCACAGGTTCGGAGCAGAGAATCGGCTCCGACTCTGCCAACTTATTTCTCTAGCACGAAGTCTCTAATTGGCTGGGCTAACCCGGTATCCCAAGATGCACTTCGCCCTAGCTCCAGATCTAGTTTGCGGCCATTCCAGTCGCACCCCACACACAACAGCCACTGGAAGGAGCTCCAGCCAGAAAGGAAAGAAAAAACAACTGACATTGAAGGGTTCTCAGAGCCAATTTTCCTCCAAATCCTACAGGAAGGGGGCAGGTGGGAGGGTACGTAAGAATGTGAGGCGAGATGGACCACATACATCGATCGTTATGGTGAGTACATAACTACCTGATGTTATGTGGTCCTATCTCGCCTACATTCTTTACTCACAGGACAGCACTCCCCAGCACCTCTATCCTGGGTGGCTCATAGGAAAATACTCCTGAGAGCCATGGAACCAAAGGAAGCCCGGCCCCTAGAAGCCACGTCCAACTTGTAATGAGTAATAAAGGTGTGCAGAGAGGCCCAGGAGGCCGCAGCACAAATATCATCCAATGAAAGCCTGGCATGGTATGCTATTAATGTAGACACTGCCCTGGTACAGTGAGCTTTGACAGGAACAGGTAAATTTCTGCCTGCTGACGAATAGATAAAGGAAATACAACCTTTGATCCATTTAGAAATTGTGCTCTTGGAAATAGGACAACCTGTTCCGTTTTCTGAGAAGGACACAAACAGTTGATCAGACTTCCTAATATGCTTAGTCCTGTGTAAGTAGAATCTTAGTTGTCTGTGCACATCCAACTGGTGAAATCCAAACTCTGCTTTATTGGAAAAGTTTGGAAAGAACACTGGTAACTCGATAGACTGATGAAGATTAACGGTGGATGACACCTTTGGAAGGAAGGACGGGTCAAGTCTCAGGGAAACTCTGTCCTTATGAAAGGTCAAATACGGAGGTTTAATGGACAAGGCTTGAATCTCTGATACTCTTCTGGCCGATGTAATGGCTATTAGGAAAGCCGTCTTCCAAGATAGAAATTTTAATTCACAGGTGGCAGCCGGTTCAAAGGGCGATGAAGTGATGGCTTGTAACACAAGGTTTAGATCCCATGGCATGACAGGTTCTGAAACAGGAGGGCGAAGTAACCAGGCGCCTTTCAAGAAGGCCTTACAAAGTTTATGGCCCATAAGAGAAGGCTCGTAAGATAATTGGAAATTGCAGCCAGCTGCACCTTAATGGTAGCAGGCGCAGAGCCCTGTCAGAAAAGCATGGCTAAAAAAATCTAAGACCGACGGAATTGGGGCTGTGAAGGGGTCCAAACCTTGGGCCTGAGCCCAAATGGAGAATCTCTTCCATTTGCTGGAATAAATCATTCTGGTGGAAGACTTATGAGACTAAGACAAGATGTGTACCACCTCAGGTGAAAAGGAATGTCGTTTAACTAGAGATGGAAGTGGAGCAGCCAAGGCTGTCAACCTGAGGGTTCGCAGGGAGGGATGGAGCTGTCCTGACATGTGAATCAGTAGGTCTGGCACTGGGTCCAGGGTCCAAGGACTGTCCACTGCATACTGCTGAAGAAAGGGGAACCATACTTCTCAAGGCCAGTGTGGAACAATTAGAATCATCCTGCTTCCCAAGGATATGGCTTTTTGAATCACTCTTGGTAACAGAGGAAACGGAGGGAAAGCATAGATCAGACGGGGGGGGGGGCAATCGTGGACTAGAGCGTCCCTGGGTGACTCCCCCTGTGGGGGGATCATTGTGAAGTACTTGCTGCATTTGGCATTGAGAGGGCTGGCGAAGAGATCGCAGCAAGGCTGACCCCACCTGTTGAAAATTTGAACCACCACTCGGTTGTTCAGGGAACACTCATAAGGCATCAGAATAGCTCTGCTCAGCCTGTCCGCTATCACGTTGGTCTTTCCCGGAATGCGCGTTGCCACTAAAAACCGTTGGGAAGACACTGCCCAATGCCACACTCGCATGGCCTCTCTGCAGAGGGGATAAGACTTGGTTCCCCCCTGCTTGTTCAGGTACCACACCACGGACATGCTTGTTCAGGTACCACACCACGGACATGCTGTCTGAGTGAATTGCAATCGTTCCCAGAGGAAGAGAGCTTTGGAGTGCCCGCAACGCTAGTAACACCGCTCTCATCTCTAGAACATTGATGTGCAGGTGTACCTAGTGAACTTGCCACGTGCCTTGGACCGTCCTGCCAAGATAATGCCCCCCCCCCATCTGGGAGGAGTCCGTGGTCACCGTGGCCACTGGAGACATAGGAATCAAGCTCCTCCCCTTGTCCAGATTGGTGGAACATAGCCACCAGCGGAGGTCCTGTTTGCACCATTCTGTGAGATGTATCAAGTGGGAAAGAGGAAGTTTCTGAAAGGACCATTGGGCCGAAAGGAGCCACTGTAGGATCCGCATGTGTAACCTGGCTAGAGGCACCAGCATGATGGTGGCAGCCATGGATCCCAGGAGCTGGAAAACTAACCTGGCCTGAACTCTCTTGAGGGGCAACAATGCGTGAATCTGAGACTGCAGCACTCTTATCCTCTCTTGTGGCAGAAAGGCCCGCATTTGAATAGAGTCTAGCTTGACGCCTATAAAAACATGCTGTGAGGGCAGCAAGGCAGACTTTTCCCAGTTCAAGGTAATTCCTAGTTGTTGACAAAGTGTAATGGTAGCCTCCCTGGCTTGAATGAGGAGATGCCTGGTGGGGGCGGTGAGAAGCCAGTTGTCCAGATATGGATACACCTGGAATCCCCGACATCTCAGGTGAGCCGTCATCACTGCCAAACACTTGGTAAACACCCTGGGGGCTGTGGTGAGACCAAAGGGCAGGGCACGAAACTGGAAGTGACTGGCTCCTAGTCGAAAGCGTAAATGACTCCTGGATGCCTTTTCCATTTTGATGTGGTAGTAGGCATTCTTGAGATCGATGGAGCACATCCATACTCCTTTTTCCAGCAAGGTAAAAATGGACTGAAGAGTGACCATTCAGAACTTGGACTTCAGAACATAGTGATTCAATCAGCCGAGATCCAGAATGGGCATCAGGTCCCCTGTTCTTTTCGGCACCAAAAAAGAGTCTTGAGTAAGTTCCTGATCCAATATGGTCTGAGGGGACTGGTTGGATGACTCCTTTTTCTAGCAGCTTTGAAACTTCTAGTGCTGCGTGATCCCGTTGACTGGGTGGAACGTCCGGGATTCTTTTGACTGGAGGGGGTTTGATAAAAAGGGGATAGTGTAACCTCCAGTAACTATTCGAAGCACCCAACGATCCTGGGTGATGCTTTCCCAGGCTTCCAGATGCAACGAAATTCGGCCCCGACTGGCTCCGGAACAGCACAGTCGGGCAACACCTCAGGAACGCTGAAAGGAAGACCTGCAAAAGGAATCGTGGTCTCCCAAGTTGCGGGGGCCTCCTCTGCCTCTAGGACGGCGTTTTCCAGAATAATTTCCCCGTCCTCTGCCTCTGGAGGAGGACTCACCTTGAGCGGCAGGGAAAGACATCTGTGACTTCTTGAACCACATTTTCCCTCCTTTCTGAGCCTTGGGGTAAGGTCTAGAAGGAAGAGAGAAACAGGCCCCTACGGCAGAGAGGGTCTTCCCCTCCTGTTCGCATTTGGTGATGGTGTCTTTCACTTTGATCCCGAAGAGTGAGGACCCATCAAAGGGGGCGTCTGGAAAGGAAGACTTAAAGGCCTCCGGGAAATGACACAGGCGCATCCAGGCTTGCCTTCTGAGAGCTACACCTGAGCTAGCTGCCCTACTCGCCCCTTCGGCTGCATAGGATATGAGCCTCATGGACGAGTTGACAATGGAACCAAGGGTAGACAACTGGGCATTAACAGTCTGCGCTACCGCCTCAGGTATGTTACCCGTCAGAGTGTCTCCTAGCTCCTTAAGAAGATCTCTCTGGAGCAGAGTAAAATGACAAAGATAATTCAGCGACTGCAAGGTACAGGTCGCTGAAGACAGGGTACGCTTCCCGTACCGGTCCATACTCCTGGACTCCTTGTTAGGAGGATGGACGGAAGAAGACGCCTCTGCAATTTCCTGCTGAGTGGCTACCGCCACCACCAAGGCATCTACGGAAACCCTTTTGGTCAGGAACTCTTTCCCAGAGGGAGCAGAAAGAAACTTATTTGGACGTCTGGGCACCAGTTCCACGGAATCAGGGCTCTCCCACACCCTTCGACAAATCAAATCCAGGAGTTCAATGAAGGGTGGAGACACCCAGGAGGCGGAGGGTTGAGCTCCGAAGGCCTCGAGGAATACAGACTCCTCCTTAGAGGGTGTCTTGGACGGCCAGTCGCCTCTCTGCCTCAAGATCTCCAAGATGTCGGAGAAAGAGACATCATTGGAGGACTTAGGGGACCCCTCTGACTCCTCAAGGTCGGTATCGGAATTGAGGGACTCGTCCAGGGAGTCTATGTCCTTCCTCTTGCACAACTTCTTTCTAGGGGGCTCCTAAGGCACAGACACTGAGGGGCCCTCAAAGTTGGGGACCGCTCATGGGGGTATCCTCAGACCTTCGGGCTCCGCCATCCACAGATAGTGGGACGTCAGAGGCTCTAGCCGGGGTGTAGGGGGAAGGAGTGACCGATCCGGGTGATGTAACTGATGATCTGGCCAGTGCGCTCCTCATGGCCTCGAAGGCAGGTCCCCCCGAATCAGAGGACCAACCCGTCTCAGAGACCACAACCGGAGTCGGGGTTACCCCGAGCCGATGCACCGAGAGGGAAGCTTGGAACCGATAAGAGTCCCGAGGTATCCCCCTCGGGTCCGACTGAGGAAACCAGAGTACCGAAACCAGAAGACGGAACCAACATGGTTGGAGTCGACGTCAGCTCCGATAAACTCACAAGGGGTATCGGAGCAGACACAAGAACATCACTCGGCGCGGAGCACTCCGGCTCCGACGACACAGGGGTGCTCGGAGGAGGAATCATCGGTACAAGAATAGGGACTGGCTCGGGAGCAGACTGGGTCGGAGCAGAGAACAATTTTGCTAACACCGGCAACTGCAGGAGCCTCTGGACCACCCTATCCACATCCAAATCAGACAGCCTAGAGGATTTGGAGGAAATAGAAGGAGATCGGGATCTCCTAACCGGAGACTCGAGCCTAACACTGGGTGACCGGCTCTGAATAGGCTCCAATAATATCAAGGCCGAGGTCGACTCCAGTACAACAGATACCTCCTGCGGCCCCGAGGACAAGGGAGCCGAGGAGGCAGTATCCACTTTGAAACCTTCTCCGGTGGCTCCGAGGAGACAGATGGAGCCGGAGATCTTTTCTTTGCCTTGGAAGTCTTAGACTTAGTACTAGAAGAAGAGTCCAAGAACTCCTCAAAAGAAGGCTTAACCAGGCCCTTCAAAATCAACTTATTTTTTCTTTCCTGTAGTACCCTCGGGCTGAAAGCGTGGCAAAAACTGCAGGACTCTTGCAGGTGAATAGCACCAAGACAATAAACGCAGATAGAATGCCCATCTGTAATGGACATCTTGTAGCCACATTTTGAGCATTTTTTAAACCCAGAGGGTTTATGCTCTTTCTGCTCTTTAGACATAGTAAATCGCAACCCACTCAACCGACGACAGACACAAGAGGAAGGCGGGAAAAACCAACTATGAACAGCCAAGGAAACTCTAATTTAAACGTTTCTTTGGTGCAGCAAGGAAACTAATTACCGACCAAAAAACTAAACGAACACAAGTTTACACAAAAAACAACACAGGAGAGGACAAGGTCCTCTAATTTAAATTGGCCTAGCCTGTCAAAACAGAGGGATACCACAAAAAACACTACTCGCTTACACAGTCACTCACAATGGAGAACTAGCTATTAAAATAGCTTTTTACAAGAAAACAGACTGCTAAAGACTTATGAAAAGTTTGAAAAGGGTACTTAGCCACAGCCAAGCGAGGCCACAGCCAAGCGAGACCACATCCTAACTCTACGAGCGGCAAACGAGATCTGGGGCTAGGACGAGGTGCATCTTGGGATACCGTGTTAGCCCAGCCAATTAGAGACTTCATGCTAGAGAAATAAGTTGGCCGAGTCGGAGCAGATTCTCAGCTCTGAACCCGTGAGTAAAGAATGTAGGCGAGATAGGGCCACATAACATGGGGTCAATATGCTTCTGATGCACCCAAAAAACAAACCTCTTCCATTTACTTCTGTAAAGTTTTCTTGTAGAAACTTTATAGGAAAATAAAAGTACATGACAGACCGTGGACACAAGCAAAGGTTGTCTGACTATTAACGGAAGTGGAAAAACCACTCTTGTCAGCTTTTAGTTTGAAATATCTGGGTGAATCATGCCTGTTGGGTGAGACAGGAGGTCTGGAATCTAAACCAGAATCCAAGGTGGGTAAATTAGATGACACCAAAGAAAGGGAAAACATATCTGTCAAGGCCAGTAAGGTGCAATGAGGATGACCTTGCTTTTCAACTGGAAAGCTTTCTGCAGAAATTTGGGGATCAAGGGAGTTGGGGGATATGCATATGCGCCAATTGTGTAGCAGATCATCCCTTGGTGATTCCCCAGTGAGGAGATTAGGGCAAAAGAAGCTGCTGCACTTGTTTAGGGGAGATGTAGAGAGATCACAGCAAGGCTGGCCCCACTGGCGAAAAATCATTTCTGCCACCTTCAAGTTGAAAGACCACTTCTGAGGTAGTACAATGGACCTGCTCAATTTGCCTGCTGTCACGCTGGACTTCCCTGGAATGCGCATTGCTATCAGAAAATGGTTGGCTGTGACCGCCCATTGCCACATTCTGAGGACTTCTCAACACAAGGGGTAAAATCTGGTTCCTCCTGGTTTGTTGATGTACCAGACTACTGACATGTTTTCTGTCTGTACTGCAATTGGTGTGTCTTGGAATGCTTGCAACTCTAACAGCACTGCTCTCATTTCCAGGACACTGATATGCGTGTTGGCCTCTTTGGGGGAACTGCCGCCTTGTGACTGTTTTTCCCAAGAAGTGCCCCCCCACCTAATTTGGGATGGATTTGTGGCCACTATGGCCTTGGCATGAGGATGGATGAAAGGACAGCCTTGTAGAACTTGATCTGATCTAATCCACCACCAAAGGTATCTCTTGCATGTCTGATTCTTATTTGGGCTGACATGTAGGTAACGAATAGTCCATTGTGCTGCCAACATCCACTGAATTCTCATGTGAAATCCTGCTAGAAGAACTAGGACTATAGCCACAGACATTGATACCTATGCTTGTAGAATCAATTGAGCTAAGACTGTGGTACTGTGAATTACTCTTCTGACCTGTAATCTGATAAGTGTGCACTCTTGACAGAAAGGGAGAGAATTCATTGACACTGTGTTGAAGTTTGCACCTATGCACTCCAATGTCTGAGACATTTCTGAGAATTGTAATTTATGGTTATCCCCAGGTGGAAGCAAGTCTGGAGTACCTACTGTCGCACTCCATCAGTAGATTCCAGGTCGGGGAAGTAATGAGTCAGTTGTCCAAGTAAGGAAACACTCAATCCTTGCAGTCTGAAGTGAGCTGCTACCACTGCCTTGCATTTGAACACCCCGGGGGACTGTGGTGAGACCAAAGGGCAGTGCTCTGAACTGATGATGACTGGCTCCCAGCCAGAGGCGTAGATACCTTCTGGATTGCTTTTCATTTTTATGTGATAATATGCATCCTGTAGGTCTATCCAGTTGTCCTTGGGCAAAAAGGGCAGAATGGACTGAACTGTGATGATTTGAAACTGTGTGTGTCGGACTGATTTGTGCAAGTTGCTGAGATCCAAAATCGGTTTCCACTCCCCTGTTTTCTTTGGCACTAAAAAGAATCTTGAGAAAGTTCCGGATTTTATCTGGTCTGGTGGAACCACTTTGATTACTTTTTGTCTAACAGCTTTTGTATTTCTAGTGCTGCTGCTTTCCTCTGACTGGGTGGAACATTGGGAAATCTGCATACAGACGGAGGTGGAAGGGAAAAGGGAATTATATAACCTCTGGAAATAATCCTCTGCACCCATGCATCTTTTGTGATGTTTAGCCAGGCTCTCTGGTGCAGGGATATATAACCCCCAATTGCCTCCAGAGGGGGAGAACAATCGGGTTTCCTTTCAGGAGTGCTAGTAGGGTCCTTCAGAGAAGGAATCTCTAGACCCATGGTTCTGCAAGCCTCATCTGCCACATGGGCGGCATCTTCCATTTGAGTTCCCCCCTCTGCCCCTGGGGGCACTATATTCACGTGGATCTTGGAAAGGACCCTGGGACTTTCTGAACCACATCTTTTGACCACCTTGTTGATTCCTGGAGAACATTCTTTGTGTGGTCGAAAACCGTATGCGCACTGCAGAGAGGGTCTTTCCACTTTCTCACATCTTGAGTGCGTCTCCTTTACCTTAGGGCCAAACAATGGACTGCCATCAAAAGCTGCATTGACAAACGAGGACTTGAAGCTTTCTGCAAAATCACACAAGCAAATCCAGGCATGCCTCCCTAATGGAAATGCCTGAACCCAACACCCTTGAAGTACCTTCAGCTGTAGGAGAGAGAAGCCTCATGGACGTATTAAAAATGGATTGTAGGGTTGCCAATTGTGAAGGCCACAGAAGCCAGAGTCTCAGCAGTAGTCGTCCCATAAAAGGATTTTGACAGTTCTGTTATCAAGTCCCTCTAGAGTCTTGTAAAGTGTTCCAAGTAGTTCAGCAATCGGACGGCAAAGGTCATTGAAGCATACACATGCTTCCCAAATCTGTTCACAGCTCTAGACACCCTGTTAGGGGGATGGGCAGAGGAACTCTCTGTAAGCTCATTCTTGGTGGCTGCCACCATGACCACGGCAAATATGTACACTCCCTTGCTCCATATCTCCCTTCCTACAGGTGGTGCCAGAACCCAATCTGGTCTTTTGGGGACTGGCTCATCTGTGTCTGGTTCCTGCACGCCTGCCTAGAGATAAAGTCAAAGAGCTCTTCAGTGGGCAGAGTTACCCAAGTGGTAGACTGGCTGGACTCAATGGCCTCCAGGAACACAGATTCCTCTAGGGAAGGGTCGTCAGTAGACCAACTATCCCTCTGCTTAAGAATATCAAGACTGTCTCAGAATGCGTCATCTACAGGTGGTGATCTTAAGGACCCTTCCCCTTCATCAAAATCAGTATCTTCGGTGACGAACTCCTGAGGGGAGTCCAAGTGCCTCCCTCTTGCATTTCCTCTTCCTAGGGACCTCTTTGGCAGGATGCTTTGGAGAAGTATTGAAAGAGATGGCACTACCCTGCTGAGTAACCTGGAGACTTTGGGCTGGCTGGCTGGCTCTGTGGCATAAAGTGCTGAGGCTCAAAGCATAGAAGCACACAGGATCCAGAGGGAAGATCTGAGGGGGTAGGGACCATCCATCCCACAGAAGCAGAGAACACTCTCTCCACTATCTCAAAGGCAGAACATTCCAGGGATAAGGAAGCCAACAAAGCTGAGAAGCCACATTTCTGCTCCATCAGCTCCCCCTGCACCAAAGGCAGTCCACCTGAGGCAGAGGTCAGAGCAGTGCTGTCCAATGCTCAGAGGGAAAGAGATGGCTCCAACAACTTTGCAGTTGACTAACTTCGGATTAGACATGAATGCTTCGGTTCTGAAAGTCATCTGGCTCTTAAACCATCAGAACCGGTGCAATCAAGAGACAGCCTTGGAGCCAAAGATATTAATCTTCAGATCTGATCCAAATGGTCCTGGGATACTTGGGTCCAAGGGCTCTGACATGATAGGTTGGATCAGAGAAGGAGCCAAGGTTGGTGAAGTACAAATGGGACTTCCTGACCCGAAGGGGTAGGAGCCAAGACAAATTTTCTCATCATTCTATCCACATCAGTCTTGGTCAGACTTGTGGAAGAACGAGAAGCTATTGATGGAGACCTAGAGTGCCGACAGGACTCAAGAAATGGAAAAGATACTTTACAGGGTACCGGGTCTATGGAGGTGGAATAGCTGATCCTGGGAAAAGGCTTTGGATCCAAAAAACTAGGATACGAGGAAGCCGTTTTTGACTTAGACTCCGGCTGAACTAGAGCAGTCTTCGGATCTGACTTTTTGTGTTTTTTTCCAAGGTGGTTCTGTGGTAGGATCCTACAAGGAAGTTGAGGATCCGGAGGGCCCTGAAGGCTTAGTCAAAGTCTACTTAAGCTTAGGTTTAAGGGGCTGAGACCCAGAAACAAGCCTCTAAAAATAAAGAAGGTAACTGTCCTTGCAGGATTAATTTACTTTTTCTGCCCACAATTGCTCTCAGGTTGAAGACCTTGCAGATGGAGCAATCTACTTGTATATGGTCTGATCCCAAACAGTAGACGCAAAAAGTATGTGCATCCGAGAAAGGCAACTTCTGCCTGCATTTCTGGCACTTCTTAAAGCCGATGGTCCCTTTTCAGACATTTTTATTAGACATAAGAAAAACAGTAGAAAGGCAGTTTTTTTTTTCTAACAAGCAAAAGGAGAAAAATTACCAGGAATGGTAGTGAGAGCTGCGCATAAAGCATGTAAAGAGGGAAAGGGGGGGGCTTACCAACTATGGTAAGAAGGCTACAATAAAAAAAAGTATAAAAGGGGTAAAAAGTATAGAAAGGGAGGTATTAGAGATAGGAAATAAGATTTTATATTAAATAAAGGAAAGGAATTAAAAAGTTATGTACTTACCATAACTTGGCATCTGCGTTATCCTATGTTTTCATTCATCACCACAGGGTCTTGGATCAGACATCGGTTCTGAGCCAGCAAAATAAACAGACTGATCCAAGGCTCTGGCTTCTCCCTCTCCCATAATGCCCTGCTATTCTCTAATCCACAGAGTTTGCCACCATACTGTTGAGCTATTCCTAACAATGTAGAAAGACACCCACGCCAACTACTTCTACCAGTCCACCAACAGGGGGATGGTGGGTGGGAAATGTGATGATGCCAAGTTATGGTAAGTACATGACTCTGATGTTATCCATGTCTTCATTCATCACCACAGTGTCAGAGTTCCCAGCTACCAAACATCCTGGGAGGCCCTAAGGAAGGACATGTCGGAGCACTGTGGAGCTAAAGGAAGCTCTGCTCCTGGAAACAATCCAGTTTGTAATGGGATATGAAGGTGTGAAGGTGTGAAGATTAGACCAAATGCCAGCAGCACAGACATCAATTGAAAGCTTTGCTACAAAGGCTGAAGAAGTGGTCACAGATCTAGGAGAATGGACTCTAACATGACCCAGAATCTCCATTTAATTCTGACTATTCCACATTGATACAGCTAGAGATCCACTTGGAAACAGTGACCTTGGAGACTGGAAGGCCACATCTGCTCTTAGAGAACTTTACGAAAAATTGTTCTGATCTACAAAAACCCCTAGTCCTAAGCAAGTAGAACCGAAGCTGCCTATGAACAAGCCAAGGTATGAAGGACATACTCTCCCCTTGCTGGAATAGTTAGGGAAAAACACTGGAAGCTGAATACATTGGTTAAGGGTGGACTTGGAAGCAACCTTGGATAGAAAGGAAGGATCCATTCTTAGAGATATCCTGTCCTTATGAAGGGTCATATAATTAGGAGCAATGGAAACAGCTTGCAATTCAGAAACCCTCCTAGCTGAAGTGACAGCGACCAGAAAGGCCATCTTCTAAGACAAAAACTTGAGATCACAGGAACTGGCAGGTTCAAAGGGGCTCCTAACCAGAGATTGCAGAACCAAAGAAAGGACCCATGGAGGTGAAGGGTCCTTAATTGGAGGATGAAGAAAGAAGACCCCTTTTATAAAAGACTTGCAAAGCCTAGATGAAAAGGTGGGTTCGCAGCTCTTGTGAAAATTAGAAATCACCACCAACTGAAGCTTGATAATGGAAAAACTGGCTCCCTCATGAAAAAGGGAGAACAAACAGCAACAACAGTATATCCAGAACCGAAGTAGAAAAAGGATCAAGATTCCTGCTCCTGGCCCAAATGGTAAACCTTTTCTATTTACTGCTGTATACTTTCCTGGTAGAAGGCTTTTGAGAGGCCAAAATGATGCGTTTGATGGGGGAAGCTAGCCTGGACTGTTTCATTATCACTGGAACTGGAGAAACCAAGCAGCTAGGTGAAGGGTCTGAAGGTTTGGAAGGGCAAGCCCCGACGGATGGGAAACCAGATCCTGACAGGGGTCCAATATCCATGGTGGATACTTCAGATGAGATCTGATGAAGGGGAACCACTGTTGGCGAGGCTAGAAAGGGGCAATAAGAATCAGAGATGACCCCAGGCTTTGAGCTTTCTGCAGGACCTTGGGTATTAAGGGAACATGAGGATAACCGTAAAGCAGATCCGGAGGCCAATCATGGACAAGGGCATCCCTTGAGGACTCCCCCCGAGGGGGATTAGGGCAAAATACCTGCTTCACTTGTGGTTGATTGGAGAGGCAAAAAGGTCACAGCACAGCTGACCCCACTGGGCAAAAATCTGACTCGCCACTGAAGGACTGAGGGACCACTCGTGAGGACTCGACAGAGCTGCTGAGCCTGTCGGCCAACATGTTGGAATCCCTGGGTATGTACTTTGCAATAAGGAAGCAGCCTGAGGACACAGCCCATTCCCACACTCTCATGGCCTCTCTGCATAATGGGCAAGATCATGTTCTCTCTTGTTTGTTGACATACCAGACAACAGACATGTCTGTCTGAACTGCAATCATCCCCCAAGGCAGGCAGTCTTGGAAGGCTTGCAATGATAGGAAAACTGCCCTCATCTCTAGGATGTTTATATGCAACTTGGTCTCTATTGGGGACCACATGCCTTGGACAGTCTTCCCATGAAAATGCCCCCCCCAACCCCAGGAGAGAAATGTCCGTGGTCACCCTGGCCATGTGTAAGGGGAGAGAAAAGGGCCAGCCTAAGGAGAAATCCTGTGATTGAAGCCACCATTGGAGGTGACGTCTGGACACAGGCATCAGTTTTATGGTTATAGACAGAGGATGAAGAAGAGCCAACCACTGGCTTGCTAAAGTTCACTAAAGCCTGCATGTGGTACCTGGCCAGATGAACCAGAAGGATGGCCGAAGCCATGGAACCGAAAGCCAGAAGAACTAACAGAATTGGGGAGCGAGGGATGTCCAATATCAGAGTGCCCTGTCCCCGTATCAGCTGAATTCTGGGCAAAGGCAAAGTTGCAATCTCTGATACGGAGTCCAGCTGAATTCCTATGAACTCCAACTGCTGGGAGAGAATGAGGGTGGATTTTGCCAGGTTGAATGTTATACCCAGCTGATGAAAGAGGGAAAGAAGGTATTGAATCGCCTGAGTCAGTCGATGCCTCAAAGCTGCCATGAGGAACCAATAGTCAAGGTACGGAAAGACCTGGAGCCCCTATAGATGCAGGTGACCCACTACCACTGCCATGCATTTGATAAACACCAGGGGGGCCATGGTGAGACCAAAGGGTAGGGCTCTGAATTGATAATGACTGGCCCCTAGCCAGAAGCGAAGATGTCTCCTTGAACTCCTGTCTATCTTGATGTGATAACAAGCGTCCTGAAGATCTACTGAGCTATCCAATTGTCCCTGCGTAATAGTGGCAGAATGGACTGAGCAGTGACCATCCAGATCTTCGACTTCTTGACTGAAAGATTGAGCTCAATGAAATCCAAAATAGGACAAAGGTCCCACGTATTTTCTGGTACTAAAATGAAGCAAGATTAAGTGCCGGATCCTCTCTGTCCTGCTAGGACCTCCTGAACGGCTCCTTTTTGAAGTTGTTGTTGTTGAACTTCCTTGAGGGCCAACTGCCTCTGATTGGGTGGAACTTCAGGGAGATAACGTCTGACTGGAGAGGGTTCTGAAAAGGGAATAAAATAGCCCCTAGAAACTATGCTTAACACACACTGATCAGAAGTGATTTCTGCCAGGCTAGTGGTTACAGGGAAATAGGATTCCCGGACTGCCTCCAGGGAAGAGCAGCCGGGCAATGCTTCAGAAGCACTGCTCAGAGAAAGGTTCTCTGGAGCCCTGATTTTGTGGACCCCCCCCACTACAAGGGTGTCGTCGTCCATTGAAACCTCTCCCCCTGCCTCTGGAAGAGGATTTGTCTGGAGCGTCTTGAAAGGGAGACTGCGCCTCTAGTTCTGCGCTGTCTTCAAGAAGGACCTCTAGGGGGCCGAAAGCTTGATTCCTACCAAAAACAGAGTCTTACCTTCCTGCAGGTTAAAGTGCCCTTCATGGAAGGTCCAAAGAGAGTGAATCCATCAAAGGGTGCATTAGTAAACGATGCCTTAAAAGGCTCTGCGAACCCACACAAGCATAGCCAGGCATGACGCTGAAGGTGATGCCTCTGTCAGCCACTCGAGAGGAAGCCTCCACAGCATTGGAGATTAGCCTCAACGAGGAATTTGACAGACAGGTCGGAGTAGCAAGCTTGGGAAATACCTGCTTGAGGTTCTCCACCAGCAATAACCCTGCAAGAAAAGTTGAGAGCTCGAACAAAATCCCTTTGGAGGTGGATAAAATGTGCAAGATTGTCAGTCACCCTCAGTCCAAAGGTAGCGGAGGTGTGAACTTGCTTCCCAAAATGGTCTATTGCCCCTATTCATGGGATGACCCGTGGAGCTCTGCTTGCTTTGTGGTGGGGGCAACCACGATGGCATTGACTGGGATGCCCTTACTCCAGAATATGTGGTCTGCTGTGGGGCCAAGGAACATATAGGTTCTCTTTGGAACAGGCTCCACCATGTCCGGCTCCTTCCAGGCCCTGCTGGCAATCAGGTCCACTAACTAGTCAGCAGGGGGGGGGCACCGAGGAGGTAGATGGACCCATCCCAAAGGCTTTTAGAAATACAGACTCCTCTGAAGAAGGGGGTTAGGGAGACCATCTGCCCTTTTGTTTTGGGAGCTCAAGGATGTCTCCAAAAGAGACATCATTGGGTGGAGATCTGGGGGACCCATCTCCTTCCTCAAGTCTGTACCCTTGGTGAGGGATTCCATAGGGGAGTCCAAGTGCCTCCTCTTGCACTTTCTCTTATGATGAACCTCCTCCGTAGGAGTCTTCAGGGAGGACTCTGGGGAGACTGACTCCCAGAGAGGAGGAAACACCCTGAAGGCTCGATCAGGAAGGCTGACCTGGGACAGGATGAGAGGTCTCGCTAGCCAAGGTAGAGGAGGGGCTGAGAGGGACTCTGAGGTGCGGCAGAGGAAACTCCAGACCTGGAGAAGGTCCTCTCTACCACCTGGAAGGCCGAAGGGCTGGAAGAGGGCCCATCCCCCACATCTGAGGGTGAAGTGTCCCAGAGGAGAGGGACGCACCCAGAAACTGCCCCAGATGATACCAGCCTGGAGCTATTGAAAGCCGAAGCACTTAGAGGAAGATATCTGTCCGAAAGGATGGCACCAGACCCCCCCCCCATGGGGCTGGCGTTGGGGGCTCTGGAACAGGCCTCACCCGTTCGTGGGTGGAGCAACAGGATAAGCCAGAGACCCCGTAGGAGATTAGAAAGGAGGAATACTCTACCTCATCGGAATCTGGCTGCAAGCTTCCTGGTCGCTGGAACACAAAAACCAAAGGGGTCGGATGAGGAGAATGAGAAACAGAAAGGGAAGAGGCACTCCTGGCTGGACGGGCAGGAGAAGTCAGAAGACCAAACTCTATTTGGACCTTGAGAAAACTCATCCTGTCCATGTCAGAGGGAAAAAGACTCCTAGATGACCTAGAGGAGGAAGAGGAATGACTGAACTTGGAAGGAGACCTTCCTGACCTGCTGGTCTCTGGGGAACAGATACAATGCCTCAGAGCCGATGGCAGTCTTTGCTTGTAATTGGAAGGGATTGCAGGTTCCTCCAAGATAATAATGGGATCCGAAAGTTCTGTCAGACCCTAAGTCCTGGATGGTTTCGCAGGTGGATCTGACAAACTGGTTGGATCAGGGGCCACCCCACTTTGGTCAGATCCGGGAGCCTCTGAACTGCAGAGAACCTGGAACTGACTGAAGACTCCACAGCTCTCGGCTCTGAAGACCTTGGATCAGAGGCAGACAGGGCTGTAATCGGACCCGGGGACTTAAGATTTAACTCCTCGGTTTCTTTGGGGGAACTGGCACAGAAGTGGTCTTACTTTTTGGGTCTGAAGAGGAAGCCTTAGCGGGGGAAACAATGGGGCCCCCTTGCACCAGACCTTATGAAGCTTGTTACAGTGCTCCACTAAAGCCCTGAGGTTAAAATCAGCACAAAGGTCGCATTCAACCTCCAGGTGCGGAGTGCCTAAGCAATAAACACTCCTTGTGCATATCAGAATAAGGCATATTCCAACCACGAGGAACATTTTTTAAAACTAGCAGGCCTGTCAGACGTGCACACACACACACCCAACTACACTAAAACAACTAACAATTAGAGAGAAAAAGGGCAAAAAGCCTACACACGTGTGCGCGCACACACAACTCACACACACAACTCACAGTTAACCTAAACTCTAAACAACTAAGGGAAGGGGGGTTCTACAAAAACTAAGTATTCTACACTCACTAGGGAAAACTTATGAACATCACAAGAAACTACAAGAAAAGTTTAGCTAGCCTGAGCCAGAAGAAACGCATCTGCACCACGAGCATGGCAAACAAGATCTGAGGATTATAGATCAGCAGGGCATTATGGGAGAGGGAAGAGCCAGAGCCTTGGATCCGTCTGTTGTATAATTTGCAGGCGCGGATCCGATGTATCCAAGACCCTGTGGTGATGAACGAAGACATGGATAACGTCAGGTCTTATCTTCCCACTCTTAGCTAAATGTTCGACAGCCGAGACAGACCACATCCAAATACGTAAGTGGCAAACAAGATCTGAGGTATGCTGGGGGTTGGCACATTATGGGTAAGGGAGGAGCCTGAGAGCTTTTTCTTGTCCACAAACTAAAATAATGGTAGAGTTGGATCCAATGATTGGACCCAAACCCATCTGTTGAGGAATGAATGAAAACTGATAAATCATCAGATGCTAGCATTTAATTATTAGCACTGATGGAGTGTTTAGTGGACAGTTTGGTTTGCATACACACCCAAAGTGTATCTGAGGCTTCCCTCCACAGAATACACAAACTTGACCATTTGTCAAGAGTGGACTTTAAATGGTGAATTCTGACAAACCTGTAGTGAAAAAAACCTGTCTGCTCAAATGACCTCTCTCTCTCGCACAGCTTTCTATACAAGTCTGCTCTTCACACAGTTTTCTATACAAGTCTGCTCTTCACACAGTTTTCTATACAAGTCTGCTCTTCACACAGTTTTCTATACAAGTCTGCTCTTCACACAGTTTTCTATACAAGTCTGCTCTTCACACAGTTTTCTATACAAGTCTGCTCTTCACACAGTTTTCTATACATGTCTGCTCTTCACACAGTTTTCTATACAAGTCTGCTCTTCACACAGTTTTCTATACAAGTCTGCTCTTCACACAGTTTTCTATACAAGTCTGCTCTTCACACAGTTTTCTATACAAGTCTGCTCTTCACACAGTTTTATATACAAGTCTGCTCTTCACACAGTTTTCTATACAAGTCTGCTCTTCACACAGTTTTCTATACAAGTCTGCTCTTCATGAACGTAGTTCTGAAAAATATTCCATTCAGATATTATGTACAGTTATTCCTTGTTAATTACATTTTCTTTTTCCAGGATTGTCACGATTCATGTCCTGAAAGAAGAGCATGAGTTTAACATTTCAAAAAATCTTCCCCAACCTTTGGGGAGTATAAAATACTTGTGTAAACATTTCCATGGAGAGATTCCACACTTGTTGATTTGGTGTTATATACTTGCAATTGAAAGGTCCACTTTTGAGTCATCATATCTAAATCTTTATCTTCTGAAGTACTTAATCCTGTTTTATAGCACTATGTGTCACAAAGTCTGGGGAGCTTAAAGCTTTACACAATTGATTTATTAATCCCTTTAACACTGGAGTCTCTGTCCTCTCCTCCAACATAAAATCTACCACTGGTGGGGATGAAGCATCTAAAAGCTCAGTCAATATCACAGTCTGTTTTCAATCCTTCATGTTCCAGTCTTAAATTGGATAAATGGGGGGGGGGGGGGGTGTCACATGGGCCACTGTAAGTAATGGCTGTTTGATCATACTGCTCTCTCCTGACTATGGCTAAAAGCACTTACTTACTGCACGTTCTGTGAAACATTACTTGGCCAGTGGACAGTGGAGATTAGTGATCTGTTGGCATGTGCAAAGAGCCGCAGCACAGCAGAAATTAGATTTTATACATGCCCATGCAGAGGGACTAACTAATGAGATGGTCGTGTTGTGTGCTGAGGTAGGGGGAAGCTAAGGGCATGGACTTAAGTTACTGAAGTTGTAGCTGTCATGTAAAGACTGATACAGGGGCTAGAGGGAGTGACCAATTGAAACAAAGTACATTAAGTAATTCCATCTATGGTTACTTGCAGTGAAAAGGAAATGCACTGCAAACTAGTGACTACAAATGTAAACAACATAGTTACACTGTGAACATTACAGTCCTTAGTTGAAAAAAGGTATACTAAATTGAATGAAAAGCCTAAGCTATATGGGTAGATTACCATAGCTTAGAAAGACAGGGAGGACGAAGGGTCCAGAAGCCACCGGGGAATGGTCCTAGAAAAGCCCGTTTCAAGACATGTAGAAGGAAGGTAGTTGTAGTTTTTTGTTAAAGTATGCATAGAGGATCAAGTTGTTGCTTCTAGAATCTCACCCTTTCCAAAGCCACAGATGAAACAAAGGCTCAGGTAGAATAAGCCTTAACCCTTCCTGGAACAGTTTTGTTGTGGTGGGAGTACACAAAAAATAAAGGTAATAGCATAAAGCAACCATTTGAAAAGTCGTCTGTTTTGACACTGGTTGTCTTTCTTACCTTAATAAAAAATGAAAAACTGACCAACAGTTCTGAAAGATTTTGTTATGTCAAGGTAGCAACAGAGTTGTCCATGGAAAGCAAAACAAGAAGCAACCTTTCTCCCTCATTTTTAGCATCTAAAAAGACAGAGAGATGAATAGTTTGAAAGTAAACAGATACAGCTTCAGGCATAAAAGGATTAGTTGTCAAAGAAACCAAAACCATATCTTTAGAAGTTTGACGCTCCAAAAGAGCGTGCAACTCCTGATGCTCTTCATGCAGAAGACAGAGCAATGAGTAAGACTGTTTTCCATGTCAAAAATCTCAAAGAGCCTGATGAGTTTGTTCAAATAAAGCACAAGTTAGTTTTACTAACACAAAGTTAAGATCCCAAGGAGAAACCACCTGTTTTCCTTTAGGCTTTTTGTGCAACACCCCTTTCAAAAATATTTTCAGATAAGATAACATTGAAACAGGGAGATCAGACATGCTGAAAGAGATCGCAAATGAGCTTTGATCAATGAGCAAGACAGGTCATAGGACACCAACTCACACAAATAATATAAAACCAGAGAAACACAAGCCTTGAATGGGTGCTGAAAAACCTCTTCAATTTGTTAATATAAGAATTTGTAGTCTTGATTCCATTAATAAAGTACAGTTGTGTACACTTACCACAAATGTAGATGTTTGAGTGTATTCACTGTTGCAGTCATCACATTTGGGTTATCTGCCTGCAGGTAGCCCACAGAGAGTCTTGCATTCCTGTGTCGGATGATGTCTCTTCTTCCATGATGTCAGTTCGTAAGGGGTATAAAACATGCAGTCGACGCCATTACATCAGTTTTTCTTGCCCCAGATGTCAGGTGCCCCCACAATGGGAAGCAATTACATGCTATGGTACACCTCCAACAAAAAGCAAATACACCAGAAAACTTAAATACACCAAACAAGAAGGAAAGGTAGAGCCAAGAGAAGTCAGGGGGCTGGAGGGAGGGTAACCAGGACTGCAACAGTGAATACACTCGAACATCTACACTTATGGTAAGTGTACACAACTGTACTATGTTCTTCATGTTTCACTGTTGCAGTCATCACATTTGGGTTGATTCCCAAAGCTAAGGAAGGGAGGAGGAAGTTAGAGAGAATTGGGGCCAACTAGTAAGCCCTGCAAGACTGCAGTGGCAAAACCAGCTCTGGATTTAGAAAAAAAATAGGCATGTGGTAATGCTTGGTGAAGGTATGTACACAGCTCCAGGTAGCAGCTTCTAGGATATCCCTGGTAGGGACTCCTCTGAGAAAGGCTGCAGAGGTAGATGCAGGCCTGGTGGAATGTGATCTTATCCCCTGTGGGGTAGGTTTTCCATGGTGCTTGTAGCAGAAATTAATGCAATGGGCTATCCATTTAGAAATGGTTTGCTTTGAAATGGCCTTCCCCTCTGCCCCTGCAGCAAAGCCAACTAGCAGCTGTTCAGATTTTCTGAGAGGCTTAGTCCTGTCCAAATAAAATCTAAGTGGTCTGTGCACGTCCAGAGAGTGCAGTATTCATTCTCTTTTGTTTTGTGGATTAGGGAAAAAGGTAGGCAAATGAATAGACTAATTTAGGGCCACACTAGACACCACCTTGGGCATAAAGGAAGGATTGGTTCGGAGGGAAACCCTGTCTGCATGGAAGATAACGAAGGGTTCCACTGCCATGAGGGCCTGTAATTCAGACACTCTTCTTGCTGAAGTGATGGCTAGAAGGAAGGCCGTTTTCCAAGAAAGGAATTTCAACTCTGCAGTTGCAGCTGGCTCAAAGGGAGGGAGAGTGAGCTTTTCCAATACAAAGTTAAGGTCCCAGGCTGGAGTAGGGGCTCTCCTGAGGGGGGTCTTACATTTTTGGCCCCTCTAAGGAAATGCTTTAGCAGGGGGTGAGAGAAGAGGGGTGGCTCAGTATTATAATGAGCTTAAATGGCAGAGGGATGAATTTTGATTGAGAAGGACAGGCCCTTGTGGAGAATTTGAGCCCATCCCCAGAGTATGGCTCCAGGAACAGTATCTTTTCCACTTTTCAGCATAAGATTTTCTAGTACTAGGCCTCCTTGCCTCTAGAATGAGGGCACCTGCTTACTGAGGGATGCTATTGGAGAGCTCAAGGAATTAGCCAGGCTACAAGGTTAAGGGTTTGAAGCTGAGGGTGCAGAATCTGCCCGCCTGCTGGGACAGCAGGGAAGGGGTCTGAGGCAGGTGCCATGGTTCCAGCAGTGTCATACTGCGCAAGAGGGGATACCAGTGCTGGCATGGTCAGTCTGGTGCAAGCAGTATTGTCCTTGGCTTGTCCTGTTTGATCTTTTGCAGAACCTTCGAGAGTAGAGGCAGAGGGGGAAAGGCATAAACCAAGAGGCTTTCCCAGGT
Organism: Protopterus annectens; assembly: GCF_019279795.1. Taxonomy (NCBI): domain Eukaryota; kingdom Metazoa; phylum Chordata; order Ceratodontiformes; family Protopteridae; genus Protopterus; species Protopterus annectens. The sequence continues at coordinate 593,463,183 of NC_056730.1, read as the reverse complement.
AAAGGACAGGGCATCCACTTTCCAAGATTGACTGTGTTAAGTCCTTGTGCAGAATTTGTCCAATTGGTAGTTCTGAGGGGAGGCAAACAGGTCTACCTCTGAAGTCCCCCATTTGTTCAAGAGGCTGATTATTTTTGGTTCCAGTTTCCATTCGTGTGGGTCCATGAGATTTCTGCGTAAGTCGTCTGCCAGTGAATTTAGCTTGCCTGATAGGAATTGAGCTTGTAGGTGCACTTGGTAGCTCAAGGCTGTGTTCCACAGAGCCATGGCTAGTCTGCAGAGAGGGTACGAGTGGCTTCCCCCCGCTTATGTACCACATAACTGTGGTGTTGTCTCTGTCTTTACCAATAGTTGTCCTTGAAGAATGCAGTCTTTGAAGGCTGTCAGGGAATTTTGTACAGCTAACATTTCTTTTTGGTTGATATGCAGGTGCATCTCTCTCGGGTACCATTTGCCCTGAATGCATTGTCCTGCCAAGTGAGCCCCCCCCCCCCCCATGCAAAGTCTGTTAGGGTGTGGGCGGCAAGGGGTAAAGTGAAAGGGAGCCACTAGTTGTGGGAGCAGGCCTCTGCCCACCAAAGGAACTTTGTCTTTATACAAGGAATGATGAGTCATTGATTCCAGGTCCTGAGAATGTTGACACCATACGCTTTTTAGATACCATTGTAGTTTCCTCATACGCAATCTTGCATATGGAATTAGTAGAATGCAAGAGGCCATGAACCCCAGGGCTTACAGAATTTTCCTTGCAGATAGCTGGGTCTTTGTGGTCAATAGTTTGAAGTAGGTTGTCAAATAAACTTGTTTCTCTGGAGTGAGGAAATCCATCTGGGTAGTTGTGTTCAAGCTTGCTCCCAGGAATACAATCTGTTGGCTGTGTACTAGGTGAGAGATTTCTTTTCATTTATGGTGTACCCCACAGTGAGGTTAGAAGTTTCTTTACGAATGCCAGATGTTTTAATAGCAAGTCCTGGCTTTCTGCCTGAATCAGACATTCGTCCAAGTATGGGTATACTTGAATATTTCTCTGCCTGCAAAATTCAATGTCTGGAGCTAGACACTTTGTGAATACCCTGGGCTCAGTACAAAAGCCAAAGGGAAGTGCAGAGAACTGATAGTGCATGGAGCATGACCTGAAGTGTAGGTATTTCCCGCAAGATTCCCTTATTGGAATGTGCAGGTAAGCTTCCTTTAAGTCTAAGGTTGCCTACCAGGCATCTTTGCCTAGCATAGGAAGCAGCTGTTGAAGTGTTAGCATTTTGAATTTTGGGATTACCAGAAAGGTGTTTAGAATACAGAGGTCCAGGATAGGACGCCAGGAGCTGTCTTTTCTGGGTACCAGGAAAAGTCTTGAATAAAAACCTCGTCCCCTTTTTCTGCTGGGACAGGTTGAATAGCTCTGATTCTTAGAAGAGAGAAAACCTGCTGTTGGGCCTCCGCCCACTGATTTGGGGGTAGGTCTGGCCAACTGTTTGGGGTTGGTAGGGTGTGGAAGTGAAATCTGTATCCTTGGGAAACTATATTCAAAACCCATTTGTCCTGGATAATAAGTTCCCAGTTTTTTGCGTGCACGGTGAGCTTTCCTCCCAAGGGAGCAGGAGTTGAGCAGGGCTTGGAAGGGTTAAGGTTGTCATTGTGCTGTTTTTCGGTAAGGCGGTGGCTTACTACTCCCTGCTTTGGAAGTGGGAGCCCCCCACTGCTTAGGCCTGTGCATAGCCTGAGACTGTAACCTAGATGGTCTGCTGTTCCTGGTTTGGACTGAAAAGGCCTGGAAGAGACTGGAAAGGAACAATTCTTTGAAGGAAAATGCCTACTAAATCTGGGAGGTTGTACTTGTAGGAAATCTTTAGCAGTTTGCATAGATTTAGCTTTTTCCTCCATCCTTTGGAGGACGACTTCTGCTTTGTTGCCAAACAGGCGATCTTCGTTTAAGGCAGCATCCAGTAATTTAGCTTTAACATGATCTGGCAAATTTTGCTCCTTAAGCCAAGCATGCCTTCTAAGTACAGACCCAGTGACAGCAGCCCTGCAAGATGCTTCTAAAGAGTCAAAACCACACTGCAAAGTATGTTTACCAACTTGTTCTGCAGAATGCATTAAATCCTGTAATTCTTAGTGTTCAGCACAGTCAGGAATCAACATTATTTTCTGTATAAGTAGTCCCATAATATGCTGCTGGCACTAACATATGAAACTGGCAATTTAAAGCTCTAATGGCCAAAGCAGCAGAAGTGTATACCTTCTTACCCCATCTGTCCAAGGCTCTAGAATCTCTATCAGAAGGGATAGGATTTTTGGCAGCAATAGCCTTAATGCCTTTTGGTTCTTGGGAAATGGTCTCTGGATCCGCAGTAGGATTCTTGAAGAACTTGTGAGAGTCAGGTACTCTAATACCAGTCAGGTTTTCTGGGAGCTGGAGGTAAAGTGTCCGGGGAAAGGCTAGATTCCAAGAAAGCATCATCTACACTGTACAGAACAGGAGGGATAGCTAAAGGCCTGTGTTGAGGAAGGAGTAAGAATTCCCTAAGCCTCTTTTTGGAGTCAGAGTAATCCTTTCTTTCCCAGCGGAAATGCTGCCCAAGAGTGTGCAAGGTTTCACCAAAAGAAAAATCTTCTGGAGAGGAAGCAGAGAGAATGGAATCCTCTGCATCAGAATTCTCATAGGTAGATAAGGGCAAATTCTGGTAATCAGAAGGAACAGAAATATCAGAATCCTGATCAGAAGAATCAGAAAGAAAATCAGTTCTAAGTCTCTTAGAGGGGGAAGGCTGGCTTCCCCTAATTAAGGTAATAAGGTCTTCAGCCATTCTCAGCATTTGTTTTTTAGGCATATGGGCCCTAGCATGTGGTTTGGACATCGGTTTTCTAGGTGTGGTGCGAGTTTTAGGCCTGGACGAAGAAGATGGCGGAAGATGGCGTCAGTTTAAAATGCAAGTCTGTAGGCCTGAGTCTCTTTTTAGACTGCGGGTAGCCCTGGCACTCCCAGTGGAAATGCTCTCTTAAGGTATGCAAGGTTTCACCAAAAGGAAAGTCCTCTAGAGGGGAGGCAGAGGGAATGGAATCCTCTGCATCTGAATCCTAACAGGTACATAAGGGTATGTCCTGGTAATCAGCGGGATCAGTCATCGGACTCATGGTCAGTAGAATCAGAAGGAAATCAATTCTTCGTCTTTTAGAGGGGGAAGACTGGCTTCCCCTAATTAAAGTTAGAAGGTCTTCAGCCATTCTAAGTATTTGTTTCTGTGGCATGGGAGCTTGAGTATGCATTTGGTCGTCTGTTTTCTAGGCGTAGTGTGAACTCTGGGGCTGAGAATCTCGGTAGTTTTAGTCAAAAACAAAGTTGTCTGTTTAATACGAACATCGGAAGGTCGGAATACACCCTCAGAAGCCGGTGCCTGTCCGGACCCATCCAGGTAGAGACATCTGCAGGTTCCATAGTCGAAGAAGCATCTCACGGCATACCATACTCCGAATGGGTCTCAGCAGAGGCCTGCAAATCTGTAGAAGCGGGTATCAGGGCTGCGAAGGTGCCTTACTGAGTACCATCAAACTGGCAACTAGCTTAACGGAAGTGTCATTGGCAGTTTTGGACCTATGCGGTCTGTCTCTGTCTTTATCCTTACGTTTTTTTTGGAAGATTGGTAGTCGGATGGCTTATATAAGCCATTTTGGAATACGGAGAATGACAGCGAAAGAATTTAGCAACAAACATAGGCAGATGACGAACAGTTCAGGCATTAAGGCACAAAAACAACAGCGAGGAATGACGTGGTCCGGGCCTAAACAGGTGACGCAGTAAGAATGAAAATCTCTGAGGTATTTGCTTTCCACAGGCAAGACAACTGTTAACTTTTTCTGACATTGGTTAGAGTAAGAAAAAAGGATTCCCAACAGGGTACTTAGCTTTAGAAGACTTCAGGTCTGAAACTCGAAAAACGAAAATTTCAGGTAGCGGCTGACCGGCACTTGCGAACTGCTTCTGCTTCGGGCTCCCACCTGGCAAGAAAAGCTGATGTAATGGCATCGACTGCATGTTTTATATCCCTGACGACCTGATGTCATGGAAGATGCGACAGCATCTGATGCAGAAATCCCAAGACTCTGGTATTCGGGCCGACTGAGGACTACCTGCAGGCAGACAACCCAAGTGTGATACCTACAACAGTGAAACATGAAGAACATCCACTTTTGCCTGAACAAGAAGACCGCCACTTTGAGGAGTCATCCTGAATCTTCAGAAATACCTTGGACTTAAGTGGAAAGGGGGTAGCATACAGGAACATTTCTGTTCAAGGAAAAGAAAAGAAAAGAAAAAAGAAAAAGGCATCCATCTTCCAGGCCTTCTTGTATGGAGTCCTGAAGCAGACTTTTGCCAATTGATTGCTTAGAGACTAGGTTAAAAAGATTTATTTAAGGGGTTCCCCATGGATGAAGCAAATTGTGGAGGACCTGCTGATTCAGCTTTCCTCTGTGAGGGTCTGCCATTGCACTGCTCAGTTTGTCTGCTGCACAATTTTGCTGACAGAATGCAAGATGCCTATAGAGTGAGACTGTGCCAAAAAGCTACACCCAGGATACCATGACTAGGCTGCATAATGGTAAGTTCCGTTTCCCCTTTGCTTGCCTATGCACCACATCACTGTGGTGTTGTCCGTAAACACTTTTAAAGGTCCCATAGACCACAAGTGATTTTGACAGATGACAGCATTTATGAGCACTACCATCTGTTTTATGTTTGTGTGTTTTAGTCTGACTTTTTTGTTATAAAGACCCTGCACTTTTATCCCCATAGCCACTGCTCCCCGGGCAAAGTATAATGTCTCTGATGTGACAGACTGTTGGAACAGGAGGGGAGAATGGGAGATCTGAATTCTGAAAGCTCAGATGTCTCCACCACAAAATGTCCCTTTCCACAGTTCCTAGCATTGGAGTTTAAAAGGTAGAGAGATGCTGGTGCTGGAACTATACAGATTTCAGGCACTACTGCAACTTGCTCATGTGGCGTCTGTGGAGTCTTACATGGTATCAGGAGTATCACTGATGCCATGACACAGAATCCTGAGGAATCCCCTTGCTGAGAAGGAGTGGAAAACATCAGGAACTGATCTAAATACACATCTATATTTCTTAACGGAAGAAAAGATCTTTGAACTGAAATGTCTACTAGACACTAAAAATTAAAACAATCCTGTGAGGAGTCAGAAAAGACTTCTGAATGTTCTCTTGGAATCCTAGTCTGTGTAGGAGATGTGTTAAAGTGAGAAATCCCTGACACTTTGAAAGACTACGAAAACAAGCAAGTAGTCTAAACAAAGAAAATGTAAATGCCTTACATGTGCAGTAGGCTATGACAGGAGCAAGACACTTTCTGAACAACCTTAGAGCAAAAGATAGACCAAAGGGTAATGGAGAGAAGTGATGTCATCCAGGCAAACACAACCTTAAGAATCAATTCACATCCACATCTACAGAAGGTGGTAATACACATCTTTTAAATCAAAGATCAGTAGGAAACTCAAATGAGAATGAGGGGGCAATATGTAGTGAAATGACAGCACTCTAAACTAAGAAAAACTGAAGAATCTGCTGTGATAGTCTAAGGCGAGATCCAGACAGAGAACCGGTCCACACACCAGTTTCACCGTTCTGACAAACTCCAGAACTGGAATCTGAAAAGATAAGGGGCGACTGATGCTGAATCCAGACTGATCAGAGGTACCACTGTATTCAAGCAAAATCATGCTAAAGGAGTCAAAAACCATGAAACCCAGAATCCAGAGAAATTCCCTAACAAAAGCCTGCGACTAACTGGAGAAATCCAGGAAGATTTCTTTATACGGTTCCACTTTCTCCAGTGGATGAAACGATCTTCCTAGGGACAAACCCAGAAAAACTACCATGCACGCTTGGTAAACTCCCATGGGGCTATGGTGCATCTGAGCTCAGAACTGAAAGTGACTGGCTCCCATCTGAAAGCAAAGGAATCTCTTGGATTTGCCTTACTATTATTATGCGATAGTAGGATTCCTGATAGTTCACAGAGCTCATCCAATTGTACTTCCTCAGAAAAGGCAATATGGACAGAGCAGTGACCATCTGAAACTAGTTTGTTTTATGTACTGGTTCAACTGACAAGAGGACCAGTACGGGCCTCAGGTCCCCATTTTTCTTTGGAACAAGAAAGAATCTTGAGTAGACTCTGGACCCCTGCTGGTCTAATGGGACCTCCTGGATGACTTGCTTATCTAGCAGCTTTGTGGTTTCCTGTGCTGTTCCCTTTCTCTGTGGGAGTGGGATGTAGGGAAGGTTTGTGTGACTTTTTTTTTGGGGGGGGGGGGATGACATAGGATCTGATTACTATTCTCAGTACCCACAAGTCAGGACTGATGGCCAATCAGGTGCGAGGATGCAGAGATAACTGCCACCCTAATGCTTTCAGAGTGTGGCAGTGGGACAAACTTTCAGGTGCACTGGAATGATTTGTTGACAAATGGGCACAAAACCTTTGGTTCTGCAGACTACCTCTACACCTAGGGTGACATCCACTGTTTTCCCCTCTTCCCCCTGGCAGTCTATCTCCAGGAGCGTCATATACTAAACTTATAGAACCATAATCCCTTTCCACCCTTCTGGTTCCAGGAAAAGGTCAGAGGGATTGAAAAAATGGATGCAAATGGGAAACATGGTTTTGCCATCCTGTTCAGTTCTGATTAGTAAATCTTTGCCCCTAGGGCATAAAAAAAAGGATGGACCCATTCAAGGCAATACTCAATGAAATTTTGAAGTTCTCCGAAAAATCACAGAGATGTTTCCAGGCATGTCAGCATATGGCAATGTCAGTTCTTGCTAGTCTACACATGCCATCTGCTGTGTTCAACAGTGTAGAGGCTCATTAGTAGTGGACTGCAAGACTGCAGACTCTGCTCTCATGGTCCCAGAGAGGGACTTGGAGAACTCTCTGGTCAAGTCCTTCTGAAACTCCATCAAGTGTGCAAGACAATTCAGTGCACATAAGGCAACTGCTGCAGATGTAAGTTCACTTTCCAAATCTGTATGAGGCAGGGAACCCTTATTCAGGGGACGCACAGAGCTCTCCTCTTAGTGCTCTTTCTTCACAGCTACCATCACCATGAAGGCATCAACTGCAGATCCTTGTGATGTCCACTTCATGGTGAAACCAGAAAATTGTTGGGCTTCTGGGGTATGGACTTCACCACATCCTGCTCGTTCCATGCTGTGACAAATGAGGTACTGCCAGGATGGCTAGCTTGAATTTTGTACATAATTATATGTAATTTGTGAATATCAACATGATTTATATAGAAGTGTGACAAAGGCAAATACTGTCAGCACAGCTATCTGAAAGTTTGTAAATAATTATACGGCACTGGTGAATACTGAAATGATTTTACATAAGATGCTTGTGTTACAAATGTATTAGAAATGTATATCATGTGTATATCTGTCTGCTCTGTACAGGTGTTTGCGTTGAGAAAAAGAAGTTATGTCTTACCATAACGTTCCATCTGTATTGTTGATCCTCATTCAGGCATTACGTGTGGGTATCGGTTCCGACCTCGGAACCGAGCCGTCCATCTTCCAAGCTTGCGTCAGCTACAAACTCTCAAGCTAAAACTCTTACCCAGAATTCCCCTCTCCCTGTTACCTCAGATTGAGTTTGCAAGTCAAAAGAAGGTAAAGGCTACCTCTGGTCAAATGACCTAAAAGAACCGGATGGTGAGATCCACTACAAGCTACAGGAGGGGGAAGGAGGGAGGGTCGTAATGATTGAACGAGGATCAACAATACAGATGGAACGTTATGGTAAGACATAACTTCTTTATCTGATATTGTTAATCCTCGTTCATTCCTTACGTGTGGGACAGAGTCCCCAGCTACCTCTGTTCCTGGGAGGCTCTCATGGAAGGACATTCCTGGGCACCATAGAACCAAAAGATGCTCTTCCCCTGGAGGCCAAATCCAATTTGTAATGATTGATGAAGGTATGAGGTGTAGCCCCAGGTTGCAGCTGCACAGATGTCATGTAAAGAGCCTCTGGCATGGAAGGCAGCAGAAGTTGCCACCGACCTTGTAGAATGAGCCTTTATGGTAGTAGGTAATGGAATATTACGTAGTGTATGAATGAAGGTCACACAGTCTTTCAACCATCTAGCAAATGTGAACTTAGCAACAGCAAATCCTAATCTAGGTCCAGAATAGGCCAAAAATAACTGGTCCGATTTACGAGAGGCCTTAATCCTGTTCAAGTAGAAGCGAATATGCCTGTGAATATCTAGGGTATGTAGGCAATACTCTCCTTTGTTTGAATAGTTGGGGAAGAAAACTGGCAATTCAATGGTTTGATTAATGGACATTTCAGAGATCACTTTTGGCAGAAAGGAAGGATTAGTTCTCAATGACACTATCTCTATGAAAAATCAAATACAGACTCTTGATGCATAAGGCTTGAAGCTCAGAGATGCATCTGGCAGAAGTAATGGCGACCAAAAACAAGGTTTTCCAATGACAAGTATTTGAGGTCGCAAGAAGAAGCTGGTTCGAAAGGTGGCATTGTCAAAGCTTGTAGGACTAATGACAGGTCCCATGGTTGAATAGGTTCTCTAAAAGGGGGTTTTAGATGATTCACACCTTTTATGAAGGTCTTGCATAATTTGTGTGACATGAGAGGAGTCTTGGACATCCTCATGGAAATTAGATATTGCAGCCAAATGAACTCTAATGGTAGAGGCCGATAGACCAGATTGAAATAGGTTGGCTAGATACTCCAGTACTATAGACACTGGTGCTGAAAAGGGATCTACCTGCTTTTCTTTCAGCCAAAAGGTTAATCTTTTCCACTTGCTTAGATAAGTAATTCTGGTGGAAGACTTATGAGATGCAATAAGAATATCACGTACTGGCAAAGAAAGATCATTCGGCCTGGCAATCAAGGGAATTGGAGGAGCCAAGCTGTGAGCTTCAGGCTGTCCAAGTTGGTGTGAATCAGATTCTGCGGATGGGAGATCAACCCCGGGGTTGGATGGAGAATCCACGGTTGATCTAGCAGGTGAGGCCAAAGGAAGGGATACCAAATCTGACGAGGCCAATATGGTGCTATGAGGATCACTTTGCTCTTCAACCGGCGGGCTTTCTTCAGAAACTGGGGAATGAGGGGGAGAGGTGGAAATGCATAAAGCAGACCGGAGGGCCAATCGTGGACTTGAGCGTCCCTGGGTGACTGTCCTGGAAGGGGAATCAGGGCGAAGTAGTTGCTGCATTTGTAGTTGGTCGGGGACGCAAAGAGGTCGCAGCAAGGAAGATCCCAGCGGTTGAAGATCTCCGCTGCTATCAAGGGATTCAGGGACCACTCGTGAGGTTGTAGAATGCACCTGCTGAGTCTGTCTGTTATCACGTTGGAACTCCTGGGAATGTGCGTTGCTACAAGAAAACGGTTGGTAGCTATCGCCCATTGCCATATCCTCATGGCCTCTTGACAGAGGGGGTAAGATTTGTTTCCGCCCTGTTTGCTGATGTACCAGACCACCGCCATGTTGTCTGATTGTATCTCAATAGTCCCAGATGGCAGCAGGGAATGGAATGCTTGCAATGCCAGAAGCACTGCTCTCAGCTCTAGAACATTTATATGCAGATGGGCCTCCAATTCGGACCAAGTACCTTGGACTGTCCGTCCCTGACATAGAACCCTCCACCCCATCAGGGAGGAGTCCGTGGTCACTGTAGCCTTGGGCTGTTGGGGGGAGAAGGGACGAGACCATTGTGACGGGTTGTGGGTCACCTACCAATTGAAATCCTATTTGCACCTGTGAGTTACCCGAATCTTGGCTGAAAGAGGATACTGAAAAGGATACCACTGGGTGAGCAGTAGCCATTGTAGAAGCCTCATGTGAAACCTGGCCAGGGGGACAATGGTAATGGAGGCTGCCATGGAACCCAACAGCTGTAGGACAGAGTGAGCTGTGGATTTCTCCCTTGAAAGGATAAATCAGTTGTTGCTTTATCCTTAGAATTCTGTGCTCTGGAATGGATGTTCTGCAATTCTTTGTATCCAAGATGAACCCTATGAATTCTGTGGACTGAGATGGGGTGAGATTGGATTTTTGCCAGTTTGCAGCGAGGAGAGAGTATGCCAGGGCTTCTTACAAGTCTGGTGAGGGCAGAGATGAGCCAGTCGTCTAGGTATGGAAACACCTGGAATCCTTGTAGTCGCAAGTGAGCTGTGATGACTGCCATGCACTTTGTGAACATTCTGGGGGCTGTAGAGTCTGCGAAGGGCAGTACTCTGAACTGGTAGTGACTGGCTCCCGCACGGAAGTGCAGATATCTTCTTGATGGCCTGTCCACTTTTATGTGGTAGTATGCATCTTTAAGATCTATCGAGCACATCCAATCGTCTTTTTCCAAAAGCGGGAGGATAAACTGTATTGTGACCATCCGGAATTTTTGTACTCTTACAAACTTGTTCAATACACTGAGATCCAAAATTGGTCTCCAGTCCCCAGTTTTCTTTGGCACCAAAAATAATCTTGAGTAGAATCCGGATCCTATCTGGTCTGGAGGGACTATTTGGATGACTTTTTCTTAGCAGCTTTGACATCTCTAATGCTGCTTCTTCCCTCTGACTGGCTGGAATGTCGGTTAAGTTTGTTGGGGGGGCAGGACAAAGATTGAATAGAATATGACAACCTCTGGTTATTATCCTTTGTACCCAAGAATCGGTGGCGATGGTTAGCCAAGCAGAAGGGTACAAAGAGAAACTACCCCCAACCACCTCCAGAGGAAAGCAGTTGGGCCTCATTTCAGGAGCATTGGTAGGATTGGCCAGGAAGAGAGTCCCTCGAACCCAGGTTATGCTGACCCCCTCTGCCCCAAAAAGGGAGTCTTCCCTGTGAGTTTCCCACTCTGCCTCTAGGGGAAAACTCAGCCTGTGTGTCACGAAAAGTACCTGGAGACTTTTTGTACCATATCTTCCCACTCTTCTGGTTTCTGGAAAAAGCCTGTTGAGGGGAAGAATAATGGACACCCTTGGCAGAAAGGGTCTTACCGTCTTGTTCACATCTGGCCAGTGTGCTTTTAACCTTGGGTCCAAACAATGAAAAGGCTTTGATGGGAGCGTTGAGAAAGGAAGCCTTGAAGGGTTCCGCGAAATTACATAAGCACATCCAGGCGTGTTGTCTCAGAACAACGCCTGAACTCGCCGCTCTAGCTGCTCCTTCTGATGCTTGAGATATCAGGCACATGGAGGAGTTAGATATCGATTCAATGGTGGCCAGCTGAGAGGCCACTTTGTCACGGACCTCATCAGACACGACACCAGCCAAAGTTTCAGAGAGCTCAGAAATTAAATATCTTTGAAGCCTGGTAAAGTGTGCCATATAATTCAGGGACCTGATTGCAAAGGTCGCTGATGCAAAAGTACGCTTCCCTATTCTGTCCAAAGCCCGGGACTCTCTGTTGGGCGGATGGACAGTCTGGCTTTCTTCTTCCGCCAGGTCCTTCTTGGTTGCGGCCGCCACCACCAGAGCATCTACAGGAAGACCTTTGGACCAATGATGGTCAGTAACAGGAGGGGACAAAATTTTATCTGGCCTCTGGGGAATGGCCTCAATGGTGTCAGGAGCCTTCCACGCACGCTGCACGATGATCCGGACCAGTTCCTCGGCAGGTGGAGTAACCCAGGAGGTAGGGGGCCTGGCGTGAAAGGTCTGCAGGAACACAGACTCTTCAGATGTCGGGTTCGAGGGCTGCCCAGTCACCTCTCTGTTTAAGAATTTCGAGAATATCGCCAAAGGATACCTCAGAGGGTGAGTGAGGGGACTCTTCCCCATCATCAAAGTCTTTGTCTTCAGTAAGGGACTCCTCTATGGAGTCCATGTGCTTCCTCTTGCAAGAGCTTTTTCGATGAACTTCCTCAGAGGGAGAAGCTGGGGAAGACAAAACAAAATGGGTTTCCTGTGGGAGTATATCCTGAGGCCTTTGCGCCCGGTGTCCGCCAGGAGTGACTTGTGTACATTGCGGTCCAGAGGAGGACTGGAAGATTGATAGCACAGTATCACCAGCCGATGCCAAAAGCCTTCTCCATTAGCTGGAAGCCCGGTCCACCTGAAGAGGGGTGAGTGTCCAGGACAGGGGTCACCCCTCCCCTAAGTGGCTCAGCCTGCCGACTCAGAGTCCCTGGATGGCTGTGAAACACCAAATTACGTACGCCACAGCTGACATCCTGGGTCGTAGCAAAACACTCCTGCCACGAAGGCAACTGCGGTTCCTTAGTGAGGTCCATAAAGGGAACCGTAGAGGGGGAAGACTGTGCTATATCAAGGGGCTTCAAAGGCAATGAAGGAGGAGAATAAGTAGGGGTCTTTGGCAAAGGGTGATCACCTCCCAAGGAAGGATAGGTCCAGGGGGCGGGATACCTCTGGCCAAAAGCACTTGATCCACAAGATGCAACACGTTGTGTTCAGAGAGGCTTCTAGTGGATTTCACGGACACGGCTGAGGGAGAGTCAGGTCTATCCACAGATGGGGCAAGCTCGGTGCCCACCTCACCGATCTGCACTGAAAACAATGGGGCTGTAAGGGACTGAACTACAGGTGTCTGCATAGAGGAAAGCATCGGTGCCAAAGTCATGGTCTGCACCAACGATAAGGTCGGTGCCAAAGTGGTTGTCGGCGCTAAGGCTGGAACCAAAAGAATCGGTGCCAATAACTGAATTGTCAGTGCTGAGAGGGTAGTCAGTGCCGGGTAAGTTGTCGGAGCAAATGTCGTAACAGTCTGCATCGACTGGATAGTCAGTGCCAGTGGAGAAGTCTGAACAGAGGAGCCCCTCGGTACAGATACAGTAAAGGACATGCTAGTCGGTGCCGAAAATCAGATGGCACAGACAGCCTCGGTGCTGAAGGTCTAGGCACCGAAAGCACTGGTGCCGAAGTCAGATCCGAAGTGGAAAGCTTAGCTTTCTTGGGTCTCGGTTGGTGAGAGTCCCCAAGCAGGGGGCGAATGAAGAAACTTGGCCTTTATATGTTCATCACTCTTTTTCTTATGGGATCTTGATGGGGTTGAAGCCTCCGGACCCAGAAATAGCCTCTGAAAAGGGAAATTTAAGTAGCCCCTTCAATAACAATTTATTTTTTCTCTCAATCAACATCCTGTTAGAGAAATTCTTACAAATTCCACAGGGCGGATAAACTGTTAAATGAGACACACCCAAGCAATAGACACACAGGGAATGTACATCTGAAGTAGGTAATTTAGGGCCACAATCTGAACATCTCTTAAATCCTGGACTACCTTTTTTTATCTGCCATGTTAGGAAAGAAGGAAAACCAGAAAAAATACCAGCAATGGTACAAGAAATACCCGAAGGTGAGGAGGAAAAGGGGTTTACCAACGATGGTAAAAAAAGAAAATATCTCGCGGTAAAGAGGAGGAAGGGGAATGAAAGATTCAAGAAGGGATAGTCGCTATATGCAATAAGGTAAGAGAAAACTATCTAGTAACTTTTCTGAGAGAAAAGGTTGTTTTAGATTAGTATGACAAAAAATATTGTACTTTGCTCCAGAGAAGTAGCTTGACACGACAAATGGCGATGCGGTAAACGAAATCTGGGATAACGGAGAGGGGAATTCTGGGTAAGAATTTTAGCTCGAGAGTTTGTAGCTGACGTGAGCTTGGAAGATGGCCGGCTTGGTTCCAAGGTCGGAACAGATATCCACACGTAAGAAATGAACGAGGATTAACAATATCAGATGATATTTTGCAGAGGGCTTGTGCTTGAAATGTATCCACAGTGTGCCCTGCTGGAGGAGAACAGAAACGTAAATGCACTATTGTAACTGTTTAAATGTATATATTTTAACAGTGGAAACTGGAATAACAGTTATGTACTCACCATAACGATCGATGTATGTGGTCCATCTCGCCTACATTCCTTACTCACGGGTTCGGAGCAGAGGATCGGCTCAGACTCGGCCAAACTTTCTAGCACGAAGTCTCTAATTGGCTGGGCTAACCCGGTAGCCCAGGGTGCACCTTGCCCTAGCCCCAGATCTTGTTTGCGATTATAACAATCATAACACTCATATCCCATACTCAATAAACACTGGAAGAAAATCCATCCAGATAGGGAAACAAATCACTGACCTTGAAGGGTCCACGGAGCCAAAAATTCTTCCAATTCCTCTAGGAAGGGGGCAGGTGGGAGAATGCGTAGAATGTGGCGAGATGGACCACATACATCGATCGTTATGGTGAGTACATAACTAACTGATGTTATGTGGTCCTATCTCTACATTCCTCATGGGACAGCGGCCCCAGCACCTCTATCCTGGGAGGCTCATAAGAAGATACTCCCGAGAACCATGGAACCAAAGGAAGCCCGGCCCCTAGAAGCCATGTCCAGCTTGTAATGAGTAATAAAAGTGTTGGGAGAAGCCCAAGTTGCCGCAGCACAAATCATCCAAGGAAAGTCTAGCATGGAAAGCTACTGACGTAGACATAGCCCTGGTAGAATGAGCCTTGACGGGAAAGGGTAAAGTTCTGTCTGCTGACAAGTAAATGAATGAAATACAGTCTCTGATCCATTTAGAAATAGTGCACTTGGAAATAGGACTACCTGCTCTGTTCTCTGAAAAGGACACAATTGATCAGATTTCCTAACTTGCTTCGTCCTATGTAAATAAAATCTCAGTTGTCTGTGCACATCCAACTGATGCAACCTGAACTCTCCTTTATTGGAAAAGTTCGGAAAAAACACTGGTAGCTCAATAGATCGATGAAGATTGACCGGGGATGACACCTTCGGGAGGAAGGACAGGTTAAGCCTGAGAGAGACTCTGTCCTTATGAAAGACCAAATATGGAGGTTTAATGGACAAGGCTTGAAGTTCTGATACCCTCCTGGCCAATGTAATGCCCATCAGAAAAGCCGTCTTCCAAGATAAGAATTTCATGTCGCAAGTGGCAGCCGGTTCAAAGGGTGGTGACGTAACAGCTTGTAGCACAAGGTTCAGGTCCCATGGCAGCACGGGCTCAGAAACTGGGGGACAAAGTAACCAAGCGCCTTTTAGAAAAGCTTTACAGAGCTTGTGGCCCCATAAGAGAGGGCTCATAAAATGTGTGAAAATTGGAAATTGCGGCCAACTGTACTTTAATGGTAGCGGGCGCGGAGCCCTGACGGAACAACATGGCTAAAAAATCCAAGACCGATGGAATAGGGGCTGTGAAGGGATCCAACCCTTGGGCCTGAGCCCAAATGGAGACTCTCCTCCATTTGCTGGAATAAATCTTCCTGGTGGAAGACTTATGAGAAGACGATGAGATGTGCACCACTTCAGGAGAAAAGGAATGTAGCCTGACTTGTTAACTTTTTCTGACCTCGGACTGAGGCAAGAAAAGGTTCCCCAATGGGGTACTTAGCTTTGAAGACTTCGGACTGAAATTAGATTCGAAAATCTCAGGTGTCGGCCAACCGGCACTTGCGAACTGCTTCTGCTTCGGGCACCGCGTGGCAAGAAAGACTGGAGAAAATGGCGTCGGATGCATCTTATATACCCCTGGCGCACTGACGTCAGGGAAGAAGCGACAACAACCGACGCTGGACCAAGACTTTGGAATTCAGGCAGACTGCGGGGCCGCCTGATGACAGGATAACCCAAGTGTGATGACTGCAGCAGGGTAACACGATGAACATCCATACTTGTCGAGGCCAGTGTGGAGCAATAAGAATCATCCTGCTTCCCACGGATATGGATTTCTGTATCACTCCTGGCAACAGAGGAAACGGAGGGAAAGCATAGACCAGACCCGGGGGGGGGGGGGGCAATAGTGAGCTAGAGCGTCCCTGGGTGACTCCCCCTGTGGGAGGATCAGAGTGAAGTACTTGCTGCATTTGGCATTGAGGGGGCTGGTGAAGAGATCGCAGCAAGGCTGACCCCACTTTTTGAATATCTGAACCGCCACTCGGTTGTTCAGGGACCACTCCTGAGGCATCAGAATAGCTCTGCTTAGCCTGTCCGCTATCACGTTGGACCTCCCTGGAATGTGAGTTGCCACTAGAAACCGTTGGGAAGACACTGCCCACTGCCACACTCGCATGGCCTCTCTGCAGAGGGGGTAAGATTTGGTTCCCCCCTGCTTGTTCAGGTACCACACCACGGACATGTTGTTTGAATGAATTGCAATCACTCCCAGAGGTAGAAAGTCCTGGAGTGCTCGCAACGCCAGAAACACCGCTCTCATCTCCAGAACACTGATGTGCAAGTGTACCTCGTGGTCTTGCCAGGTGCCTTGGACTGTCCTGCCGAGATAATGCCCCCCCCCCCCACCCCATCTGGGAGGCGTCTGTGGTCACCGTGGCCACTGGAGACATAGGAACCAAGCTCCTCCCTCTGTCCAGATTGGAGGAGCGTAGCCACCAGAGGAGGTCCTGTTTGCATCGCGCCATGAGAAGTATAAAGTGGGAAAGAGGAAGCTTTTGAAAGGACCACTGAACCGACAGGAGCCAGCATGTGTAACCTGGCCAGGGGTACCAGCAGGATGGTGGAGGCCATGGATCCCAAAAGCTGAAGAAAGTACAGTTTTGTACCTACCATAAATGTAGATGTTCGAGTGTATACCCTGCTGCAGTCATCACACTTGAGTTATCCTGCAGTCAGGCGGTCCCGCAGTCGGCCCGAATTCCAAAGTCTTGGTCCGGCGTCGGTTGCTGTTGCTTCTTCCCTGACGTCAGAGCGCCAAGGGTATTATCAGAGGCATCCGACACCATTTTCTTCAGTTTTTCTTGCCCCAGATGTCAGGTACCCCTAATAGGTAGGTAAAAAAAATAAATAAATAATATTAATATATATATATATATATATATATATATATATATATATATATATACACACATACACACTTATACATATGGCTATATGGAAAAATAAAACAAAAGCCTTAGGCACAAGTAAATACACCACAGAGGTAGTATAGAATAGAGTGGTAGAGATAAGTTCAGCTAGTTCAGAAGGGATGGAGGGAGGGTAACCTGGACTGCAGCAGGGTATACACTAGAGCATCTACATTTATGGTAGGTACAAAACTGTATTATGGTCATCGTGTTACCCTGCTGCAGTCATCACACTTGGGTAGAATCCCAAAGCTAAGGATGGGAGGTGGAGTCAAACAGGTTTAGAGGAGGCTAGAAGGCCCTGCAAAACTGCAGTGGCGAAGCCAGCTCTAGTCTTAGAGTAAAGTGGTAATGTTTGGTGAAGGTGTGTACTGAACTCCAAGTTGCAGCTTCCAGAATATCCTTGGTTGGCACCCCCCTGAGGAAGGCTGCAGATGTAGCTGCTGCCCTGGTAGAGTGGGGCCTTATGGTAGCAGGAACTGGTTTTCCATGGTGGGTGTAGCAAAAACGTATGCAATGTCCTATCCATTTGGAAATGGTCTGTTTTGAGATGGCCTTTCCTTGTGATGCTGTAGCATAGGATACAAAAAGCTGGTCAGATTTTCTGAAAACCTTAGTTTTATCCAAGTAGTAACGTAGCTGCCTGTGAATGTCCAAGGAATGCAGGAGTCTTTCTCCTTTTGTTCTGTGGATTTGGAAAGAAGGTGGGTAAATGGATGGTTTGATTTAGAGCCACACTGGATACCACCTTAGGCATAAAGGAGTCGTTAGTTCATAAAGAAACTCTGTTTTGATGAAAAATGAGGAAAGACTCTACTGCCATTAGTGCCTGAAGCTCTGAAACTCTTCTAGCTGAAGTAATTGCTAGCAGCAGGGCAGTCTTCCATGATATAAACTTTAAGTCAGCTGAGAAGGCTGGCTCAAAAGGAGGTAGCGTGAGTTTTTCCAGAACAAAGTTGAGGTCCCAAGTAGGTGTTGGTGCTCTCCTGGGAGGCCTAATGTTTTTGGCCCCTCTGAGAGACTGCCTTAGGAGTGGATGTGAAAATAAGGGAGGTTCCGTATTGTAGTGAGCAGAAATAGCTGAGGCGTGGATTTTAATAGATGAAAAAGAAAGCCCTTTGTGTAACATCTCAGTTAAGTATTGCAGAATCTGAGGTATGTCAGGCTGAAGGGTATTTTGGCCTTTAGCTTGGTTCCAGGCGCAAAACCTTTTCCATTTGTCTGAGTAGGCTTTCCTGGTGCTGGGCCTCCTGGCCTCCAGAATAACATCCATAACAGCTTGTGAGAGAGGAGCTGGCTGATTGCTTAGATGATCTGCCATGCAGCCAAGTTTAAGGTTTTGAGCTGGCTTTGTAGAATCTGATTGTCTTGCTGTGTGAGCAGGTGGGTAATTTGTGGTAGAATCCATGGTGGGCCCTGGGCCATATTCCTTAATAGTGGGTACCAGTGCTGGTGTGGCCAGTCTGGGGCAATGAGTATCATTCAGGGTCTCTCCATCCTGACTTTCAGTAGCACCTTTGTGAGAAGGGGTAATGGAGGAAAGGCATATACTGTTAGCATTTTCCAACTGAATGAGAGTGCTTCCACTTTCCAAGCTTGATGGTGGAACAGTCCTTGTGCAAAATTTTGTTAGCTGATAGTTTTGAGGGCTGGCAAACAGGTCTATGTCTGGCAGCCCCCATTTTTGAGCTATCATTGCGAATACTTGTGGATCCAGTTTCCACTCGTGGGGATCCATGATGTTTCTGCTTAGGTCGTCTGCCAATGTGTTCTTTTTTCCTGGCGGTAATTGAGCTTGTAATTGAACTTGGTAAGCCAGTGCTGTGTTCCACAAGGTCATTGCTTGTCTGCATAGAGGGTAGGAATGTGTGCCCCCCTTGTTTATGTACCACATTACTGTGGTGTTGTCTGACCTTATGATAAGCTGTCCTGGATGTAAGAGGTCCTTGAAGGCTGTCAGAGCATTTTGTACAGCTAGCATTTCTTTTTGATTGATGTGCAGATTCCTTTGATCTGCAGTCCATATGCCTTGAACGCACCGTCCTGCCATGTGTGCCCCCAGGGCATAGTCCGATGCATCTGTTGTCATAGTTTGCCTGGCTGGGGGTAGGGTGAAAGGCTGCCCCTTGTTGAGGTGACATGCCTGTGACCACCACAGAAACTCCTGTTGAAGGCAGGGAATGAGAGGTATAATTGTTTCCAAGCTGTGGCTGTGTTGAGTCCATATGCTTTTTAGGTACCATTGTAATTTCCTCATATGCAGTTTTGCAAATGGTATTAGTAGTATGCAAGATGCCATGAAGCCCAAGGCCTGTAGAATTTTTCTCGCAGGGAGTTGGGTCTTTGTTGCCATTGTTCTGAAGTATTGAGTTAATTGTAGCTGTTTGTCTGGTGTCAGATAAGCCATCTGGGCCGTTGTATTCAAGCTGGCACCCAGGAATGTCATATTTTGTGAGGGCACTAGTTTTGATTTCTTTTCGTTTACTGTGTACCCTAGGCAACTTACAAGATGTTTTACAAAAGCCAGGTGTTGTAAGAGAATGTCCTTGCTTTCTGCTCGGATGAGACAGTCGTCCAGGTATGGGTATATTTGAATTCCTCTTTGTCTGCAGTATGCAATTACTGGTGCCAGGCATTATGGGTTGAACCTGCAATGAAACGGAGGTATCTTCTGCAATTTTGTCTGATAGGGACATGCAGGTATGCCTCCTTGAGGTCCAATGTTACTAGCCAAGCTTTCTTGCCCAACATGGGAAGAAGCTGCTGTAGTGTTAGCATCTTGAATTTGGGTACTTGCAAGAAGGTGTTTAAAATTGAAAGGTCCAGAATGGGTCTCCAAGCATTGTCCTTTCTGGGGACTAGAAAGAGTCTTGAGTAAAATCCTTGGCCTTGCTCCTGTGTAGGTACCAGTTGAATGGCTCTCATGTCCATGAGAGCTGTAATTTGTTTTTGTGCCTCTGCCCATTGATTTTGTGGCAGGTTTGGCATTCCTTTTATCCTTGGCAAGGTGTGGAAATGGAATTTGTATCCGTGTGAGATAATGTCTAGGACCCATTTGTCCTTTGTGATGATGCGCCAGTTGTCTGCAAAAAGTGCTAATTTTCCTCCCAAGGGAGCTGCCAAGAGAGTTTTGCTTGGCAAGTTTGAGGTTTAAGTCATTGTGTTTGCCTTCTAGTAGCTTGGGACCTGTCTTCTCCTCCCTTCTGTGCTGCAGTGCCCCATTGGCGAGGTTTGTAAGGGATTTGTGCTTGTCCTCTGCCCCTTGGGCGCCTGTATTTACCCCTCTGTGGTCTGTCAGAAGCTGGAAAGGACCAATTTTTTGTTGGCCAATTTCTGCTGAAGCGTGGGGGCTGTACCTGTAAGAAATCTTTGACCGTCTGCATAGATTTTGCCTTATCCTCCATTTTCTTTAAAACCTCCTCTGCTTTAACCCCATATGAGACATCCTGCTGTAAGGGTGCATCCAGTAACTTTGCTTTAACATGATCAGGCAGAGATTGTTCCTTTAACCAAGCATGCCTACGTATAACAGACCCAGTAACAGCTGCTCTAGAGGAAGCTTCCAAGGCATCAAAACCACATTGTAAAGTATGTTTGCCCACCTGTTCAGCTGCATGCAACAGATCTTGCATTTCCTTGAATTCACACTGTTGAGGGTGCGTGCCCATCTTTTGTTTTATTTGAGACATTAGGAATTGCTGGTATTTAAGCATGTGAAATTGACAATTTAGTGCTCTCACAGCTAGAGTAGCTGAGGTGTAAACCTTCTTCCCCCACCTATCTAGAGCTCTGGAGTCCCTTTCTGAGGGTACAGGATTTTTAGCCATAGAAGCCTTAGCCCCTTTGGGACCCTGGGAGATTGTCTCTGGATCAACAACAGGGCTTTTGTATAGGAATTTGTGCGAGTCAGGCACTCTATAGTATCTATCTGGTTTGGCTGGAGCAGGAGGCAGAGAATCTGGATTTAGACTAGATTCTAAGAAAACATCATCCACAATGTCCAAAACTAGGGGGATAGCAAGTGGTCTGTGCTGGGGGAGTAAAAGAAACTCTCGGAGCCTTTTCTTTGAGTCGGAGTAGTCCTGACCTTCCCAGTGGAAATGTTCCCTCATGGTATGTAAGGTTTCCCCAAAGGAATAATCTTCAGGGGGAGAAGCTGAGGGAATGGAGTCTTCAGCATCAGAATCTTCATAAGGGGGAAAGGAGTAATCCTGTTCCTCAGAGGAGCCTGAGGAAACAGACACTATCAGAGGAGGCATAATCCTCCTCTTGTCTAGGCCTTTTGTCGGGGGGGGGGGGGTTGGGAACCCCTGATCAAAGAAAATCAAATCTTCAGCCATTTTAAGCATCTGTTTCTTTGGCATAAGGCCTTGACCTGGAGACTGAAGTGTAGGCTTTTTTGGTTTTAGAGGAGTCTTAAGCTTAGCATAAGATTTTATGGTGAGAGTAGTCTGTCTGAAGACACCTTCAGAAACCGAAGGTGTTTCCTACAGCACCGGATTCCCCTACTGCAATGTCGTCGGTAGGGCCTAAAGAAAATAGCTGCATCGGCCTAGAACTCTCTGCTGGGGGATCCGAAGCGGTCTGGGGATCCAATTCAGTGGTAGCCAGGGGCTGTGTAGGCGCCTCACTGAAAACCAGAGAACCGGCGACCGGCCCAGTCGAGGCCTCGGAGTCTGGCTTGGATCTAGGCTGCCTGTCTTTATCTTTGCGTTTTTTATGCACGCCGGTAGTCGGTTGCTCCAACGGCATAGTATAATTAAATTTTCTACCTAAGTAGTGTCGTGCAAAATCAAAGCGTCGCTTTATAGTTCGCTTATTGAACCTAGCACAAAACCGACCAGTGACGTCGTGGTCGGGGGCCTAGGCAAGGTATACAAAAATAATGAAAGTCCTTATGAGGTATTTGCTTCCCACAAGAAATGCAATTGTTAACTTTTTCTGACATTGGACTGAGGCAAGAAAAGGTTCCCCAATGGGGTACTTAGCTTTGAATACTTCGGACTGAAACTCGATTCGAAAATCTCAGGTGTCGGCCGACCGGCACTTAAAAACTGCTTCTGCTTCGGGCACCGTGCGGCAAGAAAGACTGAAGAAAATGGCGTTGGATGCCTCTGATATACCCCTGGCGCTCTGACGTCAGGGAAGAAGCGACAGCAACCGACGCCGGACCAAGACTTTGGAATTTGGGCAGACTGCGGGACCGCCTGATGGCAGGATATCCTAAGTGTGATGACTGCAGCAGGGTAACACGATGAACATCTAACCTGGCCTGAACTTTTCTGAGGGGCAACAGTGTGTGGATCTGAGACTGCAACACCCTTATCCTGTCCTGTGGCAGAAAGGCGTATTTGAATAGAGTTTAGCTCTGCGCCTATAAAAACAACACGCTGTGAGGGCTGCAAGGCATACTTTTCCCAGTTCAAAGTAATTCCTAGACGTTGGCAAAGTGAGATGGTCGTCTCCCTGGCTTGAATGAGCAGATGCCTGGTGGGGGCGGCGAGAAGCCAGTCGTCCAGATATGGAAACACCTGGAATCCTAGACGTCTCAGGTGAGCCGTTCACCACTGCCAAGCACTTGGTAAACACCCTGGGGGCTGTGGTGAGACCAAAGGGCAGGGCACGAAACTGGAAGTGACTGGCTCCTAGTCAGAAGCGTAAATGACTCCTGGATGCCTTTTCCATTTTGATGTGGTAGTAGGCATCCTTGATCGATGGAGCACATCCATACTCCTTTCTCCAGCAGTGGAAAAATGGACTGAAGTGTGACCATTCGGAACTTGGACTTCAGAACGTAGTGATCGAGTCTACTGAGATCCAGAATGGGTCTCAGGTCCCCTGTTCTTTTCAACACCAAAAAGAGTTGTAAGTTCCTGATCCGACATGGTTTGAGGGGACTGGCTGGATGACTCCTTTTTCTAGCAGCTTTGCCACTTCTAGTGCGGTAACTATTCGAAGCACCCAACGATCCTGGGTGATGCTCTCCTAAGCTTCCGGATGCAACAAAATTCGGCCCCCAACTGGCTCCGGAATAGCACAGTCGGGCAACACCTCAGGAATGCTGGAAGGAAGAGCCGCGAAAGGAATCGCGGTCTCCCGAGTTGCGGGGACCCCCTCTGCCTCTAGGACGGCATCTTCCAGAATAATTCCCACCTCCTCTGCCTCTGGAGGGGGACTCACCTTGAGCCTTGGGAAAGGACCTCTGAGACTTTTTAAACCACATTTCCCCCCTCTCTGAGCCTTGGGGTAAGGCCTAGAAAGGAGAGAAAAATGGGCCCCTACGGCAGATAGGGTCTTTCCCTCCTGTTCGCATCTGGTGAGAGTGTCTTTCACTTTGGGTCCGAGAAAAGAGGACCCATCAAAGGGTGGGTCAGTGAAGGAAGACTTAAAGGCCTCCGCAAAATGACACAGGCGCATCCAGGCTTGCCTTCTGAGAGCTACACCTGAGCTAGCTGCCCTACTCGCCTCTTCGGCTGCATACGATATGAGCCTCATGGACGAGTTGACAATGGACCCTAGGGTAGACAACTGGGCGTTAACCATCTGCGCTACCGCCTCAGGCATGTTACCCATCAGAGTATCTCCTAGCTCCTTCAGGAGATCTCTTTGGAGCAGAGTGAAATGACAGAGGTAATTAAACGACCGTAAGGTGAAGGTCGCCGAAGACAGGGTACGCTTCCCATACCGGTCCATACTCCTGGACTCCTAGTTAGGAGGGTGGACTGAAGAAGAAGCCTCTGCAGCTTCCTGCTGAGTGGCTGCCGCCACCACCAAGGCATCTACCGAAACCCCTTTGGTAAGGAACTCTTTGCCTGGGGGAGCAGACAAGAACTTGTTTGGACGTCTGGGCACCGGTTCCACGGAATCAGGGTTCTCCCACACCCTTCGACAAACCAAGTCTAGGAGTTCGAAGGGTGGAGACACCCAGGAGGCGGAGGGTTGAGCTCCGAAGGCCTTGAGGAATACAGACTCCTCCTCAGAGGGGGTCTTGGAGGGCCAGTCGCCTCTGTCTCAAAATCTCCAGGATGTCTGAGAAAGAGACATCATCGGAGGACGACTTGGGGGACCCCCTCTGATTCCTCGAGGTCGGTATCGGAAGTGAGTGACTCGTCCTGGGAGTCTATGTGCTTCCTCTTGCACGACTTCTTACTGGGAGGCTCCTCAGGCACCAACTGAGGGGCCCTCAGAAAGTAGGAGACCGCTCAAGGGGATATCCCGAGACCTTCGGGCTCCGCCGTCCATGGAGAGGGGGGCATCAGAGGCTCTAGCCGGGGTGTAAGGGGACGGAGTGACCGAACCAGGTGATGTACCCGACGACCTGGCCAGGGCGCTCCTCATGGCTTCGAAGGCTGGTCCCCCCGGATCAGAGGACCGACCAGTCTCCGAGACCACGATCGGTGTCGAGATTCTCCGAGCCGAAGCACCGAGAGGGAGGCTCGGAACAGACAGGAGTCCAGAGGCATCCTCCTCTGGTCCAACTGAGGAAACCTGAGTGCCGAAACCAGAGGACGGAGTCGACCTGATAGGAGCCAAAGCCGGCTCAGATAGACTCGCCTGGGGTATCGGAGCAGACACCAGAACATCACTCTGTGCGGGGCCCTCCGGCTCCGACGACATGGGTGTTCAGAGGAGGAATCATCGAAACAAGCATGGGAACCGGCTCCTGAGCTGACTGGGTCGGAGCCAAAAACAATTTTGCTAACACCGGCGACTGTAGGAGCCTCTGAACCACCCTATCCACATCCAAATCAGACAGCCTAGAGGATTTGGAAGAAATAGAGAGTGATCTAGATCTCCTGACTGGAGACTCATGCCTGACACTGGGTGACCTGCTCCGAAGAGGTTCCAATAATATTGGAGCCGAGGTCAACCCCAGTACAACAGATACCTCCTGCGGCCCCGAGGACAATGGAGCCGAGGATGTAGTGCCCATTTCCGAGACCTTCTCCTTCGGCCCAGAGGACAGAGGAGCCGAGGAGGAAGTATCCAATTTACAAACCTTCTCCAATGGCTCCGAAGAAGCAGACTGAGCCGGAGATCTTTTTTTGTCCTTAGAAGGCTTAGACTTGGTACTAGAAGGCAGGGACGACTCCAATGCCTCTTCAAAGGAGGGCTTGATCAGACCCTTCACAGTCAGTTTGTTTTTACGTTCCTGCAGTACCCTAGGGCTAAACACATGACAGAAACTGCAGGACTCTTGCAAGTGAATAACCCCAAGACAATACACACAAATAGAGTGCCCATCTGTGATGGACATTTTATGGCCACATTTAGTACACTACTTAAACCCGGAGGGTTTATGTTTCTTCAGTTCTTTCGACATGGCAAGCAACTGCGCCACACACAACCGACAGAGTAAAACACTAAGGGAGGACGGGAAGACCGACAAACACTTGAATGACAAGGAAACTCTACCTTAAACGCTTCCTAAAACAAATTGTTAACCACTAACACAACAGCAAATCACAACCAGGAGGACACAGGAGAGAACTAGGTCCTCTAACTTAAATGGGCCTAGCCCGCGAAACAGTAGGGATACCACAAACAACTAAACTCTCAGCCTCACGCAACAACTAATCAAGCACGAAAAATAGCTATGAAAATAGCTTTTGACAGAGACTGCTAAAATACTAAAGTATTTTAAAGGTATTTAAAATGGTACTTAGCCACAGCCAAGCGAGACCACGTCCTAACTCTACGAGCGGCAAAAGAGATCTGGGGCTAGGGTGAGGTGCACCCTGGGATACCAGGTTAGCCCAGCCAATAAGAGACCTTGTGCTAGAAAGTTTGGCCGAGTCGGAGCCGATCCTCGGCTCCGAACCCGTGAGTAAGGAATGTAGGCGAGATAGGACCACATAACATCAGGAGGTTAACTGCAGAAAAAAACAGCTGAAATTAAATGACTTCATAGCAGCTACAGACTATGTCTGTGCTGAGAAGCTTTCTGTACTGTCTTCGGACTGAACTAATTGCTACAACTGTTTTATGACTTCCAGTATCTGCCAAAGATCTGCTTTTCTTCCAGCAATGGGGGGGTTTCACCTGGGAGAGAGTCAGATGACAAGAAATTATGTCATTTTGCAAGGTATCAGAGCAGTAATATTTGAGATATTAATTTGGGAAGCCTCAGAGAGGCACAACACTATGTATTCTGTCTTTGACCTCACAACAACTTTAAGATCAATTCACCATATCTGCCTTGCTCGTAAGTTAACGAGGGTATAGTAATTCTTACATTCAGTCAGGAATATAGTGAAGCTTAGTTTAGATATTTTTCTTCATTTATCTGAGACTGTCCTACAATGTTTTAAATATTTCCTGTGATTCTGAATTCTGATGTCACTGTGAATACATATTTAGCACTGTCCTGTTCTTTTATTACTTACTATTAAATATATTTAGACCTTTCATTGTGGTTGACCAGTCCGTGTTGAGATATTTAAGTTCTGAGAGTACTTGCATATTTATTTGGTGACACTGTGTATAGGCCACTCCTAACAACCTTGCTCTTGTTCAAACTACCATTTGTATTAATAACATTACACAGTAAGATCGAACAACCTTTTGTTACGGGCCTTTAAATTGTTAAGGAGATGGCAGGTGGCAGTAATAACTACACTCTAGTCTAGGCAAAAAGAGGCAGAGCTAGTAAACCTGTGCCAGCCTTTCCCAGGTGTATAAATATAAATCAGACCTCAAAGAGCTGGAGGTCTTGGCTTAGCCACTCCACTCAGATCTCAACTCTATAGCTGTGCCACTGAGGAGTCTTATTGGGGATATACAGAAAGAGAGAGAGAAACCAGCACTTGAATGACTGGGGTTCTCTGTGTGCTCTTAAGGGTAACTGCACTGGATGCAGAGAGCTGCATCTGGAAATAGTGTTTGTGCACCCTTGTCATCCTCTCAGTGTACATCCCCCAATGATGCCACTGGTGAGGACTGAGGCTCCTTGACTGCTGGTCCACAGGTTGGGTGTAATTTACTGGCTGGCAGTGGTGGGATCACCATATCACATATTAGGATACAGTGCTCCTGTAACCTGTAAACAGTGGTCACTAAAGAAAGTGTTTGTACTCTCAGGCAGCCACACAGTAGCCATTCAGAGTTTCATATCACAACAATTTTATTTTTTTTTTCTGTTAGCTTAGTCAGTCAGGGAGAACAAGCAAGGATGTCAGCAGAGGAGTATAGCAAGCTGACCAGGAGAAAGTTGGCTGAGATGTGCCAAGTCACAAAAGCAGAAATGATTGCAGCCTTAACCACAGCTGCATCACAGACCAGAAACCAGGACGACAACCAGACTGGCCTTGGGGATGTACAACTCTTAGTAAATGGACAGTTCAACCTTTCCTCAGAGGACTTAAAAATCCATCTGCAGTTAAACAGACTTGAACTGGAGGCCAAATATTTGAAAATAGAATAAGCAGTCAGACTGTGGCGTTTGGAGGTTGAAGCAGAATCAGCAGTGAGACAGACATCTAGAAGCCGAAGAAAATAAGAGGCAGAGGCAACATGAATAGGAGGTGCTGACTCTTCGCTAGGGTCGTGGAGGTAATGGGAAAGGGAATAAGTGAACCCCAAAATAAAGGTCAGCAATTTCTTTCACAATTTACAGACTGATAATTTTGATAGTTTTATTCATGTGTTTGAAAGGGTTTGCAAACCGTATAATGTTGATCAAGAACTCTGGGTACGGTTTCTAACCCCTTTACTCAATGGTAAAGCTGTAACTGCTGTTTCTAAATTGTCTGATATTGACTGCTTAAATTAAAATACTGTTAAAAATGGTTTATTAGTGTGTTTTAAGTTAACATCTGAAGCACTTTGATTGAGGACAGGAGAATCTGGTTAGCAGACAGAAAACATAATACTGCAGATGAGCTATGGAAAAAGGGAGACCTATACCTAGCAAAGCAGGGCAACACTGCACAGGAAATGGATACCCAGGTGCTGCTCATGGGTCAAAGGGAACTCATGGTGAGCAGCCTAAACTGCCCCAACAGAGTCTGCTAGTAACAGGGGAAGCTACTAGTTCAGGTACACGGCTAGGATCAAGGGTTAAATATTTTAAATGCAACAAATGGGGCCATGTAGCATATAGTTGTCCATGGAGACAAGGTGGGGAACAAAAGGTGGGAAAGCCAGTAACCGGGAATGACAGAATGCCAGCAGTAGACTGTTTGGAGACAACAAGGGTACCAAACTGCCACAACAGGTTATATCCTATCTTAGCAGATGGGAAAACAGGCCACTGCTAAGAGGCACAGTCTCTGACCTAACCACTGTGAAGCCTGCAATGGTGAAAAAGGAGCACTACTTGCTTGGGCAGTCTACTCCAGTCAGAGCTTTAGGAGGGACCTCATTCCAAATACATTTGGCTAGGGTTCACCTTGCCTGGGAGGGTGGAAAAGGAAGCAAGCAAGTAGATGTATTTGAGGATATCCGTGCAGATGTCTTGACAGGGAATCATTTTGATAATGCAATACCTTGTGTGCATGCAGTGACACGCAGTCAGGCTTCAAAGACAGGCACGTAGGTCTGGTAGCCTGCGGGGACCCAGACAGACCACACACTTGAATGCCAGGACTGGTGAGGTGGCTACTTCAGGGAGGGAGATGCCCAGTAGCAGTGAGACTGAAGGTGAGCCACAGTTGCTTTTGGGTACTGATATTCCCTTGGACAAAGTGACTGCAAGGGCAGAGGTGAGTACTAGTACCCAAGCTGACAGTAAGGCACCGATGTCAGAGGATAACAGACTTCCTGTGGAAGAGGAGCTGTGAAGGGTTACAGAGATTTGAGACAGGCTCAGCTCTCAGACCCTACATTACAGGGCTTGAGGGAGGAAGCCAGAGTGTTGCCTGATTCTCAAGGAAAAGGGGAATCTGTACACTGGGACAAAGGGTTACTGTATAGAGAATGGACCCCTGAGAGATGGCTAGAGGGTGAGAGAATACAGAAGCTGGTAGTGCCCAGTGCCAACCGTCTGGGACTTCTAGCCACAGGCCATGATATTCCATTTCCAGGTCATATGGGGATAAAGTGTACAAAGAGACCTCTTCTGCAGAACGTTTATTGGCCTGGGATTTCCAGGGATGTAACAGACTACTGCAGGACCTGTGAGCAGTGCGGAAAGTTAGGCAAGGCCAGAGACAAGGTTAAAGCTCCTTTTGTGCCTTTGCCTGTGATTGGGTACCCATTTCAGAGTGTAGCTATGGATATTGTGGGGTCTCTGAGTTCCCCAAGTGCAACAGGAAAGAAGTATATTCTAGTGAGAGTAGATTATGCTATCAGATACCCTGAAGCAGTGGCCCTGTCCTCCACTGAAGAAAAGATGGCAAATGCTTTAAAAGATTTTCAGCAGGGTAGGTTTCCAAAAGAAATACTGACTGACAGAGATGCCACTTTCATATCAGACCTGGTGGCTTATCTGTGGGAGCACTGTGGGGTGAAGCAACCTAAAGACCCAGACTAATGGTCTTGTTGAGAGGTTAAACTCTACACTAAAGACCATGCTAAGGGCATTTGCAGACCACTTTAAGAGGGGGTGATACAAATATTTGCCACATTTGTTGTTTGCTTACAGAGAGGTGCCCCAGGAATCCACAGATTTCTCACCTTTTGAGGTGCTGTATGGGCATATGGTGAGGGGACCTCTATATTTGATTTGCGATGAGTGAGAGGGTAAGTGTGAATCCCACAAGGAGTCTGTTGTGGCATATGGCCTAAACCTCAGGACAAGTCTCAGGGAACCCATGGGCTTGACCCAGGAGAACCTGGCAGAAGCCCAACAGAAAAAGGTCTGGTATGACAGGAATGCTCGAGCTAGAGAGTATGCTGTGGGGCAGCAGGTTATGGTTCTCATTCCTGTCAGACATAAGCTGCAGGCACAGCCTGGGAAGGACCCTTCAAAGTGGTAAGGAAGGGTCCTTTCCAGGCTGCCTGTAGCTTGTTTTGTCTGACAGAAATTAGAATCATAACCTGCTGCCCCACAGCAGGATAAGGTTCTCATTCCTGTCAAGACGCAACAAGCTTCAGGCAGCCTGGGAAGGACCCTTCAAAGTGGTAAGGAAGGGCAGTGCTGTTAACTACAAGGCAGAACTGCTAAGCAGGAGGCAGGGGCACAAATTGTACAACACCACCATGGGACCTTACCATGATAGGCCCTGGTGCTAAGTATTTGCAGTAGAAGGCAGGAGGAGTCCGAGAGGGATTTATGGCTAAAGGGAGCCAGCCAGCAAAATCCGAAGTTACTATGGTAGAGCCTAGTGTTGCAGGCACATGAGAAAGTAAAGCTGTGTACACTTACCATAAATGTAGATGTTCAAGTGTATTCACTGTTGCAGTCATCACCTGTGGATTATCACTGCTGTGGTAGCCCTTGGCTGGCCCGAATACCAGAGTCGATATTTTTCTGTGTCGGCTGCTGTCGCTTGCTGCCTGACGTCAGGTTGGCAGTGCTATAAAGGAAGGGAGCCGATGCCATAGTATCAGTTTTTCTTGACCTAACCAGTCAGAGGCCCAAGTAAATATGGTGAAGTGTTACTGGTGGCTAAAAGCCACCATTAGAAAATTATGTCTTCCTAAAGAAAGAAGATAAAAGGGGGAAGAAGGGTGGAAAACCAAAACTGCAACAGTGAATACACTCGAACGTCTACATTTATGGTAAGTGTACACAACTGTACTATGTTTTTTGTGTTTCACTGTTGCAGTCAACACCTGTGGGAGGATTCCCAAAGGTGAGAAGGGTGGTAGGATTAGTAAGAGACCAAGGAATGGGTCAGCATGCCCTGCAGAATTGCAGAGGCAAACCCTGCCCTAGCCTTAGAAAATAAAGGTAGGTGGGAATGCTTGGTAAAGGTATGGATAGAAGTCCAGGTGGCAGCTTCCAGGATGTCCCTGGTGGGAACTCTCCTGAGGAATGCTGTGGAAGTGGAGGCTGCCCTAGTGGAATGGGTTCAAACAGACTTGTGGGGGGGATTTCCCATGCCATCTGTAGCAGAAATGGATACAGTGTGATATCCATTTGGAAATAGTTTGTTTGGAAATGGACTTCCCCTCTGCCCCTGGGGCAAAGCTGACAAGTAGTTGGTCTGTTTTCCTAAAGGGTTTAGTACGGTCCAGATAGTATCTGAGCTGTCTGTGCACGTCTAGTGAGTGCAGAATTCTTTCCCCCTTGTTTTGAGGGTTAGGAAAGAAGGTGGGTAGACGTATGGCCTGGTTGAGAGTTACATTAGATACCACCTTGGGCATAAAGGAGGGATTAGTCCTCACGGAGACCCTGTCTGCATGGAAGATGATGAAGGGCTCAATGGCCATCAGTGCCTGAAGATCTGAAACCCTCCTGGCTGAGGTGAGAGCTATGCAAAAAGCAGTCTTCCAAGAGCGGTATCTTAGTTCTGCTGAAGCAGCAGGTTCGAAGGGTGGTAAAGTTAGCTTTCCAAAACATAATTCTGGTTCCAAGCTGGAGTGGGTGGACTTCTGGGTAGTCTGATATTAGAAGCCCCTATGAGGAATTGTTTAATCAACGGATGGGAGAATAGGGGCTGTTCTGTATCAAAATGAGCTAAAATGGTTGAGGCGTGGATTTTAATAGAGGAGAAGGAGAAGCCACTATTAAGTAGCTCTGCTAGGTAGTCCAGGATAAGAGGGATGGAAGGTTATGAGGTATTGCCCACCCCCCCGAACTGGCTCCAAGAGCAGAATCTTTTCCATTTTCCTGCATAAAATTCTCTGGTGCTGGGCCTTCTGGCCTCTGTGATGATGTCTAGGACCCGTTTGCTTAACAGGGGCCCCTTGTTTACCTTTAGAGTATCAGAATGCTGATAGTTTGAGAGTCTGCAAGACTGGGTGCAGCGTCCCCCCTCCCACTTGGGTTGAGAGGTCTGAGATCAGGGGAAGCTTCCTGGAAGACTAAGGTCAGGCTGCACAGTAAGGGGTACCAATACTGTCTGGGACAATCTGGAGCAATGAGTATGGCCTTTGGTCTCTCCTCCCTTATTTGATCTGTACCTTGGGAATAAGAGGCAGAGGAGGGAATGCGTACACAAAGAGGGTGTTCCAAGGGAAGGTCAAGGAATTCACCTTCCACGCTAGGTGGTGATACTCCCTGGTACAGAATATTTTCAGCTGATGGTTGAGATGCAAAGCAAATAGATCCACCTCCGGAGTCCCCCACGCCTGAGTGATTTGTAAAAAGATTTTTCTGTGGAGCTGCCATTTGTGGGGGTCCAGTAAGTTTCTGCTTAAGTGGTCTGCCAGGGTGTTGTTGATCCCTGTTAGGTATTGGGCTATCAGGTGTAGTCCCATGGAAGAGGCCGTCAGCAAGAGGTTGATAGCTAGCCTGCACAGAGGGTAAGAGTGGGTACCTCCCTGTTTGATGTACCACATTACTGTGGTGTTGTCTGTTTTGATAAGGAGAATCCTTGGCTTGAGATGAGGTTTGGAGATTGTCAGAGCCTTTTGTATTGCCATCAATTTCTTCTGGTTGATGTGTAAGGGACGGTGCTGGGCATCCCAAAGACCTTGGGTGCACCTGCCTTCAAGGTGAGCACCCCAATCTATGTCTGAGGTGTTAGTGGTAATGGTCTGCCTGGTTGGGCGGAGAATGAAGGAAAGACCCTTGCTCTGGGCACAGGCCCCTGCCCACCAGAGAAACTCGGCCCTTATACAAGGGATCAGAGGGAGACAGGTCTCAAGAAGTTGAGAGTGCTGACACCAAAGGTTCTTTAGGTACCACTGAAGTTTTCTCATGTGAAGCCTGGCCAGAGGAATTAGAAGGATGCAAGATGCTATGCACCCCAAGGATTTCAGGAACTTCCTCGCAGTGAGGTGACTACTGGAAACCAGCTGGGTAAAATAGAGAGGCAGGAAGCTCTGTTTTTCTGGGGATAGGAAGGCCATTTGGGATGCTGTGTCCAGCAGTGCTCCCAAGAAAATGATCTTTCCGGAGGGTTTGCCTTGATTTCTTCTCGATGATGGTGTACCCTAAGCAGGTTAGGAGGGTTTTGACAAAGAGGAGGTCCTTGAGGAGCTTTTCTTTGCAATCTGCCTGAATGAGGCAGCCAATTCCAGATAAGGGTAAATTTGTATATTTTTCTGTCTGCAAAAGGGTATGGCCAGGGCTAAGCATTTGAATACGCTGGGAGCAGTAGATAAGCCAAACAGTAGCGCAGAGAACTGAAAGTGTTGTGAGCCTGCTCTGAAGCGAAGGAATTTTAGATCTAGGGTTACTAACCAGGCATTTTTGGTCAGCATAGCACAGCACCAGCTGCAAAGTTAACATTTTGAATTTGGGGACCACCAGGAAGGTGTTCAAAATGGATAGATCCAGGATGGGGTGCCAAGTGCCCTCTTTTCTGGGAAGAAAGAATAGTCTGGAATAAAAGCCTTTGCCTGCTTGATCTGAGGGGACAGGTTCTACTGCCCCATGGGATACGAGAGTTTGGACTTGTTGCAATGCCTCTGCCCACTGATTTGGAGGCAAGTCTGAGTACCCTCTTGGAGTTGGGAGTTCACTGAAGGAGAATTTGTATACCTGAAAAATTATCTTTACGACCCATTGGTCCTTTGTTACAGAAAGCCAATTTTCTTTGCAGAGGGAGAGCCTTCCTCCTAGTTTTTAGTGAGTGAAAAGAAGGTACAGGGTGTGAGCGAGTCATTGAGAGTTTTTGCCATAGAGGAATGGCTTAGAAATCCCTGCCGTTGGAGTGGAAGTGGTTCACTGTTTGCTTCTCTGCTGTCCCTGGGATAGGAGTCTGGGTGGTCTGTCCCTGCCGGGCTTACCTTGACCCTGTCTACTAGATGCAGGAAAGGACCAGTGTTTTGAAGGAAAATTCCTGCTGAACCTAGGAGGTTGTACCTGATGGAAATCTTTTACTGTTTGCATACATTTTGCTTAGTCTTCCATCTTAAGCACGTCTTCTGCTTTTACTCAAAACAAGCGGTCCTTATCCAAGGGTGCATCAACTAATTTAGATTTGACATGATCAGGGAGAGGTTGTTCCTTCAATCATGCACGTCTCCTAATGACATATCCTGACACTGGTGCCCTTCTTGATGCTTCTAGGGCATCATATCCACAGTGTAATGAGTGCTTAGCCACTTGACAAGAAGACTGCAGTCAATCTGCTCTCTCAAACTGGCACAGTCAGGAAAAGTTGAAATCTCTTGTTTTAATAGTTCCAATGTGTGTTGATATTTTAACATGTGGAACTGACAGTTGAGTGCTCTGACAGCTAAGGTTGCAAAGGTGTATACTTCTTTACCCAGTCTGTCCAGAGCTCTGGAGTCCTCGTCAGAAGGAACTGGATTCTTTGCAGAATTAGCCTTAGCTCCTTTTGGTCCCTGTGTAATGACCTCCGGGTCTACAGCAGGATTTGTGTGCCAGAATTTGTGAGAATCCGGTACTCTGCAATACCAATCAGGTTTTCTGGCAACAGGTGGGAGGGTGTCAGGAGTTGAGCTGGATTCATGGAAGACATCAACCATCTCTAAGATTGGCGGGATGGCCAAGGGTCTGTGCTGGAGCATGTCTAGAAACTCTCAGTCTTTTCTTAGACTGAGGGAAGTCCTGGGATTCCCAGTGGAAATGTTCCTGGAGGGTGTGAAGGGTTTCCCCAAAGGAAAGATCTTCTGGTGGGGAGGCAGAAGGAATGGATTCCTCTGCATCTGAATCCTCAGGAGCAGTCAGAGGTGGTTGTTCCTCTTCAAAATCTGAATTATCAAACTTCTCAGAATTCTGTTATGTCAGTATTTCAGGAGAAAGGTCTCTTTTCCTTTTAGAAGGTGTGGCCTGACTACCCTTGATAAGGGTGATAAGATCCTCCGCCATTTTAAGCATTTCAGCTTGGGGTGGTGGAGCAGGAGTGAAATGGTGGCTAGAGGTAGTTTTCCTAGGAGTGGCCTTGCTTCTAAAGCCCAAGAGTATCCATCAGTCTGAGAGAAATGGTAGTCGGAGGAGAAGACGTCTTTTTTTTTTTTTTCTAGATTTGGTAGTGCGAAAAACCTCCTCGGAAGCCGGTGCCTGCGTCACAGATCCAGACCCAACCAAGGCAAAGACAACCAAAGGCTCAGAAGACTAAGAAGATTTCTGTGGCATACCTGACTCTGAAAGGGTCTCAGTAGAAGCCTGCGAAGGTATCTAATCCGGCATCAGGGGCTGCGAAGGCACCTCACTGAATTCCGGAGAACTGACTACCTGCTTAGCAGTAGATTCGTTGGAAGGCTTAGCCTTGTGTGGTCTTGTCTCTGTCTTTATCCTTACGTTTTTTCGTAATGTCTGTGGATAGTTGGCTGACAAATGCCATTTCGGAATGCGAAGATGGAAGACAAAAATACCTGGCTACAATAAGAGCTCTACGATAAATGGTTCTCGCGTTAAAGAGGGCACAAAACCGGCAACGGGGGACATCGTGGTCTGGGCCTAAACAAGTGACGCAGTATGAATGGAAATCTCAGTGTGGTATTCGCTTTCCACAGGTGAAACAATTGTTAAATTTTTCAGACATTGGTTAGTGCAAGAAAAAAGGATCCCCAAAAGGGTACTTAGCTTTACACGTTTTCAGCTGTAATTCAAACTCTGGTAGCAACTGACTGACACACTTGCGAATTGCTTCTCCTACGAACACCACAGCAAGAAAGACTGATGTAATGGCATCGGATGCCTTCCTTTATAGCACCAGCGACCTGGCGTCAGGCAGCAGGTGACGCAGAAAAACACTGACTCTAGTATTTGGGCCAGCCGAGGGCTACCACATCAGGGATAACCCACAGGTGATGACTGCAGCAGTGAAACACAAGAACGTCAGTGCAGCACTGTACTAGGGTCAGTAATACCAAAGCAGCTGAAATGTCAAGACAGGGTATGGGGTAATGTATTCCCAGACAAGCTCATCCCTCTCAAGCAATGTTTCTCAAGGGTCACTTGAAAAACTAGCTTGAGTTTTCGAGGGGGAAGAAGTGTGACAAAGGAAGTACTACCAGCACAGCTAGCCAGATTTTGTAAATAATTATATGTCATTTGTGAATATCAACATAAGTGTGACAAAGGGAGATACTGCCAGCACAGCTACCTGGAAATGTGTAAATAATATGTCATTGGT
This sequence comes from Protopterus annectens, assembly GCF_019279795.1. Classification (NCBI taxonomy): domain Eukaryota; kingdom Metazoa; phylum Chordata; order Ceratodontiformes; family Protopteridae; genus Protopterus; species Protopterus annectens. The sequence continues at coordinate 593,427,181 of NC_056730.1, read as the reverse complement.
GAATATCAAAATGATTTATACAAGATGTTTCTATTACAAATGTTTGAGAACTGTATGTCATGTGTCTATCAGTCTGCTCTGTACAGATGTTTGTTGAGAAGATATTTTGTAGTGTGTTTGTGCTTGAAATGTATCCACAGTGTACCATGCTGGAGGAGAACAGAAATGTACATGTACTACTGTAAGTGTATATATTTTAACAGTGGAAACTGGAATAAAGGGCGTTAACTTCAGAAAAATAGCTGAAATCAAATAACTTTATGGTAGCTACAGACACATTTGTGCTGAGACGCTTTCTGTATTGCCTTTGGAGTGAACTAATTACTAGAATTAGTTTATGACTTCCAGCATCAGCCAAAGACCTGAGGTCTATGTATTTTCACATGTAGATGTTAAATACTGCTAGGGACAGAGTCAGATGACAAGAAATGATGCACTCTGCAAGCTATCCCAGCAGTAACATTTGAGATACCAATTTGGGGAGTCTCAGAGAGACACAGGATTCTGTATCGTCTTTGACTTGACCTGACTAGAAGATCCATTCACCACATTTGCCTTGCTCTTAAGTAAGTTAACTAGGGTATAGTAATTCTCTCTTAGATTCAGTCAGGAATATTAAGGAGCTGAGTTTAAACATTTTTCTTCATTTATTTGAGACTGTCCTGCAATGTTGTTTGACATATTACCTGTGATTTTGAACTCTGATGTCACTGTGAATACACATATATTTAGTATTGCCTTGTTTTATTATGTCTTATTAAATATATGTAATCCTTTCATTATGGCCGATCTGTGTAAGTTCTGAGAGTACTTGCATATTTATTTGGTGACTGTGTAGGCCACTCCTAATAGCCTTGCTCTTGGTCAAACTACCATTTGTATTAATAGTAACTTTACATAGTAAGAGTGGACACCCTTTGTTAAGGGTCTTAAAGTAGCTGATAAGGAGTTAGCGGGTGGCAATGAGAACTATTTGACAGTCTGGGCAAAAGGGGGCATAGCTAACAAACCTGTGTCAGCCTTTTCCAGATGTGTGTCTGTATAAATCAAACCTCAAAGATTGTGTGTGTCAGCTACTTGGGCAGTGACACGAAGCACTGGTTGGGACAGAGTGCGCTGGAGGTCTTGGCTTAGTCACTCAGCTGAGATCTCAACTCTATAGCTGTGCCAGTGGGGAGTCTTACTGGGGATCTGGAGAAAGAGGGAGAACTCAGCACCGGAATAACTGTGGTCTCTGTGTGCTCTTACAGGAAATTGCACTTGATGCAGACAGCTGCATCTAGAAATACTGTGCGTACCTTGTCATCCTCTGTGTATGTCCCCCACTGTTGCTAGTAGTGGGGATTGAGGCTCCTTGATTACTGGTCCAGTGGTGGGGCGTCACACATGCCTGTTGGCATAACAGGTCAAACATCTCATCTACTGGAGGAACCACCCAGGAATTAGATGGGCCAGCTACAAAGGTCTTATGGTACAGACTCCTCATGGGCAACATCATCAGTCCACCAGCCCCTTCTTTTTCTTCATCAAAATCGGTGTCAGTGAGACTCCTGAAGGAATCCAAATGCCTCCTTTGTGTGAATGCTTCCTGTGCTCTTCCATGTGTGTGCATGGGGGACGGGGGCCCTGGTTAAGAGTCATAAGCCCAATGGGAGCTCATCTCACAAGCTACTGCCGAGGCCTGTTTAGTTGGCCATCCCGAAGGGATAAAATGATGTGAAAGAGGAAAGTACAGTTGTGCAAAAACTTACCTTAACATCAGATTTCCTTCTTTTCACCAATGCAGTATTTATCACCTCTAGGACTTCCTCCCAAGGATAGCCCAATGTCCTTCCAGTATATCAAAGCCTTTATTACCCAAAAGCACCATATGCCAGATGTATGCTCCCCATGCTACCATCTGGCAAAAAGGTGACATAAGAACACTTCTAATCCACAGCTGAAGTGCCCCAGGAGAATTAGGACCCCAAGTGGTAAGGAGAACATGTACACCCAGAAAAAGGAAAGAAGGAAGAGACCAGGAAGAACCTCTTGGCCAGAAAGAAAACACCACCCATGGAAAAGTAGAAAAAGAACATGGGGTAGGAGGGAATGAATACTGCACCAGTGAAGAGGAGGACATCTACTATTAGGGTAAGATTTTATACAACTGTACTATATCTTTCCATATCATTGTTGCAGTATTCATCACCTCTGGGGGAGTTCAAAAACTACTCAGAAGGTAGGGAGGAGGGAAGGCAAGGAGGAGCCCTCCACAAACCCTTGAAGTATATAGCCTTGACAAAACCTGCCCTGGTTCTGGAAATTACATTCAATTTGTAATGTTTATGGAAGACAAAGTAGCAGCTTCAAAGATGTAGTTGATGCAAAACCCTTGCAGCTACCATGGAAGCCAATGCTCCAGTAGACCGAGTTCTAAGGAAGCAGACAACCGTTTGCCATAAAAAGGAATAACAAAAAGGAAATGTTGGAAATCCAGGAGTAAATGGTTTGCTTAGAAACTACCAAACCCAAGGTACTGATATGAAAAGAAAAAAAAACTGGTCAGACTTGTGAAAGGCCTTTGTTTTGAGTAAATATCTGAACTATCAATGCAAGTCCAAGGACAGAATAACCTTATCAGAGCATACTGCGGAGAAGGGAAAAGGGAAGAAAGCTGGACAGACTGATTGCAGGACAGCTCATTAACCACCTTGGGCATAAAAGGAGGATTTGAACAGAGACACACCTTGTCTCTGTGAAAAAAAACAAAAAAAGGAGGGACTGTCAACAAGGCCTGGAGTTCAGACACCTGTCTGGCAGAGCTTAAAGAAACAAGATCAGTCCTCCAGGTGCAATGTTGCAAAGCAGCAGGCTCAAAAGTTGCCAGTCAGTTTTTAAAGGACAAAATTAAGATCCCAAGCAGGGGGAATGGGCTTTCTTGGGGGTCTGATATGAAGGATGTCTTTTAGAAACTGCATAACCTCAAATCTAGAGGCCAGGGGAGGATTCAGTGGCAGACAGGCAGATATTGCTGACAAGTGAGCTTTCACTGAAGGGTATGCCTAGTCAGCATGCAACAGCTGACCCGATGTTTGCAGTGACAGACACTTGAGAAGACGCCAGAGTCCAAATGGGCATTCCTAGACTTGAAGAAAGCATATGATAAGGTCACAAGAAAGTGATTTGGGCAGTCCTGCTATGGTTCAAAGTCCCAAAAACATTGAAAGAATTACCACAAACTATGTACAAGGACACAATGACAAGTACGAACAATGGTCGATCTCACAAAGGGGTTTCCAGGAGGAATGAATGGGTGTGTATTAGGGCTCAGCTCTGAGCCCACTTCTGTTTTAATGGTGATGGACTACATTAGCAAAGATGTCAGAGGGAACAGATCAGCAAAGTTGCTTTATGCAGACAATGTGGTATCACAGGCAGACTCTGAACAAGAACTTCAGCAAATGATAGGGGAATGGAATGCAAAACTGAAGGCATGTGGGATGAAAAAACATACAGATAAGACAGTTGTAATGGCAGCAAATATTTATTTATTTTATTTTATTTTTTATTTTACATTTGTTGACCGGGCTAGTCCAGCTGGATAATTTCCATTTTCAGTGGAGGCCCGGGGAGAAAAGCTCCACAATTAAAACAAGGTTAAACATTTAAGCAACAATGCATACATTTTAGTGTAGTAGAAAATACAGCGAAAAAAATCAGGTAAAAAACAAATAGCCTAAGCTATATATTCATATTTTTTTTTTTAGAACAGTACAGTAATTTAGTCATTTGAAATAGCAGGGAAAGATAGTGATTTTTACGTAGGGAGGTATGGCTGAAGAGCGAAGAAGTCATTTAGTCTGGATTGGTACAGGAGCAGAGCCAGAATTTGTTAAGATGTAATAGAAGTTGTTTTTGAAAAGTTGAAAGGAGTCTAGTGAGGTAATGTGTGGGGGAGGTTATTCCATATTTTCCTATGGAGTTTGAAAATAGACAGTTACCTGCTGAATTTGTAATTCTAGTTGTGGTGGCTTGTATCTTTCGGCAGATCGCAACTGTTTCAAGTTTTTGTAGGGAGTAAGGAGGTTACTGAGAGCTGGTGTTTTTGTTGGTTGATAAAGAATGTTATGTGTAATTAAGAGTTGTTGATAGATAAGCTTGTTAGGTAGTTCTAACCATTGTAATTGTTTTAAGTTATTACAGTGGTGAGTTCTGTACTGGGATGCTGTGGCAAAACGGGCTATATTATGATAGGATGTAGTTAGTTTTTCAGGTTACCTTTAGAGAGATTGGTGTAAATAGAGGAAGCATACAGTAGGGTGGAGATAAGATGTGATTGAGCTAAGGTGGTCCGTGCTTCTGGAGTAAGGAAAGGTTTTATTCTGTACAGTGAACCTATCTTTTTATTTACTGCTTTTATAGTGTTATTGATATGACAATCATAGTTAAGATTATTATCAATAGTAACACCAAGCAGTTTGGTAGTAGAGTCTGGGGAGATAAGAGAATTGTCAGCTGCAGTAATAGTAAAATTTAGTTGAGGAGATTTGTGGGTAGGTGAGAATAGTAATAGCTTTGTTTTCTTGGAGTTGAGAAGGAGACATCTTTTTGAGAACCATTGTTCAACGGTTGAAAAGGTAGACTGTGTGAGTGACTGGAGTTCAGATTGGTGGGAGCTGTACAGATGATGGTAGAATCATCTGCATATTGTATGCAGGTAGTGTTATGGATAGATGATTGAAGATCATTAATAAAGATAGAGAATAAGAGTGGACCTAATATTGATCCTTGAGGTACTCCTAAGGAGATAGGTAGTAGAGCAGATAGAGAATTTTTCCAGAGTACTGCTTGTTGTCGGTTTTCAAGGTAGGATGAGAACCAGGTTAAGGAGGAAAAATCCAAGGCAAGTGAGTTTAGTATGTGTAGGAGAAGTTTATGGTTGACCATGTCGAAGGCTTTTGACAGGTCTAGGAAAAGAGAAGCAGTTAGTTTGTTATTATTACGGTTACAGTTTATTGTGTTAGTAAAGGAAAGTAGTGCAGTGGTCGTACTATGTGAGGGTCTAAATCCATGTTGAGTGTTTGCTAGTAGGTTATTTTGAAGGAGATGGTTAAGTAGTTGTTTGTGTATACATTTTTCCATGATTTTAGCTAGTGGAGATAATAGTGCTATTGGGCGGTAGTTAGAGAGGTCAGTGGATTTGCCTCCTTTATGTAAGGGTATGATGTGTGATATCTTCCAGATTGCTGGAAAATCACTTTCTTTTATGGATCTGTTTATTAGGATCGAAACAGGGTAGGCTATAGCTTTTGCTGCTACCTGAAGGAATTCAGCAGGAAGCTTATCTGCTGAGGGGGTAGTGGGTTTAAGTTTTTGTAAGAGAGATTGTATGTAGGAGGTGGGTATGCTTTGTTTTCAGAGTCTCTCTGTTGCTTTCCCAGGCCTTTCTATTTTCCCTGGACCTGGAATAGAATCAGAAGTTGAAAATTGAGATAGAAGGGAAAACAGTGGAACAACAGGTTAGCAACTTCAGGTACCTGGGAGGGATGGTTGAACAGAAGGGAAATTTTCCTGAATAAAGGGTGGATAGGAATATGAAGGAAGGCGTCCTTTAGGTCCAGGGAAAATAGAAAGGCCTGGGAAAGCAACAGAGAGACTCTGAAAACAAAGCATTTGGAAGGATGGGACCATCAGAAAAGCGTTCAGAAAGAAGATCTAGTACAGGTCTCCAAGACCACCTTTTCCTGGGGACCAGAAACATTTTGTAATAAAACCCTAGACCCCTTCTGGTCAGTGGAACTGAATGAATGGTACCCTAGTCTAATGGACCCTGCAATGCTCCTGGAATATGAGGGAGTTGTTCTGCCTGCATGAGGTTGAGGGATACGAGAGAAGGAGGGAGGGGTTTTCCAGGCCATGAAGTAACACCACTTGATAATGGATAGACACCAAGAGTCTATGGTGATCTTTTGCCAAACAGAGAGACAAAAAAGCCTGAGGGACAAGGGAACCTGGCCAAAAGGAAGGGATGGCAGATCAGATGGCTACAGACTTGTCAGTAAAGCACTACTTTTATGGCCTAGATGACTGAGTAGGCTTATCAGAAAACACACCTAGGAGTCTTCTTAAACTTGGAAAACTGTCTAGGCAGTCTATGCAAAAAGGCAATCTTACTATGATAGTTCCTCTGAAATTTGGGAACGGGAGAAAGAAAATTGTGGTTCAAATCTTTCATGACCTTACTCTGATCCTGTAAGTTTTTAAAGAGCTCTGCTACGGCAGTGCCAAACAAGTTTTGCTGTTATCCAGAGGAACATCCATGAGTTTTGCTTTATCACCATCTAGCAAGGTTTGATGGCGAAACCAGAAGAGCCTCAACACAAAGCCAGAGACAACAGCCCTACAGGAAGCATCCAATACATCATAGCTGCAATTTATACAGTGACGTAAACTTCAGAAGTGGAACCTAAAAAGGAAAGAGCTGAGGCCTTACCTTCACATTTAGACATGTCAGAGACAATCTTCCCAATCTGGTAAAGAGAAGACAAAATGTATCTTGTCATACAGGTCTGGTAATTTATAGCCCCACAGACTTATATAGCAGAAGTGTACACTTTTTTTTACCAATCCTCTCCATAGTTCTACCGTCCTTGTCTGACTGAAGAAGCATACAAGAGGACAACAGCAAGGAAACTTATCAGCAGATATAGGAATCATAGCTGGATCAGACGAAGGCCAACTGTACAAGAACTTGCAGGCATCCAGCACCTTACAGAACCTGTCAGACTTCTTAGGGACTGGAGGTTGAGACTCTGGTACCACAGAAGCAGCAGAGAAGGTCACCAATAGAACAGCCAACACAGGAAGGACAGCAGAAGGTTTAAGAGTCTGTTTACCTTTTCTGGATGTCTAGATACCAGGGAGAAATCCTACTTGAAATGTTCCATCATATGCAGGACTATCTCCAAAGGAGAAGCAGGACTGAGATTCCTCGTCTTCAAACCCATAGGCTAAAGGAGAAGGCAACTGAGAAAAGTAGGCTGAAGTGTCATCATGAGATGCTGAATCCCCATCTTATGACTCAGGGTCCCTTGTTCTTTTGGGAGATACTGAACCAAAGGGGTGCAGGAACTGAAACCCCCTGAGGAGGTTTTATCATTATCAAAGAATTGAACAAGCCTTGATAAAGTCCTGCCATTCTCTTTGCTGTTTTCTGGCAGCTGACACCACATTTAGACTTCTGCCTTTTCTTCAATCATGGTATCCAGCACCTCTTCTCTAACAATGATCAGATGAATCCCTTTAGGTCTCTCAGAGATGATCAGCTGTGGTTCAACCCTCAACATCTGCAGCACCCTTCTGCAAGGCCGTGAAAAACATGTTCCAAGCCAGCTGCCAAGAAGGTCATGGCAGAAGTAATCAATGGCAATACTGCACTGCCCTCTGGGTTCTTGTTCACCTCAAGAGAGGTCCAGTGGAGGCTGGAGAGTAACAGGCTAAAGTCCTAGACTTCTTAGCCTTCTTATTGAATGGTGGCTGTACCTTGGGGGCAAGTGGATTCTGCCATGGTACCTTGGGTCAACAGCTTGAAACACTGGTTCTCAAGATAAATGGAAAGGGAAGAAAGACTGATATGTAAAGTCTTGTGTACAAAAGCCTGACAGATGGAACACGGTGTGGTCATGAGATGCGCTTAAGTAAAACTGGCACCTATCACGGCAGTCCTTAGTGGGAAATCTTGCCTTCCACACTGACATTTCCTTTTCTTGTATGACATGTAACCCACTGAAAAATAAAAGAAAAAGAAACTCCAATAGGGTACTTAACTTGAAGACAAAGGCTCAGTATAACCAGTAAAATGAAGGCATTCAGGCTAAGTATGATAATGGCGTATGAACTGGCAGCATTCGTATATCACTTTTATGCCCTACGCTTACAAAGGCAGCATACTTCGACTTATGATGCTCCTACTTAATAAAAGTTCTGGTATACTGCCCGAACGTTGGGCTACCCTTGGCATGAGATTCCAGAAGCGATGAATACTGCAACAGTGATATGGAAGGACATCAGCAGATACCACAGAGGATCAAGATGCATCCAAGTGAGGGCAGGGTACCTCTTCTTTAGACAGTGAGAGAGCATTCTTGAATACCTTGGAGGCTGATGCCACTCCTGAAGGAGTTCTACTTGGATCCGAAGACCCAGACAAAATGTCCTCATGAGATATGGTTTGGCTCAGCTCAGCTCAGAACCAGACAATGGAGTAGAGCTAACATCAAGACACTAGGATGGATCCAAAAGTCTGAGTCAACCCCAATCCTCCACTCGCTGTGCTCTCTTCTCTAGGACTCCACCCCTTGAGATCTGATGCTAGGGTTGAGCATGTAAAGAACGCTGTTGGAGTTGAAGACTTCCAGTCTATCAGTTCCAACAAAGGATCCCCATGGTAAATTATGTGATCTTGAACCACAGGATCAGAAGGTCTGCTCAAGGAAGGAGAAATTAACTGGCTGGTAGAAGGGCCTGGCCCCAGCACCCTAGGAGAAGGGTAACCAAGATGACTGCCACCTATACCACAGTCCTCACAAATGTCCACATCATTCTGTCCACACCAGCCTCGGATAAACTACTTGATGACTGTACTAACCTGAATGAAGAAGCCATCTATGGTAGCTGGAGGTCCTATGAAAAGACCTCTTGGGTGGAAGAGTAGAAGAGTGGAGCCAAGGGGTAGTCAGCGCTGGGGAAAATCAAGGCTTCAATAAAAGAGGACTTGACTATCTGGCCCTGATGAAAAAGGTCCCAGATTCAAAGACTTAGAAATTCCTGGAGTTGGACATACAGCCCCTGAAGGATACATAAACCTCTTCCTAGACTCATTTACATTACCCCTCTCTCTCCTTCCTTTTTCTTCTACCTCTCCCTCTCTCTGCATTTCTGTCTTTTGGCTTTTTTCATACCCCCCCGTTTTTTTTAACAAGGGAAAAACCAACAAGGAGGCGGCCAATCTTCCAGTGGAAGTAGGGAGAAGGCTTTTTACAACTAACTTTGCTAGTGCAAAAGAGCCAGCAGTCCAAAGGATGCATAAGACCTGACATTCCTCCTGAGATGAGTGGACTCCAGGCATAAAACACATTTAGTATGCGGATCCTGGGGGATTTTTAAAACCCTGGTGACTTGTCCATAATTGCTAGGGGAAAAAAGGACAACAGTAACACCATGCTATAAGATGATTGAATGGGAGATGGGAAATTCACCCCAGGGATCACTTCTGTGGCTCTGCTCGACAGTGGCACAGGAAAATAATTTTCTTGGGTGGCGAAAGCCAGGGCACCTTTGGCTAGGCTTATATAGGCCCTAGGGCCAATAGCCTAGTACCTAACCTATGAACACTATATGAAAGTACAGAATCTAGCCACTATCTCCCAAATATAGTTTGTTGTCAGTATTTTCTGTCAATTGACAGTATTATCAAGGAAATAACATTTTCTTTCTTTTTTCCCCCAGAAGGGCAAGGGAGAGGACAATGACAAAAGGTGGGAACATACAAAATACAAGGCAAAACCAAACACAACAAAAAAAAAAACAGTGAAAGTCTGTACCTAGGAAAGTACAAGAAAGCTACAATAACAAAAGTAAAAAGGGTATTTAGATAACAAGAAATCCACTTACCTCAATAAAGAAGCACTAATGAGAAATCTGAGCTGAGCCTGCAGACCTCTTCTGGCTAGTTCAAGTGGCAAATGAGTTCTGAGGAAATGTGATGGTGGTGGGGAATTGTGGGCAGGTGGAGAAGCCTGAACCCTGAATTCAAAAGTCTGAGTTGCCAGCATCGGATTAGATATACCCAATAACTGAGACATATGGGAAAGACCAGATTGAATATGAAGAATCACACTCCCCTTCCCTTCTCCTGCTCACCTGAATGGTAATCATTACCAGTCCATGAGAGAAACCAGGATTTAACATATGAAAAGTGAAGAGTATTCATTTTGCAAATTACAAGTCTTCCCTGTCCACAGTTCAAGAAATGAGAGAAGAAATACTTTAAGTTTCTGCTTTTTCTTCCTGGGAGACTCTAGCCGGGGAATCAGGAACCATACTCCATGCACTAAGTGGAAAACCTACACCTGCATCCCCAGCCCCTCCAAGTCCAAAGACAATGGTTCTCCTTTGCCAGATGACGGCAACCATACCACTGCAGAGGACGTGACCATCTCCTAAGTCATTAGAAGCCTCCTGAGGAGCTACACCAGAAGGACCAGGAATAAAAGATGGATAGTCAGAGGTTCCAGAATTGGCCACAGCAGAATTACCCACCAGCATCTGAAGCAGTGACAGTGCCGGTCGGACACAAGTTTCTTTTTCTTTCTGATAGGGGATGCGGAAATTGCAGAGACTGACAACTGCTTCATGTTCAAGACAGGAAACAGACCTCAGGTAGGTAGCAAAGCCTGAGCTAGAAATATTTGGTTCTGAGGTGAAATTTTCCCTTACAGATACAAAAAACATCAAATCTCATCCCACACATACAAACATGTAGAATACAACTAAAAAACATTTTTACCTAGCATGTCCACACAAGCATTGCAAAAGTAAAAATCACTTCAGTAATATGACAGCCCAAAAAGAAAACATTTCCTAGCATAAAAATATCAGCTTCAAAAACTATTCACAGAAAGGTAATGCAATGGAAGGATTTCCCCAGAAGGGAACTCGTCTGCCCACCCTTGAAAGACTTGCTAGCCAGCAGTCAATTCCACAAAGCCTGCAAAGGCTAAGCACTTTGGTGGCAAGAAAGCTCTAAAGCTTTTGGCGCTAAAACTGCCTCTGCTCAAGTCAATAACTGTGGAAGGTGCCCTAAAGCTTTTAAAGTTGGCTGGTGGTCATATCCTAAATGAGAATATAACCCACATAACTTCGGCTACTACAACAGTAACTTAAATGCTGAACATAAACACACCAACAAAAACAGACTCTTGTTCAAGTACTTCTTAAGAAAAATTAGACATTAAGACTAGGAAGTTCAAAACGTCCAAAACAGTTGTGCAACTTTTCAGTATGGAGCAAAAAAAAAAAAAAAAAAAAAAAGTGTGTGTGTGTGTGTGTGTACGTAGAACAAAACACACATGAATAAATTACAATATGAACATTCACTGCAACATAGTTGAAAAACAGCAATAGATTCACATGGTTTCAGAAAACTTTCAGTTAAACTACTTCAAAACAAAGTACACAGCATAGAACTGAGACAGCTGAAACAACATCTGCTTTTAAACAAAGTAATGTCAAGCACTACCAATTCAAAATAACCATAATAGGCAACAAGCTTCAAGAAAAACGTACCTGTGCATGCTTCGCTCTTAGTTTGTTAAGAATGTTAGTAGCGTCAAAACCTGCATTATCGCACAGCTGGCGAGGAATAATCTCAAGAGCTTTAGCATATGCTCCAATCAGAAGCTGCTGTTTTCCAGGGATAGTCCTAGAATAGTCTCTTAAATATTTGGACAATTCCATCTCGATAGCACCACCACCAGCAACAACAGAGTCATTCTGGGAATAGCAAAAGTAACAACTCTGAGCAAATCACAACTTTTTATGTAATAAAACAGAAGCAATCTAAATTATAGAACTTGGATTAAGTGAAAATTCAAATCATCAAATACACGTATATAAAAAGATTGCCAAAGCAAACTACTACTACATCTTTAAAATATTTATTTTGTGAGATTTTCTTATAAGCACGACCAAATACTTTTAAGTCTGGTTTCGTTACCAATAATTTTCTGGGGTATCCTTTTCACCAGTGCCTCTAAGCAACTCCAACCCTTTTAAACTTTCTCCTATTGTGAATGAACCAAAACTGAAGTGTCACTAAAGTACTAATTTGGTTTTCCTTGGAAGTGTGACTAAGAGTCATACTGTTAAGCGTAAACATCTGCCCTTTGCTTTAATTTTTGGCATTTAACAAATCACTAGCACAAGGGCAGGGAGTCTCTCATGCTGCCAACAGGGCTCCTATTATACAATCGAAGACGCAATCCTTCAAATACGTCTTGATCGAACTTGAAAGCACAAAACAGCAAAACGGCATATAAGTGAGTTCTTTCCTTGGGAAAGAAATTGCTTGGCTGCCTCAGTTATTCTGCCGTTTTCCTCACTGTAGTGTGATGTCTGAGTTGGTACATTTAAGTAGGGGGATGAAGCCCCCCACTTTACGTAATGTTAGTTTTTATTTTTTATTTATTTATTTTTTTGTGGAACAGCGATTTCTTTCCCTGGGGAAAAAAAAAAAAAAAAAAAAAAAAAAATCGCTGTCCCCCAAGTGTTTGGGATTGTAAGCTTTTGCTTACATGGGGTCGATAAATCAGCGTTCGCTTTTTTAAGTGTTTGCTGATTTAATATAGATCCTGCCAACACAAGGCTATGACAAACTGCAAGGTTACTGGAGGCTTGGCAGAAGGGCAGGACATAACCACATGCATAGTCTGGGTGGGGTGTATGAGCAGCCTCCAAAGGAGTAAAACATTAGGGGGCATGGCAGTCAAATGCAATCTGTCTTAAGTACATTACTGGCATTTAGAAGTGAATGCCACTATTGAATATTTGTGGTCAGGACTGAACTGCTATGGCACTGTGTGTGTGTGCAATAAACTGTAGAAGCCACAAGCAGTTTGCTACACTTTTGCTCTTTAAGGGGTGCAGATCGGAAAATGGCTACAGTTCTGGACACAATCAGTGGCTTAACCGCCTTCATGGAATGTGTTATTTTTCACAGCAACAATGAGTCAATGGAGAAGCAAAAAGTGCAGGTAGCATACATCACTGGAAGGTCCTACAAGTCACAGGATCATGTAATAACAGATGTTGATGTGATCATGCTGGGGGAGGGGTGAGCTGTAGGAAGGCTAATAGCACCTACCCACCTCAGCTACCATTTAATGCTGGTTGAGCTCATATATAACTCTTCACTTTTAGGAATAAAAAGGGTAGGGGTTTGTGTGTGAAAAGTAGGTCAAATGACAGTGCAAACCTGGCACACAAAGCCAACATTGGTGTGATTCAACTACAGTAGTCAGCCCATTGTTACAACAACCAGCTGGAGAAGAGTGAAAGTGCAGTTGTGTAAGTAAACTTACTATAACAGTAGATGCTGAAAATTACTGTTGCAGTAACCTTGGCTATATGGGTTATATCCTGCATACGATGGAACAGCCAGCCAGTTTCTAAAGCTTCAGAGCACCTTCCACTCACCCAGTCTGTCCGCTCAAGCAGAGCTGAATAAAAAGTCACATTTGCATGCCAAGCTCTTGAGAGGTTCATGCCAACAGAGAGAGGCTGCGTACTGAATGGGCAATGTCAGGAATAAAAAAATAAATAAATATCCACACCCTGACATAAACAACACACCAAAAGAGAGAATGGGGAGAAAGAGCAGCTACTCCAACAGTCTAATTTGAACATCTACTGTTATACAAGTTTACTTGCAAAACAATACTATGTTCAACATATTGATCACTACTGCAGTAGCATTAGCATTATGGATAGATTACCCTAGCTTACTAAATTTGGGAGGTGGAAAGAGACCAGTCCAGCTGTCCCTGGAGAATGGTCCTAGCAGAGTCAATCTAATAGTAGAGAAGGAATCGAGCTGATACTGCCTTGTAGAAGTATGTACATAGGACCAAGTTGCAACTTCTAGAATACTTCTAGAATCCAACAGTTTTCAAAAAGCCACAGATGAAGCCAAGCTCCTGGTACACTAGGCTTTTTGCTATGGTGAGTATAACAAAAGGTAACAGCCTTAGACAACCTTTTGGAAGTTGGCTGTTTTGACAGAAGTTTCCCCTTCTTAACACGAAATTAATAATTGATCAGAAGATCTGAAAGATTTAGTTCTGGTAAGACAGTACCAGAGTTGTCTGTGGACAACCAAGGTATGGGGTATCCCTTTTCCCTTATTTTTAACAGGGAATAAAACTAGAAGATGGATAGTTTGGCTCAAAATATACCTGGATACCGCTTTAGGCATAAAAGGAGGATTAGCTCTCAAACAAAACCGATCTCTGTGGAAAATGAGATGGAGTCTACTCACTACAAGAGCTTGCAACTTGGATACTTTTACTGACTGCTCTGACTCTGCAGGAAGGGTATTTTCAATCTTAAGAGCCTCACATCAGCAAGGTTAGCTAGTTCAAATGGACCAAGTGTTAACTTCTCTAAGAGAATTAAGATCCCAAAGAAGGGCCACCAGTTTTCTTGGAGGTCTCTTATGCAGAACCCCTTTCAAAAACATTTTGACATGAGAATACACTGAAAGAGGAGGATCCACGGGCAGACATGCTGAAACAGAAATAAATGAAGCTTGGAGGAGTAAGAAAGGCCACTGTACGGTAACTCTCACATTCTAAAACCACAGAGTGACTAGCCCTGAATGAATGCTGGTTAAGTTGATGGTACCAACTAGAAAAAGTACAGTTGTGTACCTACCATAAATGTAGACGTTAGAGTGTATTCACTGTTGCAGTCATTACACTTGGGTTATCCTGCTGGCAGGCTACCCGCAGTCGGCCTGAATTCCAAAGTCCTGGTCCGGCGTCGGTTGCTGTCGCCTCTTCCATGACGTCAGTGCACCAGGGGTATATAAGATGCAGCCAATGCCATTTACTTCAGTTTTTCTTGCCCCAGATGTCAGGTGCCCCCAAAAGGGTAGGCTAAAAATATTGCTTACAAAAAAGCATGCACTAACATAAAAACTACCTTCATCTACAAGCAAATACACCACATAGGTTGTATGGAATAGAGAAGTACAGATGAGTCCAAGCAAAGAAAGGGGGATGGTGGGTGAGTAACCTGGACGGCAACAGTGAATACACTCGAACATCTACATTTATGGTAGGTAAACAACTGTACTATGTTCATCGTGTTTCACTGTTGCAGTCATTACACTTGGGTTGAATCCGAAAGCTGAGGTTGGGTGGCTGGGTCTAAAGAGAATTAGGAGTGGCTATGAGGCTCTGCAGAACTGCAGTGGCACAGCCTGCTCTGGATTTAGAGTAAAGAGGTAAGTGGTAGTGCTTTGTAAACGTGTGCACTGAAGTCCAAGTTGCAGCCTCCAAAATATCCTTGGTTGGTACTCCTCTGAGGAAGGCTGCTGAAGTGGCTGCTGCTCTGGTTGAGTGTGGCCTAATGCCCTTAGGCACTGATTTGCCACGTTGCGAATAGCAGAAACGAATGCAGTGGCCTATCCATTTTGAAACAGTCTGCTTTGAGATAGCCTTTCCTTGTGATCCTGCAACATATGCCATTCAAAGTTGCTCAGTCTTTCTGAAAGCTTTAGTTTTGTCCAAGTAAAAGCGCAGCTGTCTGTGTATGTTTTTAAACTAGATCTGATGAAGCGTACCAGAAGAGTACATGAAAGCGCTTATCTGTTTGTTATCCAATAAATTATATTTTATACTTTTATCGTGGTAGTCCGACCAGTTTTCTTCTTCACTGTCTGTGTATGTCCAAAGAATGCAGAAGTCTCTCCCCTTTATTCTGTGGGTTTGGATAAAAAGTAGGCAAATGAATGGTTTAAGAGCCACACTGGACACTACACCTTAAGCATAAATGTTGGGTTCGTCCTTAGAGAAACCCTGTCTGGATGGAAAATAATAAATGGTTCCACAGCCATTAATGCCTGTAACTCTGAGACTCTTCTTGCTGAAGTTATTGCTAGGAGCAGAGCTGTTTTCCATAATAAGAATTTTATCTCGGCTGTATTGGCTGGCTCAAAAGGAGGCAGTGTGAGTTTTTCCAAAACAAAATTGAGGTGCCATGTAGGTATCGGTGCTCTCCTTGGAGGTCTTATGTTTCTGGCCCCTCTGAGGAACTGCCTTAGTAGTGGATGTGAAAAAATAAGAAGTTCTGTACCTACCATAACGTTCCATGTTAGTTGTCTTCTTCTCGCCTTCTTTCTTGCTGGATGGGTTCGGAGCCGATCCTCGGCTCCGACTCGGCACACTAAAAAGCTCGAGAGCTAATTCCACCGGCTCGAAGCTCCCCTATATCCCACAATGCTAGGCGGTAACTACTCAGATCTCGTTTGGTAGCTATACCAAGCAATACTAGACTGCAATATGGAATAACAAGATTCGGAATAAGAAACACAAAACAATTCCTGTCGGTCTGTCCAGGCTTGGGGAAGGAGGGAGGGGCCTAAGAAAGAAGGCGAAGAAGACAACTAACATGGAACGTTATGGTAGGTACATAACTTCTTAATGTTAAGTTGTCAATCTCGCCTTCATTCTTGCTGGATGGGACCGTCCCTAGCACCTTATCCCGGTGGCCTATCGGAACAGACTCTTGAGAACAGTGGAACCAAAATTGGCACGGCTTCTAGAAACCATGTCCAATTTGTAATGTGAAATGAATGTATGAGGAGAAGCCCATGTGGCTGCTGCACAGATTGAGTCTATTGGCAACCTGTCCTGAAAGGCAATGGATGTAGCTAATGCCCTGGTTGAGTGAGCTCTAGGTCTTGAGGGTAATTTCTGATGTCTAATCTCATAGATGAAGGTAATTGTAGAAGTTAACCATCTAGACAGAGACACTTTGGTAACTGGAAGGCCTAGCCTTCCTTCTGCATATGACAGAAACAATTGATCAGATTTCCTGAGATGTTTAGTTCTGTCTAAGTAATATCTCAGTTGGCGATGAACATCCAAAAAATGCAGCTTTTGCTCTGATCTATTTGAATAATTAGGGAAAAAGACGGGGAGATCAATAACCTGGTTTAGGTTAACTTGAGAGGAGATTTTTGGCAAAAAGGAGGGGTTCGTCTGGAGAGATACTCTGTCTTTGTGAAAAAGTAGGTAAGGAGGACGACTGCAGAGGGCTTGTAATTCTGAAACTCTTTTCGCTGAAGTAATGGCCACCAGAAAAAGTGTCTTCCAGGAAAGCAACTTCAGAGAACATGAAGCCGCAGGTTCAAAGGGGGGAAGAATCAAAGACGCCAGAACCAAGTTTAAATCCCATTGAGGTGGAGGGTCTTTGATCGGAGGTTTGAGGAGAAATACACCTCTTAGAAAGGCCTTACAGAGCTTGTGAGCCATTATGCTGGATTCTGAAACCCCGACATGAAAATTAGAAATGGCAGCCAACTGAACTCTGATGGTTGACGCAGAAGATCCTAAGTGAAAAGTTCCGCCAGGAAGTCTAAAATGGATTGGATAGATGCAGTAAAAGGATCAATGTTTTTCGATGATGCCCAACAGGAAAAACGTTTCCATTTACTAGTATAAATCTTCCGGGTAGAGGATTTGTGAGAGGCTATCAATATATCTCTGACCGAGCGAGATATTGAGGGAAGCCTGGCTAAGGTAGGAATTGGAGAAACCATGCTGTGAGGTTTAGGGAAGACAGAGATTGGTGCAGCTGACCCGACTGATGGGTAATCAGGTCTGGTACTGGGTCCAGATGCCAAGGCTGCTCCAAAAGGTAACGAAGAAAGGGGAACCATATCTGTCGAGACCAGTAAGGGGCAATGAGGATCATGGTCACTCTCAACGCGATGGCTTTCTGAATTAGACGAGGTATCAATGGAAAGGGGGGAAAAGCATACAGAAGTCCCCGGGGCCAATCGTGGACTAGAGCGTCTCTGGTGGGTTGGCCTGGTAACGGGAAAAGCGTGAAGAAGTCTTGACACTTGCTGTTTTGGGGAGTAGCAAAAAGATCGCAGCAAGGATGACCCCATCTTAGAAATACCTCCTCTAGAATTGACGTCTTTAGAGACCACTCGTGTGGCATGAGAATTGCTCTGCTCAATCTGTCTGCAATGACGTTGGATTTCCCGGGGATGTGCGTTGCCGTCAGAAAACGTTGAGAGGAGATCGCCCATTGCCAAAGTCTGAGTGCTTCTCGACATAAAGGGTCTGACCTGGTTCCACCTTGTTTGTTGATGTACCACACCACGGACATGTTGTCCGTCTGAATTGCAATAGTCCCTATGGGAAGAGAGTCGTGTAGGGCTTGCAACGCTAGAAGCACCGCTCTCATCTCTAAGACATTTATGTGCAAGTGGCACTCGAATGGTTGCCATGTGCCCTGGACTGTCCTGCCCTGATAATGCCCCCCCCACCCGATCAGGGAGGCATCTGTTGTCAACGTGGCAACTGGAGGGGGGAGAGAGAAGGGTCTTCCTTGGAGAAGTTGAGGTGACGTGACCCACCAAGATAGCTGGTTTCTGCATACTTGAGTGATCAGTATGGAATGGGACATCGGGAGTCGCTGAAAAGACCATTGGGTGAAGAGCATCCACTGGAGGATTCTCATGTAAAAGCGAGCTAAGGGAAGAAGAGGAATAGCTGCCGCCATGAGTCCCAATACCTTTAACACCAGTCTGACTTTGACTTTGACCAAATTCAAAAGTAGAGAAACTTGGTTTCGAATGTCTAAAACCCTCTGCTCTGTGAGCGTTGCCGAAAGAGTCTGCGTATCTAATTTGGCGCCTATGAAAGTAATAGACTGACAAGGCGACAAGGCAGATTTTTCGAAATTTATTGATATGCCTAGAGCTTGACAGGTTTGCACGGTGAAATTTCTGGATAGTAAAAGCTGATGCCTGGTGGTGGCCGCAAGGAGCCAATCGTCCAGATATGGAAACACCTGGAATCCGTGGCGCCTCAAGTGAGCCGTGACCACTGCCATGCATTTGGTGAACACTCGGGGGGCTGTAGTGAGACCAAAGGGCAGGGCTCTGAACTGATAGTGACTGGCTCCTAGCCTGAAGCGGAGATATCTCCTGGAGCGCCGGTTCATTTTGATGTGATAGTACGCGTCCTGAAGATCTATAGAGCACATCCAATTGTCCTGACCCAAGAAGGGTAGGATGGACTGTAGCGTGACCATCCGGAATTTTGTTTTTTTGACAAACTTGTTTAAACGACTGAGATCTAGAATGGGTCTCCAGTCCCCTGTTTTTTTTGGTACCAAAAAGAATTTGGAGTAGATTCCGGATCCTTGCTGGTCTGCTGGGACTGGTTGGATGACTCTTTTTAATTGTAGCTTTGAAATTTCCAAAGCTGCTTGTTCCCTTAGACCGGGTGGAACATCTGGAAGGGATTTTTTTGGTTGAGATGGGACGTGAATAAAGGGAATTTTGTAACCCTCGGATATGATCGACTGTACCCATTTGTCTTGAGTTAGGGAAAGCCAGGCTTCTGGGTACAGCGATAATCTTCCCCCGACTGCCTCCGAAGGCGGACAGCCGGGCAGCCCCTCAGGGGTGCTGAAAGGGTTTGTCAGAGAACACTTCTCTGCTACCCTGGTTTTGCGGACCTCCTCTGCCTCTGGGGCGGCGTCGATTATTGTTCCCCCCTCTGCCTCTAGAGGGGAAACGACCTTGTGCGTCAGATGAGACTCCCTGAGATTGTTTGCGAAACCACATCTTTCCTCCCCTCTGACCCTTGGGATAGGGTCTAGAAGGGGTGGAAAAACGGACTCCTACGGCAGAGAGAGTCTTACCTTCCACCTCGCACCTGGTCAATGTATCCTTCACCTGTGGACCAAACAAAGATGATCCGTCAAAGGGGGAGTTGGTGAAGGACGCCTTGAAAGGGTCCGCAAAATTACACAGCCGCATCCAGGCGTGCCTTCGTAATGCAATGCCTGTGCCTGCAGATCTACTCGCTCCATCTGCTGCGTAAGAAACCAGCCGCATGGAGGAGTTCACTATTGAATTTAGGGTAGCCAACTGGGAGTTCATTGTGTCTTTGAACCCCTCAGCTGTAGGATCCTTCATCAATTCACCCATATCCTTGAGCAAATCTCTTTGGAGACGGGTGAAATGGCATAAGTAGTTCAGCGACCGCATAGAAAAGGTCGCTGATGAAAACATCCGCTTGCCGTACCTGTCCATGGTCCTAGAATCTTTATTAGGAGGATGGACAGGAACAGAAGGATCAGCTAGTTCCTTCTTTGTGGCCGCAGCCACCACCATAGCATCAACCGGGACACCTTTGGAAAAAAATTGTTTGTCTGAAGGAGCCGTGATGAATTTGGATGGTCTCCTCGGGGTAGGTTCCACTGAGTCAGGAGCCGTCCACGCCTTCCTTGACACCACTTCCATAAGGGGGTCAAAGGGAGGGGACACCCAGGAGGTAGAAGGGCGAGAACCAAACGCCTCAAGATACACCGACTCATCCTCCGAAGGGTTTAGGGCTGGCCAATTTCCCCTCTGTTTGAGAATCTCTAGGATGTCTGCAAAGGAGACATCTTCAGAGGGGGAACGTGGGGACCCTTCGGATTCCTCCAAGTCAGTGTCAGAGGTGATAGACTCAGGGGAGTCAATGTGCTTCCTCTTGCACTGCCTCTTCCTAGGGGGATCTCCAGCAGGGTCAGGAGAGACCTCGGAAGAGGAGGAAATTCCCAATGGGGAAACTTGAGGAGTTGGTTCTCTACGGTGTAAAACAAGGGGGTGAGCAGAAATCTCCGCAGGCACTGTAGAAGGAGGAGCTGAAGGAACCAACTGCGGGGCAGAACCCGGTTCTAGCACGCTCCGCATGACCTCAAAGGCATCCCTGTCAGGCAAGGTCCGAGGCCCTCGCTCCGAAGAGACAAGAACCCCTCCCGGCACCGACAGAGACGGCTCCGAAGCCGATGTCTGAGCCGAACTCACCAGCGCCGAAGCTCCGAGAGGGAGAACGGGGTCGGACAAGGGTCCGATGCCACTCGCCCCCTCGGAGCCGACGATGGAAGCCCGGCGCCGAGATCCCTCCAAAGAGGAGATCGGAGCGGACGACGGAGCCGAATACGATGGTATCGGATCAGACGCACCGACAGTGATAGGTCCAACAAGCTTCGGCTCCGAACTCGAAGGAGTCGGAGGAGGAATATATTGAGGGACTGGAATAGCCAAAGACTGATGAGTCGGGCTATGGAGCATTTGGGCTAGTGCCTCGGACTTGAGAAGTCTACTCACCACCCTCTGTAAATCATGGTCTGACAACTTGGAAGACCGAGAGGAATGTGATTTGTGGCTCCGTTCCGAAAGGAGAGGAGATCCCGGTGCCGAATGTATGGAACCAACAGAAGGAGACCTGGATCTCTTCCTATAAGATGGCTCCGATAATGGTATCGGAGCCGATGGGGATTTACTCTTTTCGGCTCCAGCCGGAGCCGAAGTGATAGTAAAGGTAGATCCAGAAGGGGATCTTGACCTCTTTTTTGCATGTGGCTCCGATGGTATCGGAGCCGATGAAGCCTTAACAGCCTCGGCTCCAGCCGGAGCCGAGGTAATAGTCTCTGGCCCAAGAACATCGGCTCCAGCCGGAGCCGATGTCGGGACCTGTTTAGCCACCTGTACAGTCGACTCAAAAGCAGGAGTCGACTGTTTCGGAGCCCTAGAAGGTTTGCCCGAACTGGACTGAGTCGGGGGACCTTCAGGTTTCAACAAACCTCGTAAGATAAGTTTGTTTTTACGCTCCTGCAGGACTCGAGGGCTGAAGCCATGACATACAGCACATGAGTCCTGCAGGTGCACAGGCCCCAGGCAATAGACACCAGAAGTGTGACCGTCTGTCAGAGACATTTTCTGACAGCACGAATCACACTTCTTGAAGCCCGAGACCTTTTCCTTCGACATCGAGAAATGTCTAACACAATGCACACACACAGACACACTCTGAATAAAAAATTATTTAGTCAAAAATTAAAGGCTATGTAAAAAAAAAAAACACACACACACTCAAGCCCTTAAAGTAGAATAACTTTAGTCACTAGGACTGGGAAGGGGAGGGCCAAAGGCCTAAGAAAGGGAGAAGGGGAAAAGGAAAAAACAATAAATACTCGACAAAAAAGGAAGGAGTCGAGAAATCTATAGTAATAAACACTAACAGGGGCTAAATCTATAAAAATAAAAGAGTTTTTGAAGTACCAAGTTAAAGTTTTTAAACTAACCTGCCTGAGCCGGTAGAGAAGCACCTCGTCAGCTATAGCGGCAAACGAGATCTGAGTAGTTACCGCCTAGCATTGTGGGATATAGGGGAGCCTTGAGCCGGTGGAATTAGCTCTCGAGCTTTTTAGTGTGCCGAGTCGGAGCCGAGGATCGGCTCCGAACCCATCCAGCAAGAATGAAGGCGAGATTGACAACTTAACATTAGGCGGTTCCGTATTGTAATGAGCTGAAATGGCAGAGGCATGGATCTTAATTGATGAGAAGAATAGGCCTTTGTCCAGCATCTCAGTTAGGTATCGCAAAATCTGAGGAATATTTGGAACAAGCGTGCCAATTCCTTGTGCCTGGTTCCAAGCACAGAATCTTTTCCATTTTTCTGCATAAGACTTTCTGGTGCTGGGCCTCCAGGCCTTCAAATTAACATCCATAACTACTTTAGAGAGAGGTGTGTTCTGAGTGGTTATATTATCCGCCATGCAGACAGATTTAAGGTTCTGAGTTGGCTGTGCAGGATCTGACTGCTTTGTTGGGTCAGTAGATGAGGGATTTGAGGTAAAGTCCAGGCTGGGCCTTGGGACAGGCTCTTTAGGATTGGATACCAGTGCTGGTGTGGCCAGTCTGGGGCAATCAGTATCATTTTTGGCTTCTCTTGTCTGACCTTTAGGAGTACCTAGGGGAGGAGAGGCAGTGGAGGAAAGGCATATACTGTAAGGGTTTTCCAGCTGAAAGATAGGGCATCCACCTTCCATGATTGTTAGTGATAAATCCTTGTGCAAAATCTCTATAGTTGGCAGTTGTAAGGGAAGGCAAATAGATCTATGTCTTGGCATCCCCATTTCCTTGTTATGCTGAAAACTTGTGGATCTAGTTTCCACTTGTGAGGGTCCATGAGGTTTCTGCTTAGTTCGTCTGCCAGAGTATTTGTCTTTCCTGGCAGGAATTGTGCTTGCAGGTGCACTTGATAAGTCAATGCTGTGTTCAACAAAGTCATGGCTTGTCTGCAGAGGAGGTAGGAATGTGTGCCCCCTTGCTTGTTTATGTACCACATGACTGTAGTATTGCCCTTCTTTATCAACAGTTGTCCTGGATGGAGCAGGTCCTTGAAGGCTGTCAAGGCATTCTGTACAGCTAGCATCTCTTTGATTGATATGAAGATGCATTTGGCTTGTGGGCCATGTGCCCTGAATACATTTTCCTGTCATGTGGGCCCCCAGGCGTAATCCGATGCATCTGTTGTTAGTGTCTGCCTGGCTGTGGGTAAAGTGAATGGCTGTCCCTTGTTGTGGTGACAGGCCAGTGCCCACCATCGAAAAGTACAGTTTTGTACCTACCATAAATGTAGATGTTCGAGGATCCACATTGCTGCAGTCCTTACTATTGGGTAGTCCGCTGTCCAGTCGGCCCGAATACCAGAGTATATGGCTGACGTCGGTCAGGGCGCATTAGACTGACGTCAGTACGTCAGGGTACTAATGTGCATGACCGACGTCATATCCTCAGTCTTTTCTTGCCCCAGATGTCAGAAGACCCTAAAAAGACAAGGCCCAAAATACCTGCACCAAAATATGTACAATATATACAAAAAAAATATATACAAAATATCAACATATAACCTCACCTACAACCACCCCTAAACACAGAGGGGAAGGAGGGAGGTAATTGGACTGCAGCAATGTGGATCCTCGAACATCTACATTTATGGTAGGTACAAAACTGTACTATGTTCTTAGTTCCACATTGCTGCAGTCCTTACTATTGGGTAGAATCCCAAAGCAGAGGTAAGGGAGGCTGGCAAATCATAAAGAAGTAGGAGCTGACAACATGCCTTGCAAAACAGCTGTGGCAAAACCAGCCCTAGACTTAGAGTAGATAGGAAGGTGATAATGCTTAGAGAAAGTATGCACTGAACTCCAAGTAGCTGCCTCCAAAATATCCTTAGTTGCCACCCCTTAGAAATGCTGTTGAAGTGGCAGTAGCCCTAGTGGAATGAGGCCTAATCCCAGCTGGAATCTCCTTGCCATGATGGGAATAACAAAATGCAATGCAAAACCCAATCCACCTAGAAATAGTTTGTTTTGACACAGGCTTGCCCTGTGAACTCAAAGCAAAAGAAACAAACAACTGCTGAGACTGCCTAAAATCCTTAGTCCTGCTTAAATAATAACGCAATTGCCTGTGTACATCTAAAGTGTGCAAAATCTTTTCCCCTTTATTTTGGGGTCTGCATAAAAAGTAGGCAAATGAATAGTTTGGTTTAAAGCCACACTAGAAACCACCTTAGGCATAAAGGAAGGATTAGTGCGTAATGATACCCTGTCCTTATGGAAAATCAAAAGGGCTCTACTGCCATAAGGGCCTGCAACTCAGACACCCTTCTTGCAGAAGTAATAGCCAACAGAAAAGCAGTCTTCCATGACAAGTATTTCAATTCAGCAGTAGCCAGGCTCAAAAGGTTGTAGAGTAAGTTTTCCAACACAAAATTGAGATCCCAAGCAGGAGTAGGAGCTCTATGGGGGTCTTATATTCTTTGCCCCTCTAAGAAACTGCTTGAACAAAGGATGCGAAAACAATGGTGGGTCACAATCATAGTGAGCTGAAATTGCTGCAGCATGAATCTTAATGGAAGAGAAGGACAAACCTTTGTCCAATAACTCAGTAAGATATTGAAGAGCCACACTCAGATTAGGCTCAGAAATCTCCAAATTCTTTGCTGTACTCCAAAATAAAAATCTCTTCCATTTTTCTGCACACTTTCCTTGTACTAGGTCTTCTAGCTTCCATAATCACATTTAAAACTTGAGGAAGTTGAGACCTGCTGTGTTTCAACACAGAATATGCCAGGCTGTTAGATGAAGAGAGTGAAGCTTGACATTGAGCAGATGACCGTCCTTCTGAGATAACAGATGAGGAATCAAAGGTAAAGGCCATGGAGGCTTCCTTACCAGACTCCTTAGTAGTGGGTACCAGTGTTGCCGAGGCCAATCTGGAGCTATCAAAATCATCCTTGGCTTGTCTTGTCTGACTTTTAATAGCACCTTTGGAAGAAGAGGCAGAGGTGGAAAGGCATACACATGAAGGTTTTTCCAACTGAAAGACAGAGCATCCACTTTCCAAGCTGTGTGATGAAACCCCTTTGTGCAAAACTTTGGCAGCTGGTGGTTTAGTGGAGAAGCGAACAGATCTATGTCTGGAGTTCCCCATGACACTGTCAATTTCTGAAATACATGAAGATCCAGTTTCCACTCGTGGGGATCCATGATATGTCTGCTTAACACATCTGCTAAGGAGTTCTGTGCTCCTGGCAGAAACCTTGCCTGAAGAGTTAGTTGCAAGCTTAGCGAGTCTCCCATAAAATCATTGCTTGCCTGCATAGAGGATAAGAATGTGTTCCCCTTGCTTGTTGATGTACCACATGACAGTTGTGTTGTCTGTTAGAATCAACACCTGCCCTGGAAGAAGTAACTCCTTGAAAGCCATTAATGCAAACTGGACTGCTAACATCTCCTTCATGTTGATATGTAGATGCTGTAGTCTGGCAGGCCACTTGTCTTGTATCCACTTTCCATTTAGATGAGCTCCCCAAGCAATGTCCGAGGCATCTGTCGTTAAAATCTGACTCGCCTCTGGCGGGTCACAGAGAGTCCCTTGTTTAGGTGACATTCCTGAGCCCACCACAAAATTCTTTTTGAAGGCAAGGTATTATTTGAATGACAGTGTCCAAATCCTGGCAGTGCTGTGTCCATACATTTTGAGATACCATTGTAGCTTCCTCATATGCAGTTTGGCATTGGGAAGCACCAGAATACAAGATGCCATGAACCCTAATGCTTGAAGGACTGTCCTTGCAGTCAGCACGGACTGATGAGATAGTTGATGGAAGTAAAGTGATAGACTCTTTTGTTTGTCCGGGGTTAAAAAGGCCATCTGGGCTGCTGTATTCAGTCTCACACCCAGAAAGCACATGTCTTGAGAGGGTACTAGACTGGACTTTATTTCGTTCACAGAATACCCTAGGCATCTTAGCACTGCTATAACATATTCCAGATGCTGTAGAAGGTCTTCCTTTTCTTGAGCCAGAATCAGGCAGTCGTCCAAGTAAGGATAGATTTGAATTCCTTGTAGCCTGAAGTAAGCTATCACTGGAGCCAGAACCTTTGTGAATACTCTGGGCAGTAGATAAGCCAAAGGGCAATGCAGAGAACTGATAATGAGAATTTCCAGCTCGAAACCGCAGATACTTCCTGCAACTTAGCCTTATAGGCACATGAAGGTAAGCTTCCTTGAGATCTAAAGTTACCATCCAGTGATCTTTGCCCAGCAGAGGTAAAAGCTGTTGTAACGTCAACATCTTGAACTTGGGAATGTCCAGATAAGTGTTGAGGAGAGATAAATCCAAAATTGGTCTCCACGTGTTCCCCTTCTTTGGTACTAGGAACAGGCGAGAATAAAATCCTAGGCCCCTTTCTGATACAGGGACTGGCTGAATGGCCCCATCTGGAGTAACTGAGAAATTTGCTTGTGAGCCTCTTTTCTTTGTGGAGGAGGAACGTCTGGCATGCCTTTGAAAGGGGCAATGTATGGAAATAAAACCTGTAACCGTGGTGAATGATATCCAACACCCATCTGTCTTGAGTAATTAAATCCCAATTTTCTTTGAAAAGAGACAGTCTTCCTCCCAAAGGAGCTGCCAGGCGAGAATCTACTGGCAGCTGAAAAGGCAGGTCATTGGGTCTGTTTGAAAGGACTGACCCTGCCCTCACCAGAAGTCTGAGCAGGTGAACTCCTGTTCTAGGCCTAAAAGAACCTTGAGCTCTGCCCCTACCACGTCTAGACCTACCCCTAGACTGGGAATCATAAGCAGGATATGTCCACCCCTTAGCAGGCCAATTTCTACTAAACTTCGGTGGCTGCACCTGCAAAAATCTTTAACAGTTTGCATAGACTTAGCTTTGTCCTCCATTTTCTTTAAAACTGCTTCCACAGGCGAACCAAACAACACATCAGACTGTAAAGGAGCATCCAAAATCCTTGTCTTAACATGCTCAGCTAAATTCTGATCCCTCAACCAGGCATGCCTGCGAAGAACAGAACTAGTGGCAGCCACCCTCGAGGAGGCCTGTACAGCATCAAAACCACATTGCAAAGAATGCTTACCCACTTGTTCAGACACATGAACCAAATCCAGCAACTCTTTACACTCAATACCTTCCAAAGCATCCACCTTAGATTTCAATTGTGAAAGGAGAAAATTTTGATATTTTAGCATGTGAAACTGACAATTCAACGCTCTCATGGCTAGAGTGGAAGAAGTATACACTTTCTTTCCCCACCTATCCAAAGCCCTTGCCTCTATCAGTGGGAACAGGATTTTTAACCACAGAGGCCTTAACACCTTTAGGCCCCTGAGAAACAGTTTCTGGGTCCGCCCTAGGACTCTTAAACAAATACTTATGAGCTTGGCACCCTATAGTACCTATCAGGTTTAACAGGAGCAGGAGGCAAAGAGTCAGGGTTCAGGGAAGCCTCTGCAAAACATCTTCCACCACATTCAACACAGGAGGTATAGCTAAGGGCCTATGCTGGGGTAAAACAAGAATTCCCTAAGCCTTTTCCTGGAATCAGAGTAATCCTGGCCTTCCCATTTAAAGTGCTCCCTCATGGAATGCAGAGTCTCTGAAAATGAGAAATCCTCAGGAGGAGAAGCTGTAGGAGTGGAATCATCCACATCAGAATCAGAATAAGGAGGATACTCCTGCAAATCTTCCGCAGAAGACTCAGAAGCCTCTGAACACTGTTCAAAACTATCAAACTCGGTTCCACCCTAGGCCTCTTATCAGGAGGGGCATAGAACCTCTAATCATAGTAATCAAATCTTCTGCCATTTTAAGCATATGTTTCTTAGGTACAGAACCCGAAATGCTAGGAGAAGCCCCACTGAAGCTGAACTTGGCCTACCTCTCAAAGAAGTTTTGGCAACAGAAGGAGAGGCTCTAACTACCTTGCGACGAGAGGGAAGAACAGTTACCTGAGAAGCCCCTCAGCCTGGCCTACCTCCTGAGAAGGCACATCCTGTAACAGTAAAGTTTCTGCCTGAGACTCCATAGAAACCCCTGGCAAAACCTCTGGCTCCACTGAGCCTTCTAAAGAACCGGCGTCCGGGACTGCCGGTTCATCAACCCTAGGCTTCGCTGTTTTGTCCTTGCGCTTCTTGGGCGGCGGGCGTCGGAGCATCCGGCGGCATTTTATAATTGCAACGCTTCCCAAACACTAACCTGGCACAGTCTAACCTCCTCTTAATAGTGCGTTTGTTAAACCTAGCACAAGAGCGGCATCCAACAACGCCGTGCTCAGGCCCTAAACAAGGTATACACAAGGTATGGTAATCCCTATGAGGTATCTGTTTCCCACAAGAAATACAGTTATTCACTTTTCTGACATCCGGTTAAATACTGAGGCAAGAAAAAACCAAAATGTTCCCAGCGGGTACTTAGCCAACTCTGATTCGGTCTGAAACTCCGGTTTCAAAAATATTTCAGAACGCCAGCCTGCACACTAAAACTGCTTCTGCATCGGACCATGCGCAAAAAGACTGAGGATATGGCCGGTCATGCGCATTAGTACCCTGTCATGTGGGCCCCCAGGCGTAATCCGACGCATCTGTTGTTAGTGGCCGACTGGACAGCGGACTACCCAATAGTAAGGACTGCAGCAATGTGGAACGAAGAACATCTCCTGTTGCAGGCAGGGAATGAGGGTAATCAATGTTTCCAGGCTGTGGCAATGTTGAGTCCAAACACTTTTTAGGTACCATTGTAGCTTCCTCGTATGCAATTTTGCATATGGAATTAGCAGAATGCAGGATGCCATGAAGCCCAAAGCCTGCAGAATTTTTCTTGCAGGTAACTGGGTCTTTGTTGCTATCTTTTTGAAGTAAGAAGTCAGTTGCCTTTGTTTGTCTGGCGTGAGATAAGCGATCTGGGCAGTTGTATTTAAGCTTGCACCCAGGAATATTATCTCTTGTGAGGGCACTAATTTTGATTTCTTTTCGTTTACTGTGTGCCCTAGGCAAATTAGTAATCTTTTTACAAACACCAGATGCTTTAGTAGAATGCCCTTGCTCTCTGCTTGAATAAGGCAGTCGTCCAAGTAGGGATATATTCAAATTCCTCTTTGTCTGCAAAATGCAATTACTGGTGCCAGGCATTTTGTGAAGACCCTGGGTGCAGTAGATAAGCCAAAGGGCAGTGCAGAGAATTGGTAGTGCATTGAGCCAGCTATGAATCTGAGGTATCTTCTGCAAGATTGTCTGATTGGGACATGCAGGTATGCCTCTGAGGTCCAAATTTACAAGCCAAGTCTTCTTGCCCAGCATGGACAGAAGCTGTTGCAGTGTCAACATTTTGAATTTGGGAACGTCCAGAAAAATATTTAGAATAGACAGGTCCAGTATTGGTCTCCAGGCTTTGTCCTTTCTGGGTACCAAGAAAAGTCTCGAGTAAAATCCTTGTCCCTGCTCTTGCTGTGGTACTCGCTGAATAGCCCTCATGTCCATGAGAGATGAGATTTGCTTTTGTGCCTCTGCCCACTGATTGTTTGGCAGGTCTGGCATACCTTTTGTCTTTGGAAGGGTGTGAAAGTGGAACCTGTAGCCCTGAAAAAAGTACAGTTTTGTACCTACCATAAATGTAGATGTTCGAAGATCCACATTGCTGCAGTCCTAACACTTGGGTAGTCCGCTGTCCCTCGGTCGGCCCGAATATCAGAGTATAAGGCTGACGTCGGTCGGGGCGCATTTGACTGACATCAGAACGTCAGGGTACAAATGCGCATGACCGACGTCATATCCTCAGTCTTTTCTTGCCCCAGATGTCAGAAGACCCTAAAGAAAAAGGTCAAAACCCATAGGCAACAGCTAAACAACCAACCAGCCTAACACCAAGAATATGTACAAAATATACAATATATACAATAAACACAATATACCTCAGATGGATAACCCAATCCCCACAACCACCTCAAACTACAGAGGGGAAGGAGGGAGGGTAAATTGGACTGCAGCAATGTGGATCTTCGAACATCTACATTTATGGTAGGTACAAAACTGTACTATGTTCTTCATCTCACATTGCTGCAGTCCTAACACTTGGGTAGAATCCCAAAGCAGAGGTAAGGGAGGATGGCTAAACTATAATGAAGCAGGAGCTGCCAGAATGCCCTGCAACACAGCAGTGGCAAACCCAGCCCTGGATTTAGAGTACAATGGAAGGTGGTAATGCCTAGAGAAGGTATGCACTGAACTCCAAGTGGCTGCCTCCAAAATATCCTTAGTTGCCACCCCTCAAAAAGCTGTTGAAGTGGCAGTAGCCCTAGTGGAATGAGGCCTAATCCCAGCTGGAATCTCTTTGCCATGATGGGAATAACAGAAAGCAATGCAAAATCCAATCCACTTAGAAATAGTTTGTTTTGACACGGGCTTGCCCTGAGAGCACAAAGCAAAAGAAACTAATAACTGCTGAGATTGCCTGAACCCTTTAGTTCTGTCCAAATAATATCGCAACTGCCTGTGTACATCTAAAGTGTGCAAAATCTTTTCCCCTTTATTTTGGGGATTTGCATAAAAAGTAGGAAAATGAATAGTTTGGTTTAAAGCCACACTAGAAACCACTTTAGGCATAAAGGAAGGATTAGTACGTAAAGATACCCTATCCTTATGGAAAATTAAGAAAGGCTCAACTGCCATAAGGGCCTGCAATTCAGAAACCCTTCTTGCAGAGGTAATGGCCAACAAAAAAGCAGTCTTCCATGACAAATATTTCAACTCAGCAGTAGCTGCAGGCTCAAAAGGTTGTAGAGTGAGTTTCTCCAACACAAAATTGAGATCCCAAGCAGGAGTAGGAGCCCTTCGTGGGGGTCTTATATTCTTTGCCCCTCTAAGAAATTGCTTGAACAAAGGATGAGAAAACAATGGTGGGTCACAGTCGTAGTGAGCAGAAATTGCTGCAGCATGAATCTTAATAGAAGAGAAGGACAAACCTTTGTCTAATAACTCCGTAAGGTATTGAAGAGCCACACTTAAATCAGGCTCAGAAACATCCAAATCCTTAGCTGCACTCCAAAACAAAAATCTCTTCCATTTATCTGCATACACTTTCCTTGTACTAGGCCTTCTAGCTTCCAAAATCACATTCAAAACTTGTTGTGGAAGTTGAGACCCTCTATGGTTCAAAACAGAATATGCCAGGCTGTTAGATGAAGAGAGTGAAGTTTGACATTGAGCAAATGACTGTCCTCCTGGGACAACAGATGTGGAATCAAAGGCAAAGGCCATGGAGGCTTCCGCACTAGACTTCTCAGTAATGGGTACCAGTGCTGCCGAGGCCAATCTGGAGCTATCAAAATCATCCTTGGCTTGTCCTGTCTGATAAATTTTGATCCCGCAGCCAGGCATGCCTGCGAAGGACTGACCCAGTGGCAGCCACCCTGGACGAGGCCTGCACAGCATCAAAACCACATTGCAAAGAGTGCTTACCCACCTGTTCAGAAACATGCACTAAATCTTGTAACTCTTTACAATCAATACCTTCCGCCAGAGCATCAACCTTAGATTTCAACTGTGAAAGGAGATAATTTTGATATTTCAACATGTGAAACTGGCAATTCAAAGCTCTCATGGCTAGAGTGGAAGAAGTATAAACTTTCTTTCCCCATCTATCCAAAGCCCTGGCCTCTTTATCTGCAGGAACCGGATTCTTGACAACAGAAGCCTTAACACCCTTAGGCCCCTGGCTAACAGTTTCAGGGTCTGCCCTAGGACTCTTAAAAAGATACTTATGAGCTTCAGGTACCCTGTAATACCTATCCGGTTTAACAGGAGCAGGAGGCAAAGAATCAGGATTAAGAGAAGCCTCTGCAAATACATCTTCCACCACATTTAGAACAGGAGGTATAGCCAAAGGCCTATGCTGGGGTAAAAACAAAAATTCCCTAAGCCTTTTCCTGGAATCAGAGAAGTCCTGACCTTCCCATTTAAAATGCTCTCTCATGGAGTGAGGGGTCTCTGAAAAAGAAAAATCCACAGGAGGAGAAGCTGAAGGAGTAGAATCATCCACATCAGAATCAGAATAATGAGCATACTCCTGTAAGTCTTCAGCCGAAGACTCAGACACATCCGAAGCCTGCTCCCAATCCCCCAACACTGGCTCCATCCTAGGCCTTTTATCAGGAGGGGGCATAGAGCCTCTAATTAAAGTAATTAAATCTTCTGCCATCTTAAGCATGTGCTTCTTGGGCACAGAACCTGAAGAACTAGGAGTGACACCCACAGAAGCTAAACTAGACCTGCCTCTAGGAGAAGCCTTGGAAGCAGAAAGAGAGGGCCTAGACCCCTTAGGATGGGAGGGGAGTACAGTAATCTGAGAAGCCCCTACAGCCTGACCTGCCTCC
This sequence comes from Protopterus annectens, assembly GCF_019279795.1. Taxonomy (NCBI): domain Eukaryota; kingdom Metazoa; phylum Chordata; order Ceratodontiformes; family Protopteridae; genus Protopterus; species Protopterus annectens. The sequence continues at coordinate 593,394,819 of NC_056730.1, read as the reverse complement.
TGGGAGGCCACATCCTGTAAAATCAAAGTTTCCCCCTGAGACTCCAGAGAGGCCTCCGTCGGAACCACCGGTTCCACTGACGCCTCTAAAGAACCGGCGTCCGGTTCGGACGACTCCTCTAGCCTAGGTTTAACTGCCTTGTCCTTGCGCTTCTTTGAGGAAGCCGGCGTCGGAGCATCCGACGGCATTTTGTAATTGCACCGCTTCCCAAAGACCAACCTGGCACAATCCAACCTCCGCTTTATAGTGCGTTTATTGAACCTAGCACAAAAGCGGCACCCAACAACGTCGTGCTCAGGTCCCAAACAAGGTATACACAAATTATGGTAATCCCTATGTGGTATCTGTTTCCCACAAGAAATACAGTTATTCACTTTCTGACATCCGTTAAACCACTGAGGCAAGAAAAAAACAAAATATTCCCCAACGGGGTACTTAACCAACTCTGACTTCGGTCTGAAACTCCGAATTCGAAAAATTTCAGAACGCCGAACGGCACTTGCAACACTGCTTCTGCATCGGACCACGCGGCAAAAAAGACTGAGGATATGACGTCGGTCATGCGCATTTGTACCCTGACGTTCTGATGTCAGTCAAATGCGCCCTGACCGACGTCAGCCTTATACTCTGATATTCGGGCCGACCGAGGGACAGCGGACTACCCAAGTGTTAGGACTGCAGCAATGTGAGATGAAGAACATCTATATTCAAGACCCATTTGTCTTGGGTGATCATGTACCAATTTTGTGAAAAAAGTGCTAGCTTTCCCCCTAAGGGTGCTGCCAAAAGATAAGTGCTCAGCATTGGCAGTGGAAAGTCATTGGGACTGTTTCCTATATGGCTGTGATTTGTCTTCTCTGCTTTTGGAGGTACAAGCACCCCATTGTTTAGGCCTGTATGAGCCTTGAGGCTGAGATCTGCCTCTAGGGCGTCTGTATCTGCTGCCTCTTTGTGGCCTGTCTGACACTGGAAAGGACAAATTCTTAGAAGGCCAGTTCCTGCTAAATCTGGGTGGCTGAACCTGTAAGAAATCCTTTACTGTCTGCATAGATTTTGCTTTATCCTCCATTTTCTTTAACACCTCTTCTGCCTTAACACCAAACAAAGTATCATGCTGTAATGGAGCATCCAATAATTTTGCTTTAACATGATCAGGTAGACTTCCTTTAACCACGCATGCCTTCGAATGACAGAGCCTGTAACAGCGGCCCTGCAAGAGGTCTCCAGTGAATCAAAACCACATTGCAAAGTATGCTTTCCCACTTGTTCAGCTGCATGCAATAAATCCTGCATTTCCTTGTTTTCAGCACATTCAGAATTTGTCAACATTTTCTGTTTTAACAATGACATTAAGTATTGCTGATATTTAAGCATATGAAACTGACAATTTAAAGCCGTTACAGCCAAGGTAGCAGAAGTGTAAACTTTTTCCCCCATCTGCCAGTGCTCTAGAAGTGGAAGCCTTGACCCCTTTGGGACCCTGAGATACAGTTTCTGGGTCAGCAACAGGGTTTTTATATAGAAATTTATGTGAATCTGGAACCCTGTAGTACCTGTCTGGTTTAACGGGTGCAGGGGTAAAGAGTCAGGAGACAGACCGGACTCTGAAAATACATCTACAATGTCTAGTACAGGAGGAATAGCAAGGGGTCTGTGCTGAGGAAGTAAAAGAAAATCTCTGAGCCTTTTCTTAGATTCTGAGTAATCTTGGCTCTCCCAGTGAAAATGCTCCCTCATGGTATGCAGGGTTTTCCCCAAAAGAATAGTCTTCAGGAGGAGAGGCTGAAGAATAGATTCTTCAGCATCAGAGTCCTCATCGGGAGGAAGAGAGTATCCCTGTTCTGAAGAGGAATCAGAAGAAATTGAAACCTGATCAGAAGAGTCATATTCAGTGTCTTGCCTAGGCCTTTTATCAGGAGGGGGATGGGAACCCCTGATCAAAGTAATTAGGTCTTCGGCCATTTTGAGCATCTGTTTCTTAGGCATTGTTTCTTTGTCTTTAAAGCGGTTTTGGTCTTTGCCTTGGAAGCTGAAGTTGGCTTGATGTACAATTGTGTTGGTCTGAAAACACCCTCAGAAGCCGATGCCTGCTCAGCGGCTCCGGACCCATCTGAGGGAATAGTTTCCGAAGGTCCAATACCTTGAGTATCCAGAGGCCTAGTTGTCTCCACGTGGGAGTTGGAAGCAGCCTGTGGCTCTGAGGTAGCGGGTGTCAGGGGCTGCGAAAGCACCTCACTGAGAACCGGCGACTGGCCTAGAGGAGGCTTCGCCGGTTTTGGACCTCGGATGCCTGTCCTTTCCTTTTTCCTTGCACTTTTTATGAACTCCGGTCGTCGGCTGTTCTGACGGCATTATATAGTTAAACCTTCGGCCAAAGTAATGAAATGCAAAATCGTACCGACGCTTAATAGTGTGTTGGTTAAATCCAGCACAAAACCGACAACTAGCAACGTCGTGGTCAGGGCCTAGGTAAGGAATACAGTAAGAATGAAAATCGTTATGAGGTATTTGCTTCCCACAAGAAATACAATTGTTGACTTTTACTGACATCGGTCTAGAGCAAGAAAAAGTTTCCCCAACGGGGGTACTTCGCTTTGAACTCCCTCACCTCCTTCAGTGGTATCAACTCTCACTCACCCACAAACTAGTAAACCATCCACTAAATGTCCCATCCCTCCAGAATCTACTCCAACCCTATCGTACCACCAGACCACTAAGATCCAGCAACAAAAATCACTTGCAGATCACTAAAGCCAATAACTCTGCTGGTGAAGCACTATTCTCTTGTGCCATAGCCAAATTATGGAACTCACTCCCACCCACAGTTACCTCTGTACCATCATGCACCCACTTCAAAACTTTACTAAAAGCGCACCTAAAAACATGCTGGCTATGCCCTTGCAACTCCCACCCTAATATCATCCACCCCATCCAACCACTACCTTTCTTTCCACTCCACTAACTACCTTGATTATAGCAAGCTCAGATGCTCATAAGCCTAGTACTTATTATACAGCAGGAACTTCTCATTGTAACATTTGTTAATGTCTGTTATGTACTTCACAGATAAAGATTCTAGTTGTCTACTGATGTACTATGTTCTTCATCTGTAAATATGTTGTAAGTAATTGCTATGTTAAATTGTTAATTGCTATGTAATCCAATGTAACTACTGTGTTTATTTTACTGTGGAGCTTTTCTCCCCGGGCCTCCGCTGAAAATGGACCTACGTCCAGTTGGACACTCCCAGTCAACAAATTTAAATAAATAAATATATAAAATTGAAGACTTCGGATCTGAAATTCAATTTCGGAAATCTCAGGAGTCGGCCGACCAGCACTTGCGAACTGCTTTTGCTTCAGGCACCGCGCGGCAAGAAAGACTGAAGAAAATGGCGTCGGCTGCATCTTAAATATCCCTGGCGCACTGACGTCAGGGAAAAGGAGACAGCAACCAACGGCGGGCCAGGACTTTGGAATTCAGGCCGACTGCGGGTAGCCTGCCAGCAGGATAACCCAAGTGTAATGACTGCAACAGTGAAACACGATGAGCATCTCAAAAAAACATCTCCCCAGTCAATCCAATCTGCTTATCCAGCATCTCTGACAGAGTGGTCTACAGGGAATCCCTAAAGTCTGCCAGCTCACTACACTCCCAAAAAATACATTCCCAGCCACCTCTTTCTTGCTCATCACATCTCCAAACATTTGCTATCTACCTGAGGAAAAATTTTTTGGAGTCTACTTGGGGTATAAAAATACCTATGTAAACACTTCCAGACAAAGATACTAAATTTTCTAGACTTTGTTGCATATTTGGGAGATATACATATATCCCCCCCAGCTGTCCCTGTGAATTGCTCATCTAATATCTCTTCCAAATCTTTTATAAGCTCCTCTAATTGAGTCTTATACTTACCATGCAATATTTTATATACTTTACTAATTATTCCTTTAACAGCAGCTTCTGTTCTAGATTCTATTAAAAACTGTGCCAGTGCTGGTCTTTCATTCAGGAGCTCCCCATTTCTTTCTCTTTGCCTATACTCCGATATCAATCCTTGACAGCAAAGGCAATCTCTAACCTGCAGTCCAAATAAATTGTATTATCCTTCCCCTTTCTAATTATTTGGTCCCAATACCTTGGTTCCTTTGCCAGTTTTCTCCAATAAATTCCAGACGTGTATTGCTTATTTGTATCGCTGACCACCGTCATCCCTATCAGCAAAATCTCTTTTCTCCATTCGCATGCTGGTTTGGTTCTTAGAATACTCCCTGCTATTTTATGAATACAATACTCTGTATGATTTTTGTGCATCTATATTATATTACCGCATGATGAAATGAGTGAACGCTCTTTCATCGAACCGATATCGAAATAAAAAAGTGAACGCACTGGACAGCAAATTTTTTCCCAGGGAAAAAATTCACTGCTCCGCCAAAAAAAAAAAAAAAAAAAAAAGTTTAAACAAAATGAAGTGGGGGGCTTTGCCCCCACACACACACACACACACACACACACACACACACACACACTCACTCGACTTAAATATACCAACTCCGAGATCACACCATAGTGGAGGAAATGGCAAAGTTCCGAAGACGGCCCATCGTTTTTTTCCCTGGGGAAAAAAATCAATGTTCTGTGACTTCACTTTTTTCTCTTTTCGATATTATCAGATCGATGAAAGAGCGTTTGCTCTTTTAATCGTTCGATAATGTGATACAGGACCCATTTTTGTTGTTCTCCTCAAGAGTCTGCATCCAAAATCCCAATCTCTCCTTATTTCTTGAGCTTCCTTCCTGTATCAGCATCATTCCTTTCCACTTTGAATAGGTTTCTGCTTGTGCTACGTACAAGAGTTAACTGTAATGCTCTAAAATGCTTCCTCAAATTGGGTAATCCTAGTCCGCCTTGTTCTATTGGAAGAATCATCTTAACCCACTTGACTCTTGCTGTCTTCCCTTCCCAGATAAAATCTTTCAACTCTTTAATTGCTATCCACAGCTTCTCCTGGTTGATAAAAATATGCCCGACCTGTGTATAAGACTAAAGGGAATACAAACATTTTAATGGCTTGTATCTTAGTATCCATATAACAAATAACCATGAGGCAATTAATTCAAACCACCCAATGGGGAAACTTGCTCATGAATATTAAAACACGCCTCATCCTATTTCATATAAATTACGAGTTTGAATTGTGATTAATTGTCTGATGAAGTCTGACTTTATGATGAAAAACGTGTCTGTTACACTCGTTACGTTTTATGTCAATAAACCTTGAATTTGTTCCTGAGCTGTCCGGTGCACCGCTTTTCTCATTACAGTGCTTTCTGTGGTTATTAGTGTTTAGTGCACTGTTTGTTCCTTTTGGCTGTTTATCCATATAACAAAGCTTCCAGTTTCTCAATTTATGTACTAACTTCTGTTTAGTCTCTTCCTACATACCCTTAGTTGCCACAACAGTCATTTGTAATCCATACTCCTAAATACTTCATTTTATCATGTTCCCATAAATATGGATATTGTTGGATGAGTGTGTGTGTGTGTGTGTGTGTGTGTGTGTGTATATGTGCACGCGCGTGCGTGTGTGTACATAATTTACAGCTACTGCCTTTGTTTTAGCTTCATTAATTGTGTACCCAGTGAAGATCTGAAATGGTCTTAAAATGTTCCACAACACTGTAATGTCCCTATCTGGTTTTGTCATGTATAAAATAATATCAGCTGTAAATAGAGCCAACTTTTCCTAACATAACCAATTATATCCTGGAATTTCTGAGTCCCTTATTTTCTTTGTCAATGGTTCTAAATATAATGTAAACAACAAAGGGGAAAGCGAACAACTTTGCATGGTTCCTCAACTCAAGCACAAATTATCAGAGAGGACTCCACCCACTTTAATTTGCACCTCTGACCCCTCACATATTCTTCTCATCAACCTTATAATTGTGTCAGGGAAAGCAAATGCTTCCATTGCCCTGCTCATGAAGTCTACTCTGTCAAAGCTTGCTCTGCATCAAAACCCACCAATAAAAGTGGTATTTTCTTACATTCTGTTCTGCTTCCCTCTGGATAATCAATGTACTGCTAATATTGTCAAATGTTTGCCTCCCCGCAACAAAACCACAGTGATCTATACATATTAATTTTGGTATCACTTTTGCTATTCTTTTTAGCCATTATAGACAAACACTTTATAATCATGGTTTAAGCATTGAAATGGGCCTGTATGGAGCTGGATCCAATGGCTCTTTACCCTCTTTAGGTATCACCGTTACCACCACCTTCTTCCAGGATGCGGGTACTTCTCTTAAAAGACTATTAAATAAAACCTTCCAGATCTTTATTAGTTTTCCACCTCCTAACTTCCACAGGAATACCATCTATTCCTGGGGACTTTCCTGTAGATTAGTTATATATAGCATAGCAATTTTTATCTAATCCGTTCCTATCCTGTTAGTAGCTGGCCCTCATCCACCTCTAACCTTGGTATATTTAATTCTTCTATAAACATTTCCATTCGTACCTTTTCTGGATTTCCATATTTCTCTGCTTTATACAAACTTTCATAAAATTTCCGAAATTTCTAATATTTCTACAGATCTCGTTATCTTCTTTGTTACAAGCTCCCTCAGGTTTGGTGACAGCCCTTTCTACTGCCAGAGTTGTGCTAAAGGTTTTTGTGCTCTAGAATTATTATCAAAAAAACAATTGCTCAACAGCAATCTTTCTAAGCACGTACATATTATCGAGGTAATCCCTTATTCTGCAGTTGCTCCTTTTCTTGTTCTGAGTGATTCCCCATATTTTGCAATACTTTAACATTTGTCAATCCTTCTAAATAATTGTTACTGTTTAACCATGTCTCTTTTTCTTATTTCCACCCTAGTTTTAAACTCCACTTCAATTTTAAACCACTCCCTAGCTATTTTTTCAGAAGAAACTCCTATCTTCTCAAGTAGCGCCTGAATTAATTCCAAAACCCATTCCCTTAAATTCCTCTATTTTCAACCGACAGGTGGGAATGCGCCATTGTCTCAATTTCATTACCTTGCATTTTTATTTTAATTACTGGCGCATGATCTGAAATAGTTATTGGCATTTCAAGACCTTCAATTAAATGCACATGTTCCTGTGAGATATAAAATCTATCTAGCCTAGCCAAGTTTTTGTACCTCGGTGAGTAATATGTAAATTCACTCCAGACTCCTAGTACTGAATTCACATCTTCCATGCCAAACATTTTCATAAATTTCTTCAAAAATAAATTTACCTTCCTTTGTTATATTTTCCCTCTAGCCCCCGCCCAGACACCTCTTCACTGTTGCAAACCAAATTCCAGACTGGACCTATAAGTAATATTCCTTGCTGAAAGAAGATTATTTCTCCCAGATTTTTCCTAAGCTCCATTACAGCAGTTTTAGGGGGGATGTAAATGCATGCCAGTGTAATCCCCCTCCCTAGCAAGTAGCCCTTAGTACTACGCATCTACCATTATCTTTTTTTTTTCCTCCATCACTACTGGAACTCCTCTTGCAATTAATATTAGTCCTCCTATTTTCCTTTGCCCCAGATATTCTGCTGAATAACCATCCCGAAAATTTCTCTATCAAATTCACGTTTGGTTCTTTCTAGGTGCCGTCTCCGCAGCACAGTTATTTGCACTCTACATTTTTAATATAATTCACTACTCTCTTATATTTATCTGTAAGACCATTCAGATTGAAAGACATTACAGAAAGCATCATTTTCTTATATAGTTATTACTACCACCTTTTATGTATAACTGCTTTTTTGTTAAATGTCCAGTTTCAACTTTTATGTTACGTGTATACAGTGTTCAGCAGGTTGGTCTTTTATACAGTTGATTCTTGTCATATCCATTTGCAGCTATGACACATCTTACATAACTTTTTATTTTTTGAAAGCCCTCAAACAGAACCCCCCCCAAAAAAAAAACACCCTCCTAAAACCTATTAACTTATAAACACACAAAACTATGTGCATCTTCAAATATTGAAGTTTTTGCTTCCTAAAAACATAAGTTCTAAGTTGAAAGCTGCACAGGCAACTTAAAGTAAACCAAAAAGAAAGGTTAGTCATGCTAAGACACATAATACAGCCTGTGCTACTAGTAAGTGCTATTTGATTTTGTACACCTTTTGAGAAAACACTTGAATGCTTTCAGTAAACACTTTCTCCAAGTAATTTCTCTTTATGAAATTGTCTTTTAGTGACATGCATACCAGACACAAAACTAAGGGCACATTGTTCATCAGAAAAAAAGCCTTACAATATTCAATATTCTTTTCCATTTACATGCTTTGTAATAAACGTCTTACTGGATAACGCCTAGGATTTTAACCCAGTCATTTCACTATGCAAGCATGGGAAAAAGCACACTGATTTTTCTTTTGTCATACTCTCTTAACCAGACCCTTCCACTCTCCCCCATCCTCTCCCCACTTTTTTTTTTCATTGCAGTGCCTATATTTCTTAAAAATGAACACAAAGAGAGAAGGGTGAAAAAGAAAAAAGAACCCCCCCCCCAAAGCACCTGTTTATATTAGCATCCCAACTGAATTTAAAATAAAAACCTGAGAAAACTTTACTTCAAGTCTAATTGGTTTTGTATTATCTTTAAAGCTGTCACACCTGGGAAAACCCCTGCTTGTTTTCAGAGAACACTGCATCCTAGCTAATTTCTCAGTTCTTTTTTTTCTAATCCCCTTCCACCAGACTGTGCATGCAAAGAAAGCCACGCACCACAAATACAATACTATTAAGAAAAGCGTTTTCTTTACTTACAGTTAGCTTTTCCCCTCTCTTCCCCTCTCAAAAGCATTTTTTCAAACATTAATGACGAAGTAGGGCACATACTTCAGAGTCCCCCACACAAACAAATTTTGAAAAATTTCCAGATTCTTGTTCCGTCATATTTCACAAATATAATTATTGCATTGTAATCCCACATTACTGATTTTATTACTGCTCTTTTTCATCACCCATATCTGGTCCCTGCTCAATTTCCAATGTACTCTCGATTCTTCTAGTCAACTGTTGTGCTCCATTCTTTCACTCCAACATTTTTTGTTGAAATACTGAAATAGGTTTCACAGGTACAGTCTCTTTGTAGTCTTTACCAGAGGAACAAGAAGCAGAATCTCCTTCCGTTTCACAGTTCAGTTTTTGATGGACAAACTTTTGTATTTCCTCCTTAGCATGTATTTCATCAAAAAATGATTTTGGCCCAACAGGGAAGAATACCTTGAAGACAGCTGGATACAGCAGTTTGAATATCACACCCACATCTCAACATTCTCTGAAGAGTGGAATGAATTTACTTCTCATTTGCCTGGTGTACAATGAGTAATTATTCTCCACAAACTCTCTGCTGTCTCCCAGTTTTAGTATTTTGCCTCCTGCCAGAGTTTTGTCAGAATGAACTCCTTCTGCTAGTAGGATTGCATCCTTACTATTAAAGTTCCAGATTGTTTTCTTATGGTTAGGTTTGGAGCATACACACAATGTCCCCTTTCAACTAACAATTCCTGCTGTGGAATACCAGTCCAGTTGCTTATTTGTGCTTTTATAAAATTAAGGCACTCTGTTCCATCCAGCTTCTCTGGTATAGCTGAAAATCTCAGGTTTTCCCTACCCGCTCTGTCCTCTATTTCGACTTTTTGAAAAAAGAAGTTATGTACTCACCATAACGTTCCATCTGAGTAGGTACTTCATTTGTCTGCAACCTGTGGGTATCGGATCCGACTTCAGATCCGAGCCGGCAGCTTACCAAGCTCCAAGATCCGAGCTCCTCCCCCCTACCCATAATCCCCTGCTACCAACCACATTACCTCAGATCAGTTTTTTTGCCTTACCAACCTAACCTGGAAACACGAAAAATCAACTGCAAAGGTGATCAGAAAATCCCGAAAGGTTCGGGGGATGGCAGGGGAGGTCGGTTGCAGACAAATGAAGTACCTACTCAGATGAAACGTTATGGTGAGTACATAACTTCTTTATCTGAAGTAGTTACTTCATTTGCTCTGCAACCTGTGGGACAGAGTCCCCAGCTACCTTATAAGAACCTGGGTGGTCCTTACGGAAGGATATTCCGAAGCACCGCGGAGCCAAAAGAAGCCCTACTTCTCGATATCACATCTAATTTATAATGAGAAATGAACGTATGAGAAGAGGACCAAGTAGCTGCTGAACATAGGTCGTCCACTGGAACCCTAGACCAGAAGGCTGTTGAGGTGGCCACAGATCTTGTAGAATGAGCACGGATACTAACCGGGGCTGGTTTGCCCGACGATATATACCCCTGAATAATACACTGACTGATCCAATTTGCTACAGTGACTTTGGAAATGGCTTTACCCATGGCTGATTTTGCATACGAGACAAACTGGTCCGACTTGCGAAACTCTCTAGTCCTATGCAAGTAGAAATGCAGCTGTCTGTGTACATCCAATTTGTGTAATGTGTATTCTCCCTTGTTCTGAAATGTTGGAAAAAACACTGGTAGATTTATCGATTGATTTATATTTGCTTCTGAAGCAACCTTAGGCAAGAAAGACGGGTTAGTCCTGAGGGACACTATCTTTGTGAAAGATAAGGTAAGGAGGTTTCATACACAAGGCTTGTTATTCTGAAACCCTTTTGGCCGAAGTAATAGCCACTAAGAAGGCTGTTTTCCATGACAAGAACTTCAACGGAATTGAGGCCGCAAGTTCGAAAGGTGGACTCGTCAAGTCTTTCAAGACTAGAGTGAGATCCCATGGGGGAACCACAGACTATCGGTGGATTTAAAAGAAAGATGCCTCGTAAGAAGGTTTTGCACAACTTTGTAGATGCTAAGGAACCTATGCCATCACCCACATGAAAATGGGAGATGGCCGCCAATTGCACCTTAACCGTAGAAGCACTTGCTCCCTGTCGAAAGATCGAGAGGAAGTCCAGGATGGTCGGAATAGGGACAGTAAATGGGTCCAAGCCCTTATCTTCGGCCCAAATGGAAAAACGTTTCCATTTACTGTTGTAAAGTTTTCTGGTAGATGGCTTATGAGCCGCAACCAGAATGGCCTTAACGGGAGATGAGATACCAAGAGTCCTAGCCATTAATGGAACTGGATCAGCCAAGCCGCAAGCTTGAGGTTGACCAGGTTTGGTGTTGGGAAATCCGCAGGATGAGAGATCAGTTCTGGACTGGGATCCAGAATCCATGGAGGAGCCACAGTGAGACCGCAGAAAGGGGAACCAGATCTGCCGAGGCCAGAATGGGGCTATGAGGATAACTCTGCTCCCCAACCGACAGGTTTTCTGAATGAATTCCATCATGAGTGGAAGGGGGGGATAAGCATAAAGGATCCTGGGAGGCCAAGCATGGACTAGAGCGTCTCTGGGGGTTTCCCCTCTGGGGGGGAATTATTGCGAAGTACTCGCTGCATTTTGTGTTTAAAGGAGAAGCAAAAAGATCGCAGCGAGGCTGACCCCATTTGTGGAAGATCTGCTTCACAACAGATGGATTCAGAGACCACTCGTACGGAGTGAGAAGCACCAGACTTAGCTTGTCCGCTAATATGTTGGATCATCCCGGGATGTGCGTTGCTACCAGAAAACGGTTGGTGGAGATCGCCCATTCCCAAACTCTCATGGCCTCTCGACACAGGGGGTATGATCTGGTTCCTCCCTGTTTGTTTATATACCAGACTACAGACATGTTGTCTGTCTGGATCGCAATAGTCCCCAGGGGAAGAAGGTCGTGGAGAGCTTGCAACGGCAAAAGCACCGCCCTCATCTCTAGGACATTGATATGCAATGCGGTCTCTAGGGAAGTCCACGTGCCTTGAACGGATCTGCCTGAACAATGCCCCCCCACCCGAGGCGAGATGCGTCTGTGGTCAACGTGGCTTCGACCAGGGGGATCACAAAAAGCCTCCCTTCTCTGAGTTCCCGCGCATGCAACCACCAAAGAAGGGAGTCCCTGCAAACTCTGCTCAGCCTGAACCCTGAATTGATGACTGGCTCCGAGCCGGAAGCGGAGAAACCTCCTGGATCGTCTGTCCATTAAGATGTGGTAGTACGCATCCTTGAGGTCTATGGAGCACATCCAGTCGTTCTCCCACAGAAGGGGGAGGATAGATTGAAGAGTGACCATCCAGAACTTTTCCTTGGGTATAAACAGGTTCAGAGCGGAAAGGTCTAAGATGGGTCTGAGGTCCCCCGTTTTCTTTGTCACCAAAAAGAACCTCGAGTAATAACCCAATCCGGACTGATCTGGGGGGACGGGCTGGATGGCTCTTTCTTAGCAGCTTCAAAATCTCTGAAGCCACTGCCTCCCTCTGATCAGGTGGGACATAGGGGAGGTGTCTGGTTTTGGGGGGAAGATTTAGGAAAGGAATGAAATAACCCCTGGAAATGATACAGAGCACCCATCGATCCGTTGTAAGGGACTCACAGTTTGACAGGTGCTCCGTCAACCGCACCCCAACTGCCTCCAGAGAGGGACAGTCGGGTAAGCCCTCAGGGCTGTTGCGCGGGTCTGTCCGAGAAAGGCTCTCTAGACCCGAAATTACGCAGCCCCCCCCCTCTGCCTCTGGGCCGGCGTCCACCTTGTCCTCCTCTGCCTCTAGAGGACGAGTGGTCCACAGCTGGATGGGATTGCTGAGACTTGCGGAACCACAGCTTCTTTTGTCCCCTCTGGTTCCTGGAGAAGGATCTTTGGGAACTAGAGAAGCGGACTCCGACGGCAGACAGCATCTTCCCGTCCTTTTCGCTTTGGACCAGCGTATCGCGAACGGTCTTGCCGAAAAGAGCAGAACCGTCAAAGGGGGCGTTCGCGAAGGACGCCTTGAAGGGATCCGCGAAGTCGCAAAGACAGAGCCAGGCGTGACGTCGTAAGACAACCCCTGCTCCGCTGGCTCTAGCAGCTCCCTCCGAAGCATGACAGAGGAGCCGCATAGACATATTGGAGATGGATTTCAGAGTGGCCATTTGTGTCGTAAACACATTCCTGTCTCCGACCGACATGGACTCCGGGGGGGCTGCATCGTATTCCTTGATCAAGTCTCGCTGTAGCCTGATGGTATGTGCCATATAGTTCAGCGCCCTTATAGAAAAGGTCGCTGAAGCAAACATCCGCTTCCCAATCCGGTCCAACGCTCGAGATTCTTTATCTGGCGGGTGGACCAGAGAACTCTCCTGAGCGAGTTCTTTCTTGGTGGCCGCCGCCACCAACATGGCATCAACAGGGGACCCTTTGGCCCATGATTGCCTGTCTGTGGGGGGGGGGGGGCTCAGTATTTTATCGGGACGCTTAGGAATTGGCTCCACGGTGTTGGGCTCCTTCCACGCCCTGGTGGTAATTAAGTCCACCAGGGGGTCGGCTGGAGGGGACACCCAGGAAGTAGATGGGCCTGCCTCAAATGCCTCCAGGAACACGGATTCATCAAGGGAAGGTTTTTGGGCAGACCACCCCCCTCTAATACGCAACATTTCCATGATGTCTCCAAAGGAGACATCTTCAGGGGGTGACCATGGGGAACCCTCCCTATCATCTAAGTCCGTGTCGGTGGTAACGGACTCGGGGGAGTCCAGGTGCCTCCTTTTACACAGACGTTTCCGAGGAACCTCCTCGGTGGGGCTATCTGAAGAGGGCTCGTCCACAGGTTGTTGTTCCTCAACAGGAACTAGCTGGAGGGCTTGGGCAGGCTGTCCCGATGGTCGGATGATGGAAGACAGACCCTCATACAGTGGGGGTACGGGTGGATCCGAAGCCCGAACCGGGGATCTGGAGGATCTCGACAGTACCCTCTCCACTACCTCAAAAGCCGAAGGAGAATCACCCTCGCCAGCCTCAGAGCAATCTCCTCGGCTCCGAGGAAGGGATCGGGGTCGGAGCCGAAGCAGTCGGCGCAGAGAGAGAGGTGCGCTCCGAAGCCAACAGCTCCGAAGATACAACTCCCTCGGATCCGACGCTCAGCCCTTGGCCCCGAGAGCTCGGATCCGACAAGCTCGAAGGCATAGTCGGCAAAGAGACCAGCGCTATCGGTGCCGACAAATCCTTGGGTCCGAATGGGCACGGATCCGATGACTCAGAGATCCGAAAACAAGTCGGAGAAGGAGTGATCGGGGCAAACATGGGGGCCGCACTCCCCCTCTCCCAGAGGGGGGGGGAGGCAAGAGCACCCCCATCTGCATTTGGGTCTGTAAGAACCGACGCATCATCCGATCCATATCCGCTTCGGAGATGCTTTTGGTTGACCTGGAAGAGGTAGTCGAGGTGGGCCGGGAGGGCCGCCTCGAGGGAGACCGATCTTCCTCCTCCGGCTCCGGCGAGAAGCTAGGCGAACAGAGCCGAGAGGAGAAGGATCCGGAGACCCCCGAAGGAGACTTAGCTATTTTTGCTGGCGGAGCCGAGGGGTGAGACTCGGCCCGCCTTTTATGGGATCTATGTCCCTCCTTATCCTTGTGCCTCTTCTCCTTAGTTGAGGTGGCACTAGTTTCCCCAGAGCTCAAACCCGAAGTGGGAGGTTGAGTCCCGGGTTGAGCTGAGGGAACAGAGGGCACCGTGGCCGCTGAGGCAGCCGGAGCCCGAACAGGAGAGGGAGAAAAAGCTGACTCCTGGGGGAGTTTTCCCGCCAGGATCAGCTTGTTTTTCCTATCCCAAAGTGCCCGGGGGTTAAAGGCCGCACAGATCTGGCAGGCCTCTGAAAGATGGGCTGCCCCCAGGCACAAAACGCACTGAGTGTGGCCATCAGCTGGGGAAAGCTTGTGGCCACACTCAGTACATTTGGAAAAAATGGCCTTAGGCCCTTCCGCCATGTTAAAAACACTCACACACACCCCCAAATGCTAAGGGGGGAGGGGGAGTGAAAGGAAAAACTAACTGTACCAGAAAAAATTAAACTAGCACTAAAAAGGGCTAGAAAAAGGTTTACTACCACACACACACGATTTTGAAACTTTAGGATGAAGTTAAGATAGAAACGATCTCACCCAGCCAGGAGCTCTTCAAACGCGGCAAAAAACGATCTGAGGTAATGTGGTTGGTAGCAGGGGATTATGGGTAGGGGGAGGAGCTAGGAACTCAGATCTTGGAGCTTGGTAAGCTGCCGGCTCAGATCCGATACCCACAGGTTGCAGAGCAAATGAAGTAACTACTTCAGATCATCTCTTACTGTGCAGTCTCATATTCAGCCAGCCTCTTCTTCATTTTGACCTCTGATTTTTGCAGCTTTATATTCTCATCTGAATATCTGTCTAAAGCTTCTTCCATTTGTTCCAGCCTTTTGTTGTTTGTGCTGACATACTCTACCAGTGTTCTGTTTATTTTAACTGGGTCTGTATGCAGTTGTCTTATACATTCCTGCAGGTTATTGGAAGTCATGTCTGAAGGCTGCATTACTTTTTGGTGAACAGCTGCAGAACTCTCCCCAGTCAGTGTTTTTCTTCACTTTTTGTAGCTGATTTTTTCCAGGTCTTGTTTATTACTGGCATCCAGGCAGTGTACTTACTAGCCAGTCACTGAAATTCACTCAAAACACAAATCTATTAGCCTTCTCTGTTTAGTTTCTGTTTTTGCACTGGGAGAGCTAGAAAACTGTTTACTCATTGTGCAGTCATCTTGGACGTCCACCCCACCTGAAAATGTTTGAGAGGCTGATGGGGCAGGACACAGATTGTCACTTGAGCAACCACTGCACTAAAAGTGTCCACTGAAGCACTCATGTAAAGCCTGGCTAGAGGGACTAATGTAATAGAAGTGGCCAAGACACCCAGAAGGCAGAGAACCAACTTGGCCTATGGATTCTTAGGAGAGTGTCATGGTATCCAAAAGGGCTTCAATAAATTCCAGAAACTGGCCTGGTTAGAGTTGAGATTTTTGAAGATTCACTATTATGCACAGACTGACACAACTGCAGCAAAAAGCCCCTGGCACAGATAAGAAACCCCCTGGAAGTGGTGGTTATCAGCCAGTCGTTCAGATAAGGAAACACCCAGAATCCCTGCGACTACTGCCATGCGTTTGGTAAACACCCATGGGTCTGTGGTGAGACCAAATGGCAGAGCCCTGAACTATTAATGACTGGCTCCCAGTAAGAAGTAAAGATGCTTGCTTAAGTGCCTGTCCATTCTGTTGTGGTAATATGTATCCTGAAGATCTACTGAGCACATCTATACATTTTTCTTCAGCGTGTGGAAGAACTGACTTGAAGCATGACCATCTGGAATTTTGTTCAAACAAGTTTGTTCAACTGACTTAGATCCAAAATTGGTCTTAAGTCACAATTTTTCTTTGGTGTTAAAAAGCATAGAGTAAATTCCTGATCTTCTCTGGTCTGGTGGGACCTCTTGGATGACTTGATTTTTGGGAGCTTCTCTATTTCTGAAGCTGCAAATTCCCTTTGCAAGGGTGGAACCATCAGGAATTTTCTTCTGAGGAGGGGTTAATGGCTGTATAGACCATGTAGTGTGTAGATAATCCCCGCCTCCTCGACTGCACCCAGAGTAGGACAGTAAGGAAACCTCTCTGAAGCACTGGCAGAGCTTGACAGAGAAAGGACATTTGAAGCCCTGCTTTTCTGGACCACTTCTGCCTCTTGGGCAATGCCCATTGTTAGAGTTTCACAACCTGCAACCTGCTCCGGACAGCTCACTCTCCCAAAGTGTCAGATGAAAACCCCTGAGATTTTCAGAGCCACATTCTCTTCCCTGCCTTCTAATTTCTGGAAGAGGTCCACTGGGGAGTACAGAATTTGTTTCCTTCAGCAGATAGAGATTTTCCATCCTGGTTGCTTTTAGAAAAAGCATCTAACTTTTGAATCAAAAAGAGTCGATCCATTACAAGGGGCATTAATGAAGGACATTTTGAAGTGTTCCATGAAATCTCAAAGCCATAACCAGGCATGCCTCCTAATGGAAATACCTGTGTCAGCCAATTTAGACACCCCTTCTATGGGAAAGATAGAAGCACAGATGCGTTTAGACAAGGAATGTTGGGTCGCCATCTGAGAATCAAGAGTCCTTTTTCTGATCTGCACATACAAGTGGAAAAGGCCTACACTTGCCTCCCAAACATGCCAAGAGCACTAGATTCTCTATTTGGCAGATGGACAGAGGAGCTCTTCTCTGAAACAGCCTTCTTGGTGGCTGCCACTGCTACCATGGAATCCACTGCTGGGCCCTTCTTCCAATGTAAACATCCCTTGGGAGCCCCTAAGAACTTGTCTGGTTTCTTGGACATTGGTTTAACTGTCAGGTTTCTTCCACGCCCAAGATGCAATAAGGTCTATACCATATCAAGTAGAAGGGGCAGAACAAAAAGCCTTTAAGACTACCAACTCTTTGGTAAAACGTGTTTGAAAAGAACAACTCTCTTTCTGCCCAAGGAGTTCAAGGATCTCTCTAAATAAAACAACCCTAATGGAGGATCTGGGGAAACCTTCTCAATCATCAAAATCAGTATCAGTGATTCCTCAGGGGAATCAAAGTGCCTCCTCTTACACTGGTGGTTTCGGAGGACCTCTCTCTTGGGTTGCTCGGGAGAGGAATCAGGAACATACAAGGTCTCAAGCTGGACAACAGGATCATGATTCTCAAGAACTAGCTGCCCTGAGGCCAGAAGAGCTGGCTGCGGACTCTGGGAGATCCTATGGGGAAAGCTGGATCTGACTGAGAAGAACATTTACCCTTCAGTTGAGAGAGCGTGCCTTCGAATGCCTCGAACGCCAAACCTATAACGGTTCTGGGAAGCTTGTTATTTAGGTCTGAGATCATGTAGAGAAGTTCAATCATGAAAGCCTCCCGGCTTGGATGGGAGCCAGTCCCTGGAGGTGAGCTGTCAAGTGCCGAACTTGCTAAGGGAAGGAAAGAAAAGGATCTGACAATCTTGGATCCAATTCCAACCTGTTGGGAGTAGACATTATGGCTCTGGGAGTCAGACCGATCACTCAAAATTGGAGCCAACCTCCAAGAACTGATTCGGAGTTGAAGAAATGAAGTTTCAGCCCCAGTGCAGATCTACCCTAGGGAAGGGCTGGATCTAGGGGCTCTGATCTACGTGGTTGAATAAGAGAAGCAGCCATTGCTGCGTGCTGGGGAGAAGCGTCTCTACTGGGTCCATTGGTGGTTGGAACCAGTAGCAGTCCCAAACAGATCTGGGTCTGCAGAAAACACTGCATCACTCGGTCCATGTCTGCTTTGGTAAGACTTCTGGAGGATCTGATCGATATGACAA
Source organism: Protopterus annectens (assembly GCF_019279795.1). Taxonomy (NCBI): domain Eukaryota; kingdom Metazoa; phylum Chordata; order Ceratodontiformes; family Protopteridae; genus Protopterus; species Protopterus annectens. Next base: position 593,376,572 of record NC_056730.1, on the reverse strand, counting down.
CACTGATAGAGGTCTGGAGTACGAACAGTATTCTTGCAGAATGGGTGATATAAGCCTCGGTCACAGGGTCTACGACAATAGATTTGATGGAGGTAACGGATCCAAAGATTCAGCTTCCTTAGCAGCCAGAGCCAAAGGAGTGGTCTGATCTGTGAAGCATTTCCTTGAGGATTTCAATTTTTCAGAAGAAAAGGCTTTATATCTTCTGATTTAGTTGGAACAAAAGAAGGGAGGATGTCCCTGGTTTTCCCAAAGTAAGAAGAGTCTTCGTATCAGGTGAAGGCTGGATGAAACCCCTCAATTTCAATTAGTTTCTTCTCTCCAACAGAGCTCGCTGACCAAAAGCTTCACATATTGAGCAGATAACATTGAGGTGAGCAGGACCAATGCAGTATACACATGTGCATCTGAATTCACTAATTTGTGAACATTGCACACATGCAAACTGGGAGCCATTACTGAATCCCCAAATGATGTGGATATTCTACAAAAGAGCCTTACAGAAACAGATGCTTGGTGCCAGAGTCATGGGCTCAAGCTTAATGCCAAGAAATGTACAGTTATCCCCTTTAGGGAAAAAACATGTACCCATGGAATTACCACATAGGTGGCAGTACACTAAACACCGAAAGTGTGATGAGACTTGGGGACACAGGTGGACAGTGGTCTCACCTTCAATAACCACATCATCACAACAGTCAGGAAATCCTTCTATGTGGCACACCTCATCACTAAGGGCTTTTCATCCAGAAAAAAGGAGGTCATTGTCCCACTCATCCCTCATTAGACCCATTAGAGAATACAACGTCCCGTTTGGTATGTACCTCTCAAGACATCTGCAACAACTGGAAAGGCTGCAGAAATACCTCACTAAAAGAATCACAGGCCTAAAGCAGATGCTCTATGCTGACAGTCTAAAAAAAACTCCAGCTACACTGTCGCATATCGTCTACTCAGAGGCGATCTCTGCTTAACATACAAGGCCATGTAAGACCCAGAGTTGCTGGACATGCTACAAAAAGAAATTCCAATCCCTCAGAGCCACACGCTCCAGGGATGTAAACCTTGTCATCACAATGAACAAAACAAGCTGGAGGGATAGGCTCCTAACCCAGAGACTCCCCAGACTCTGGAATAGCCTGCCCATACATGTCAAGCAGAGCACCTCTTTGGCTCTCTTCAAAAGGAACATTGATGACTGGATGGGAGATAGGAAATTCACCCCAGGGATCACGTCAGTCGCCCTGCTAGACAGAGGTCCAGAGTAGTAAATATTGTGGGAAGAAATAGCCAAGGAATTGTTAGGGCTAGGCTTGTACAGGCCCTAGGACAGATAGCCTAGTACCAACCTATGAACATTTTTTAAAATCCTGATGGTTAGACATAATGATGGTGCCAATACTACTACCAACAATAAATGTTAATATGTATATATATATAACAGTTATAAAATCTAATTATGAACTTGTATATATTACTATGGAACTAACTAGTAATGCTATTAGCATTAATTAGTTATCTAAAAGCCTAACTACAGTAACTAAAACGACCGCACACTAGAGAATATATGTGGGGTGGGGAAAGAACCTTAAAAAAGAAGATGAGAGGAACAACTAACAAAAACAACAGTAATCATAATCAAAGTCTCGTCTTTCTTTTGGAAGAAAATAATGTCTACCATACCCAAGCACCACAGAACCCATCAACACGCGAAAGCAGCAAACAAGATCGGAGGTAACTCCCTCTGTGCATAGTGATTACAGTTAATGGGAATAGCGTGAGCACTGAACCTTAAGAGGGAAAATGTCAGAGGATGGATCCGATGCTGGATCTGAGAGCCCATGCATACTGGAATGGATGGAAAAGACAACATCACATCTAATGTTATCAGGAAATCTGGATGAGGAAAAGGAGGCAACAAGTTGCAAAAGGACATCATTTTGAATTTGGGCACTATCACAATCAGATTGAGGAAAGAAGGATCCAGAACCGGTCTCCAAGCATTTTCTTTCTTTGGCAATAAAAGCATTCTTGAATAAAAATCTTTCCCCTCCTGGGGAGAAGGAACTGGCTCTATCACACCCTGGGATGGCATATGACGGAGACAATCTGGTCTGACAGATAAGAGATTACTCCCTAGAAAGGAGGAATTTCTTTCCACTGCCATTTGTAACCTTGACAAATGATCTTGAGAACCCAGCTGCCTATATGTTGCCAAAAAAGAGAAGCGGAGATTCAGACTTTCTGGAAAGGAAATGGGGCTGTCAGGGTGGTAGGGTGGATAAGGTCCCATAAATAGTCAGTCTGACTGGTTGGCCTATGCCTGGTTTTGTGAGGTTCCCAGAGTTCTTTTTGAAACGTCTTGCCATTTTTTAAGCTACTGTTTTTACATGCATTTTGTTGAGACTTTACTTTGTTTACCAAAACTGGATGAGGGATTAGGGAATTCCTTCTGTAATAACTCATAGTATCTGAGGGACTGAGAAACCTGTCTTTACCACTGAAAACACTGGCACATTCTGGAAACTGAAAGAGAAACCTTCACAGGGAGGGTCAGCTATTGAGCTCTCTTCCAAGTCTGAATATGAAATTCTGAGAAAAAGCCCTGTATTTGTCCCTTCATCTTCCTGTTCAGATTCATAATCCTGAATCTCTTCAGGAAACGTGGTATCCCTCTTTCTTATATCAGAAACAATTTACAAGTAAACAGCCAGAATTAAACCCAGAGTCAGACCCAGTAAACTATTTCTAAGAAAATATTTATTTTGCATGGGAAAGTGTGGCCAACAGAGTTATTTGGCAGCAGCAGCAGCTTCCCCAAGGATGGGCACAATATTCTGACAAAACAGGGAAACCTTCTGGGACTTCCAAGATGGATGCACATCGGGTAACAGCTTAATTGTAGCTCTCCCAGTGTGAAAACAAACTCAGAAGAGAGAGACAGTAAATTTGCATTTTTGGGTAAATTTCAGTTACAGGCTAGTAAATGCACTATCTGGTTGCCAGTAAAAAAGAAATTCAGAGAACCTGAAAGAAAATTCACAAAAAGTGACGAAAAACTGACTGGGATGAATTCTGCAGCTGTTCAGCAAAAAGCAGTGTAAGCTCCAGCTTTGGTGCAAACCATGACTTCCAGTATCCTAGAGGGAAAAAAAAGTTGAATGTACACAGAGCTGATTAAAATAAACGAAAAGTACAGTTTTGTACCTACCATAAATGTAGATGTTCGAGTGCTAATACAGCTGCAGTAATCACAGATGGGTTTTCTGCCGTCAGGCGGTCCCTCAGTCGGCCGAATTCCAAAGTCTTGGTCCGGCGTCGGTTGTTGTCGCTTTCTCTTCTGACGTCAGTGAGGCCAGAGTATATAAGACACAGCCGACGCCATGTTCTTCAGTCTTTCTTGCCCCAGATGTCAGGTGCCCCCCAAAAGAAGGCAATACATAAATTATGCTTATATGCGTATACATGTAATGCAATATAATCCAAAAACAGTGGTTGCAAGCAAATAACCTTAGAAGGATAACCCAGTCAGGCTGTATGAAGAGGTTGTTAGGCCCCATGCCTTTACCAAGTGGGGAAGGAGGGAGGGAAACCTGTACTCCAGCTGTATTAGCACTCGAACATCTACATTTATGGTAGGTACAAAAAGTACAGTTTTGTACCAACCATAAATGTAGATGTTCGAGGGCTATTACAGCTGCAGTAATCACATATGGGTTTTCAGCCGGCAGGCGGTCCCTCGGTCGGCCGAATTCCAAAGTCTTGGTCCGGCGCCGGTTGTTGTCGCGTACTCTTCTGACGTCAGGAAGGCTAGAGTATAAAAGACACAGCCGACGCCATCTTCTTCAGTCTTTCTTGCCCCAGATGTCAGGTGCCCCCAAAAGGAAGGCAATACATAAATAAGTCTAATACACAAAAGTAAGCAAATAAACATAGCAGGATAACCCAGTCAGCAGGTATGAATAGTTATTCAGACCCCAAGGTCTTACCAAGTGGGGAAGGAGGGTGGGAAACCTGTACTGCAGCTGTAATAGCCCTCGAACATCTACATTTATGGTAGGTACAAAACTGTACTATGTTCATCGTGCATTACAGCTGCAGTAATCACATATGGGTAGAATCCCAAAGCTATGCATAGGGTGGTAGGTACTATACGGAACTGGGTTGAGCTAGAATTCCCTGCAAAACTGCAGTGGCAAAGCCTGCTCTTGTTCTGGAGTATAAGGGCAGATGGTAGTGTTTTGTGAAGGTATGTACAGAACTCCAAGTGGCTGCCTCCAAGATATCTTTAGTAGGCACTCCTCTGAGGAAGGCTGTGGAGGTGGCTGTGGCCCTAGTGGAGTGAGGTCTGATACCAGTAGGGACAAGCTTTCCACGATAGGAATAACAAAAGCGTATGCAGTGACCAATCCACTTGGAAATGGTCTGTTTAGTAACAGGTTTCCCTTGACCCCCCACAGCATAGGAAACGAGTAGTTGATCTGATTTTCTGAAGGGTTTGGTTCTGTCCAAGTAATAACGTAGCTGCCTATGGATGTCTAAAGAGTGAAGCAACCTTTCCCCTTTGTTTTGAGGGTTAGGGTAGAAGGCAGGAAGGTGTATGGCCTGGTTTAAGGCTACCCTAGATACCACCTTAGGCATAAAGGAAGGGTTGGTACGAAGGGAAACCCTGTCCTGATGGAATATGAGGAATGGCTGCACCGCCATGAGGGCCTGTAACTCAGATACTCTACGAGCTGAAGTGATGGCCAGGAGAAAAGCTGTTTTCCAGGACAAATATTGTAATTCTGTTGAAGCAGCTGGTTCAAAGGGAGGTAATGTCAATTTTTCCAGTACATAGTTAAGGTCCCAAGCTGGCACTGGCTGTTTCCTTGGAGGTCTTATGTTCTTAGCCCCTCTGAGGAACTGTCGAGGAGCGGGTGTGAGAATAAAGGAGGATCCATGTTGAATTCTGCAGAGATTGCTGAGGCATGTATTTTGATTGAGGAAAATGAAAGTCCATTGCTCAAAAGTTCAGCTAGGTACTGTAAAATCTGAGGTAGGTTCAATTTTCTAGGGTCCTGCCCTCGTTTTCATTCCAACAGCAAAACCGCTTCCATTTTATGGAGTAAGCTTTTCTAGTAGATGGTCTTCTGGCCTCCAAAATGACATCCTGCACTTCTTTGGAGTGTAGTGTCTGATGTGATGTTAAGGAATTTTCCATGCAGCGAGACTGAGAGTTTTCAGCTGACTGTGAATGGTTTTGAAATTGTTCTGGCCAGCAGTAGAGGTGTTAGAAGCAGGGGTCAAGGAGGAGTGTGTGTTAGGCTCCTCAGAAGTGGATACCAGTGTTGTCTCGCCAGTCCGGAGCAATCAGTATCATCCTCGGCTTGTCTGTCCTTACTTTCAAAAGTACCTTGGGCAGTAGAGGTAGTGGTGGGAATGCATAAACTGACCAAATTGTCCATGTGAAGGAAAGAGCGTCCACTTTCCAGGCCTTTGGGTGAAAGGTCCTTGAGCAAAACCTTTTTAATTGATGATTTTTGTGGGAGGCAAAAAGATCTATATCTGGCCTTCCCCACGCTTGAACAATCTCTGTAAATACGTGTGGATGTAGCTTCCATTCGTGAGGGTCTGTCATATGCCTGCTCAGAGTGACTGCCAGTGTGTTTTGCATTCCTGGCAGGTACTGTGCCTGAAGTTCTATCTGTCTTTCCAGAGCTAGGTTCCAAAGAGTCATGGTTAGTCTGCACAAGGGGTATGAATGAGTCCCTCCTTGTTTGTTTATGTACCACATTACTGTGGTGTTGTCTGTTCTTATGAGTAGTTGTCCTGGATGCAGGAAATCTCTGAACGCTGAGATTGCATTTATTACTGCCAGCATTTCTTTTTGATTGATGTGAAGGTGCTTTTCTTTTTGGGGTCATCTGCCCTGAATGCACCTGTCCTTCATGTGCGCTCCCCAGGCGTAATCTGAAGCGTCTGTGGTTATGACTTGTGTAGCTTGAGGCTTGCAGAATGGGAGGCCTGTGTTTATTTGGCATGCTTGGGCCCACCATATGAATTCCTTTTGAAGACAGGGAATTATTGGAATCTCCGGCCAAGCTGTGACTGTGTTGAGACCATAGATTTTTTAGGTACCATTGAAGTTTCCTCATGTGCAACTTTGCGCATGGGATAAGAAGAATGCAAGATGCCATGAATCCCAGAGCCTGCAGGATTTTCCTTGCAGTAAGCCTGGTACTTTTTGCAAGTATTTTGAAGTAATGAGATAGTTGCCCTTGTTTTTCTTGTGTAAGGTAAGCCATCTGGGTGTTTGTGTCCAAGCTGGCGCCCAGGAAGGTTATTTTCTGAGAGGATGTTAGCTTTGATTTCTCCTTGTTGATGGTGTATCCCAGAGAAAGCAGTAAGCGTGTCACATATGCCAGGTGTTTCATAAGTAAGAGTTTGCTGTCCGCTTGGATCAGGCAGTCGTCCAGATAAGGGTAAATTTGTATCCCTTGAAGTCTGCAGTATGCAATCACTGATGCCAGGCACTTGGTGAATACTCTGGGCGCAGTAGATAAGCCAAAGGGCAATGCAAAGAATTGATAGTGTTTTGAACCTGCAAGAAATCTGAGGTATCTTCTGCAACTTTGTCTGATTGGGACATGCAGGTATGCCTCCTTGAGGTCCAATGTTACCAGCCAAAACCCCTTGCCCAGCATGGGAAGGAGTTGCTGTAATGTGAGCATCTTGAATTTTGGCACGAGAAGAAATGTGTTTAGAACGGATAAGTCCAGTATGGGTCTCCAGTCGCTTCCTTTTCTTGGCACCAGAAAAAGCCTTGAATAAAAACCTTGTGCTTGTTGGTGCGCAGGTACCTTTTGTATAGCCCTCATGTTTAGGAGCTTTGCAATCTGTAGTTGTGCCTCTACCCTTTGATTTTGTGGTAGGTTTGGCATGCCTCTCATTTTTGGAAGAGTGTGAAAATGAAATTTGTAGCCTCTGTTTATTATGTTCAGAATCCATTTGTCTGTTGTGACAATATGCCAATTGTTTGCAAATAGAGCCAGTTTCCCTCCCAAAGGTGCTGCCAGTTGAATTTTGCTTGGCATGGAAATGAGGGAGTCATTGAGTCTGCTTCCTGTACTGCTGTGCACTGTCGTCACCACCTCTTGGTGCTGGTGATTGCCATTGTCTGCCTCTATAGGACCGCTTGTCCTCTGCCCCTTCCGCGTCTGTATCTGCCTCTTTGGGGCTTGTCAGTGGTTGGAAAGGACCAGTTTTTTGAAGGCCAATTCCTGCTGAACCGTGGTGGCTGAACCTGTAAGAAAGCTTTGACAGTTTGCATAGATTTTGCTTTTTCTTCCATTTTACGTAATATATCCTCAGCATTAGCACCAAAAAGAACATCCTTATGTAAAGGTGCATCCAGAATTTTTGCTTTCACATGGTCTGGCAGATTTTGTTCCCTTAGCCATGCATGTCTGCGAATGACTGAACCGGTAGCAGCCGATCTGCTGGAGGCCTCTAAGGCATCATAACCACATTGTAAGGTGTGCTTACCCACTTGTTCAGCACTATGCATCATATCCTGCAACTCTTTTAAATCTGGTTGTTCAGGCTGTGACATTTTGGTCTTTAATTGTGATAACAGAAATTGTTGATATTTAATCATATGAAACTGGCAGTTTAAGGCCCTCATGGCTAGGGTGGCCGAGGTATAAACCTTCTTACCCCACCTTTCTAGAGATCTGGATTCCCTTTCCGCAGGGAGTGGATTCTTGGCCGTGGAGGCCTTAATTCCTTTAGGGCCTTGAGAAATAGTCTCAGGGTCTGCATTATGGCCTTTGTAGAGGAATTGATGAGAATTGGGTACTTTGTAATACCTATCCGGCTTAACTGGTGCAGGAGGCAGAGAATCAGGATTAAGGCAGGCCTCCGAGTAGACATCATCCAATACCTCCAAAACAGGAGGAATAGCCAAAGGTCTATGCTGAGGTAACCAGAGAAATTCCCTAAGCCTTTTCTTGGAGTCTGAAAAGTCTTGGCCTTCCCAGTGGAAGTGTTCTCTCAAGGAGTGTAAGGTTTCCCCAAAAGAAAAATCCTCAGGGGGGGATACAGAAGGAATAGACTGCTCTACATCCGAATCCTCGAAAGGGGAATAAGAGTGTTCTTCAGCATCAGAATGTTCTGATAAAATGGATTCTTGGTCAGAATTAGGAGAATCCTCCTCTACTCTGGGTCTCTTGTCCGGAGGGGCCTGGGAGCCTCTGATAAGAGTGATAAGGTCCTCAGCCATTTTAAGCATGTGCTTCTTAGGCGTGGGCCCAGATGTTGGGCCTTGTGTAGCAGGCCTAGTATGTTGCTTGGCTGTTTTGGATTTAGTGAAGGCCTTGATAGAGAAAGATGATGAAGGCCTAAATACACCATGGGTGGATGTAGATCTATCCACATTGGTAGGCTCGACATAAGCAGGAGCTTCGGTTGTAGTCTGGGAAAGGGCCGAAGAACCAGCGGTCTCGGGTACAGAAGACCCGCCGAGGGAGTGTCGTCGGTAGTCAGGGACTGCAAAGGCGTCTCACTGAGAACCGGACCACGTGGAGCCTGCTTCGGCGTGGTCTCGGTGGAGACCGCGGTCCTCGTCTGGCGGTCCTTTTCTTTACGTTTTTTAGACATAGCGGTAGTCGGAGTATCCAACGACATTTTATAATTAAACGCTTTACCAAAAAAGTGCTGGGCGAACTCCGCCCGACGCTTGATAGTGCGTTTATTGAAGGTAGCAAAAGCGACAGCCCGAGACGTCGTGGTCTGGGCCCAAACAAGGTATGCAAAGGGAATGGAAATCCTTATGCGGTATTTGCTTCCCACAAGAAATACAATTATTAACTTTTTCTGACATCGGTCTGAGGCAAGAAAAATTTCAACGGGGTACTTAGCTTTAATGAAGACTTCGGTTCCAAAATTTTTCGTAATTCAGGAGCTGGCCGACCGGCACTTGCGAACTGCTTCTGCTTAGGGCACCGCGCGGCAAAAAAGACTGAAGAAGATGGCGTCGGCTGTGTCTTTTATACTCTAGCCTTCCTGACGTCAGAAGAGTACGCGACAACAACCGGCGCCGGACCAAGACTTTGGAATTCGGCCGACCGAGGGACCGCCTGCCGGCTGAAAACCCATATGTGATTACTGCAGCTGTAATGCACGATGAACATCGAGGAGTTGATCTGATTTTCTGAAGGATTTGGTTCTGTCCAAGTAATAACGTAGCTGCCTATGGATGTCTAAAGAGTGTAGCAGCCTTTCCCCTTTGTTTTGAGGGTTAGGGTAAAAGGTAGGAAGGTGTATGGCCTGGTTTAAGGCTACCCTAGATACCACTTTAGGCATAAAGGAAGGGTTGGTACGAAGGGAAACCCTGTCCTGATGGAAGATGAGGAATGGCTGCACCGCCATGAGGGCCTGCAACTCAGAAACTCTACGAGCTGAAGTGATGGCCAGTAGAAAAGCTGTTTTCCAGGACAAATATTGCAATTCTGTTGAAGCAGCAGGTTCAAAGGGAGGTAATGTCAATTTTTCTAGTACGTAGTTAAGGTCCCAAGCTGGCACTGGCTGTTTCCTTGGAGGTCTTATGTTCTTAGCCCCTCTGAGGAACTGTCGTAGGAGTGGGTGTGAGAATAAAGGAGGATCCATGTTGAATTCTGCAGAGATTGCTGAGGCATGTATTTTGATTGAGGAAAATGAAAGTCCATTGCTCAAAAGTTCCGCTAGGTAGTGCAAAATCTGAGGTAGGTTCAATTTTCTAGGGTCCTGCCCTCGTTTTTCATTCCAACAGCAAAACCGCTTCCATTTTGCGGAGTAAGCTTTTCTAGTAGATGGTCTTCTGGCCTCCAAAATGACATCCTGCACCTCTTTGGAGAGTAGAGTCTGATGTGATGCTAAGGAATTTTCCATGCAGCGAGACAGAGTTTTCAGCTGACTGTGAAGGGTTTTGAAATTGTTCTGCGTCAGCAGTAGAGGTGTTAGAGGCAGGGGCCACGGAGGAGTGTGTGTTAGGCTCCTCAGGAGTGGATACCAGTGTTGTCTCGGCCAGTCTGGAGCAATCGGTATCATCCTCGGCTTGTCTGTTCTTACTTTCAAAAGTACCTTGGGCAGGAGAGGTAGAGGTGGGAATGCATAAACTGACCAAGTTGTCCATGTGAAGGAAAGAGCGTCCACTTTCCAGGCCTTTGGGTGGAAGGTCCTTGAGCAAAACCTTTTAATTGATGGTTTCTGTGGGAGGCAAAAGATCTATATCTGGCCTCCCCCACGCTTGAACAATCTCTGTAAACACCTGTGGATGTAGCTTCCATTCGTGAGGATCTGTCATATGTCTGCTCAGAGTGTCTGCCAGTGTGTTTTCCATTCCTGGCAGGTACTGTGCCTGAAGTTCTATTTGGCTTTCCAGAGCCAGGTTCCAAAGAGTCATGGCTAGTCTGCACAAGGGGTATGAATGAGTTCCTCCTTGTTTGTTTATGTACCACATTACTGTGGTGTTGTCTGTTCTTATGAGCAGTTGTCCTGGATGCAGGAATTCTCCGAACGCTGAGATTGCATTTATTACTGCCAGCATTTCTTTTTGATTGATGTGAAGGTGCTTTTCTTTTTGGGGCCATCTGCCCTGAATGCACCTGTCCTTCATGTGCGCTCCCCAGGCGTAGTCTGAAGCGTCTGTGGTTATGACTTGTGTAGCTTGAGGCCTGCAGAATGGGAGGCCTGTGTTTACTTGGCATGCTTGGGCCCACCATATGAATTCCTTTTGAAGACAGGGAATTATTGGAATCTCCGCTTCCAAGCTGTGACTGTGTTGAGACCATAGATTTTTTAGGTACCATTGAAGTTTCCTCATGTGCAGCTTTGCGCATGGGATTAGAAGAATGCAAGATGCCATGAATCCCAGAGCCTGCAGGATTTTCCTTGCAGTAAGCCTGGTACTTTTTGCAAGTATTTTGAAGTACTGAGATAATTGCCCTTGTTTTTCTGGCATAAGGTAGGCCATCTGGGTGTTTGTGTCCAAGTTGGCACCCAGGAAGGTTATTTTCTGAGAGGGTGTTAGCTTTGATTTCTCCTTGTTGATGGTGTATCCCAGAGAAAGCAGTAACCGTGTCACATATGCCAGGTGTTTCAGAAGTATGTGTTTGCTGTCCGCTTGAATCAGGCAGTCATCCAGATAAGGGTAAATTTGTATCCCTTGAAGTCTGCAGCATGCAATCACTGATGCCAGGCATTTGGTGAATACTCTGGGCGCAGTAGATAAGCCAAAGGGCAATGCAGAGAATTGATAGTGGTTTGAACCTGCAAGAAATCTGAGGTATCTTCTGCAACTTTGTCTGATTGGGACATGCAGGTATGCCTCCTTGAGGTCCAATGTTACCAGCCAGAACCCCTTGCCCAGCATGGGAAGGAGTTGCTGTAATGTGAGCATCTTGAATTTTGGCACGAGAAGAAATGTGTTTAGGATGGATAAGTCCAGTATGGGTCTCCAGTCGCTTCCTTTTCTTGGCACCAGGAAAAGCCTTGAATAAAAACCTTGTGCTGTTGGAGCGAAAGGTACCTTTTGTATAGCCCTCATGTTTAGGAGCTTTGTAATTTGTAGTTGTGCCTCTACCCTTTGATTTTGTGGTAGATTTGGCATGCCTCTCATTTTTGGAAGAGTGTGAAAATGGAATTTGTAGCCTCTGTTTATAATGTCCAGAATCCATTTGTCTGTTGTGACAATATGCCAATTGTTTGCAAATAGTGCCAGTGTCCCTCCCAAAGGTGCTGCCAGTTGAATTTTGCTTGGCATAGAAATGAGGGAGTCATTGAGTCTGCTTCCTGTACTGCTGTGCACTGTCGTCACCACCTCTTGGTGCTGGAGATTGCCATTGTCTGCCTCTATAGGACCCTTGGGCTTGTCCTCTGCCCCTTCCGCGTCTGTATCTGCCTCTTTGGGGCTTGTCAGTGGTTGGAAAGGACCAGTTTTTTGAAGGCCAATTCCTGCTGAACCGTGGTGGCTGGACCTGTAGAAAAGCTTTGACAGTTTGCATAGATTTTTGCTTTTTCTTCCATTTTACGTAATATATCCTCAGCATTAGCACCAAAAAGAACATCCTTAAGTAAAGGTGCATCCAGAATTTTTGCTTTCACATGGTCTGGCAGATTTTGTTCCCTAAGCCATGCATGTCTGCGAATTACTGATCCGGTAGCGGCCGCTCTGCTGGAGGCCTCTAGGGCATCATAACCACATTGTAAAGTGTGCTTACCCACTTGCTCTGCACTATGCATCATATCCTGCAACTCTTTTATATCTGGTTGTTCAGGTTGTGACATTTTGGTCTTTAATTGTGATAACAGGAATTGTTGATATTTAATCATATGAAACTGGCAGTTTAAGGCCCTCATGGCTAGGGTGGCCGAGGTATAAACCTTCTTACCCCACCATTCTAGAGATCTAGATTCCCTTTCCGCAGGAAGTGGATTCTTGGCCGTGGAGGCCTTAATTCCTTTAGGGCCTTGAGAAATAGTTTCAGGGTCTGCATTATGGCCTTTGTAGAGGAACTGATGAGAATTAGGTACTCTGTAGTACCTATCCGGCTTAACTGGTGCAGGAGGCAGAGAATCAGGATTAAGGCAAGCCTCCGAGTAAACATCATCCAATACCTCCAAAACAGGAGGAATAGCCAAAGGTCTATGCTGAGGTAACCAGAGAAATTCCCTAAGCCTTTTCTTGGAGTCTGAAAAGTCTTGGCCTTCCCAGTGGAAGTGCTCTCTCAAAGAGTGTAAGGTTTCCCAAAGAAAAATCCTCAGGGGGATACAGAAGGAATAGACTGCTCTGCATCCGAATCCTCGAAGGGGAATAAGAGTGTTCTTCAGCATCAGAATGTTCTGATAAAATGGATCCCTGGTCAGAAGTAGGAGAATCCTCCTCTACTCTGGGTCTCTTGCCCGGAGGGGCCTGGGAGCCTCTGATAAGAGTGATAAGGTCCTCAGCCATTTTAAGCATGTGCTTCTTAGGCATGGGCCCAGGTGATGGGCCTTGTGTAGCCGGCCAAGTATGGTGCCTGGCTGTTTTGGATTTAGTGAAGGCCTTGATAGAGAAAGATGATGAAGGCCTAAATACACCATGGGTGGATGTAGATCTATCCACATTGGTAGGCTCGACATATGCAGGGGCTTCGGTCGTAGTCTGGGAAAGGGCCGAAGAACCAGCGGTCCCGGGTACAGAAGACCCCGCCGAGGGAGTGTCGTCGGTAGTCAGGGACTGCAAAGGCGTCTCAATGCGAACCGGGCCACGTGGAGCCTGCTTCGGCATGGTGTCGGTGGAGACCGCTGTCCTCGACTGGCGGTCCTTTTCTTTGCGTTTTTTAGACAAAGCGGTAGTCGGAGTATCCGACGACATTTTATAATTAAACGCTTTACCAAAAAAGTGCTGGGCGAACTCCGCCCGACGCTTGATAGTGCGTTTATTGAAGGTAGTGCAAAAGCGACAGCCCGAGACGTCGTGGTCTGGGCCCAAACAAGGAATGCAAAGGGAATGGAAATCCTTATGCGGTATTTGCTTCCCACAAGAAATACAATTATTAACTTTTTCTGACATCGGTCTGAGGCAAGAAAAGATTCCCCAACGGGGTACTTAGCTTTAATGAAGACTTCAGTTCCAAAATTTTTTGTAATTCAGGAGCTGGCCGACCGGCACTTGCGAACTGCTTCTGCTTCGGGCACCGCGCGGCAAAAAAGACTGAAGAAGATGGCGTCGGCTGTGTCTTATATACTCTAGCCTTCCTGACGTCAGAAGAGTACGCGACGACAACCGACGCCGGACCAAGACTTTGGAATTCGGCCGACCGGGGGACCGCCTGACGGCTGAAAACCCATATGTGATTAGCTGTAATGCACGATGAACATCTGTACTATGTTCATCGTGCATACAGCTGCAGTAATCACAGATGGGTAGAATCCCAAAGCTACGCACAGGGTGGTAGGTACTAGGAGGAACTGGGTTGAGCCAGAATGCCCTGCAAAACAGCAGTGGCAAAGCCTGCTCTTGTTCTGGAATATAAGGGCAGGTGGTAGTGTTTTGTGAAGGTATGTACAGAACTCCAAGTGGCTGCCTCCAGAATATCTTTGGTAGGAACTCCTCTGAGGAAGGCTGTAGAGGTAGCTGTGGCCCTGGTGGAGTGTGATCTGATACCTGTAGGAACAGATTTCCCATGATAGGAGTAACAAAACCGTATGCAGTGGCCTATCCACTTTGAAATAGTCTGCTTGGAAACTGGCTTCCCTTGAGCCCCTACAGCATAGGACACAGAGTTCTGATTTCCTGAAGGACTTTGTTCTGTCCAAATAGTAACGTAGCTGTCTAAGGAATGTAGCAACCTTTTCCCTTTGTTTTGAGGATTGGGGTAGAAGGTAGGAAGGTGTATGGCTTGATTTAAAGCTACCCTAGATACCACTTTAGGCAAAAATGATGTGTTGGTACGCAGGGAGACCCTGTCCTGATGGAAAATGAGAAAGGGCTGCACCGCTATGGATGGCCTGTAATTCCGAAACTCTACGAGCTGAAGTGATAGCTAGAAGGAAGGCAGTTTTCCAGGACAAATATTGCAGATCTGTTGAGGCAGCTGGTTCAAAAGGAGGCAATGTTAATTTTTCTAGTATGTAATTAAGATCCCAGGCTGGTATTGGTCGTTTCCTTGGTGGTCTAATATTCTTAGCCCCTCTGAGGAACTGTCGTAAAAGTGGGTGAGAAAATAAAGGAGGATCCGTGTTGTATTCTGCAGAAATAGCTGAGGCATGGATTTTTATGGAAGAAAATGAAAGTCCACTGTTCAGCAGCTCAGCTAGATATTGTAATACCGGAGGCAAGTTCAGTTTTCTAGGGTCCTGGCCTTTTTTCGCATTCCAAGAACAAAACCGCTTCCATTTTGCGGAGTAAGCTTTTCTAGTTGATGGTCTTCTGGCCTCCAAAATGACATCCTGCACCTCCTTGGAGAGTAGGGTCTGTTGTGGTGTTAAGGAATTTTCCATGCAGCGAGATTGAGTGTTTTCAGCTGACTGTGGAGAGTTTTGTAACTGTGCTGAGTCAGTAGAAGTGGCATTAGAGGCTGGGACCAGGGAGGAGAATGTGTTAGGCTCCTCAGCAATGGGTACCAGTGTTGCCTTGGCCAATCTGGAGCAATCAGTATCATCTTCGGTCTGTCTGCTCTTGCTTTCAAAAGTACCTTGGGCAGAAGAGGCAGAGGTGGGAATGCGTAAACTGTCCATGCTGTCCAACTGAATGAAAGGGCGTCCACTCTCCAGGCTTTTGGATGAAAGGTCCTTGAACAAAACTTTTCCAATTGATGATTCCTGTGGGAGGCAAAAAGATCTATGTCTGGCCTCCCCCACTTGGTTATTTCTGCAAACACCTGCGGATGTAACTTCCATTCGTGTGGATCTGTCATATTTCTGCTTAATTTGTCTGCCAGTGTGTTTTCCAATCCTGGCAGGTACTGTGCTTGAAGTTCGATTTGCCATTCCAGAGCCAAGTTCCAAAGGGTCATGGCTAGTCTGCACAAGGGGTATGAATGTGTTCCTCCCTGTTTATGTACCACATTACTGTGGTGTTGTCTGTTCTTATGAGTAATTGCCCTGGATGCAGGAAGTCCTTGAAAGCTGTAATTGCATTTATTACTGCTAGCATTTCTTTTTGATTGATGTGGAGGTGCTTTTCTTTTTGGGACCATTTGCCCTGGATGCACCTGTCCGTCATGTGCCCCTGCGTAATCTGAGGCGTCTGTTGTGATAACTTGCTCTGCTTGAGGCTTGCAGAATGGGAGGCCTGTGTTTGCTTGACATGCTTGGGCCCACCATAGAAATTCCTTTTGCAAACATGGGATTATTGGTTGTATTGTTTCCAAACTGTGACTGTGTTGAGACCATAGGTTTTTTAGGTACCACTGAAGTTTCCTCATATGCAGCTTTGCACATGGGATTAAAAGAATGCAAGATGCCATGAATCCCAGAGCCTGCAGGATTTTCCTTGCAGTAAGCCTGGTACTTTTTGCTAGTATTTTGAAGTACTGAGATAGCTGCCCTTGTTTTTCTGGCGTGGCGTAAGATAGGCCATCTGGGTGTTTGTGTCCAAGTTGGCACCCAGGAAAGTTATTTTCTGAGATGGTGTTAGCCTTGATTTCTCTTTGTTGATTGTGTATCCCAGGGCATGCAATACCCGTGTCACATATGCCAGATGTTCCAGAAGTATGTGCTTGCTGTCCGCTTGGATCAGGCAGTCGTCCAAATAAGGGTAAATTTGTATCCCTTGAAGTCTGCAGTAGGCAATCACTGATGCCAGGCATTTTGTGAATACTCTGGGCGCAGTAGATAAGCCAAAAGGCAATGCAGAGAATTGATAGTGGAATGAACCTGCAAGAAATCTGAGGTATCTTCTGCAGCTTTGTCTGATTGGGACATGCAGGTATGCCTCCTTGAGGTCCAATGTTACCAGCCAAAACTCCTTGCCCAGCATGGGAAGAAGTTGCTGTAATGTGAGCATCTTGAATTTTGGTACGAGTAGAAATGTGTTTAGGATGGATAAGTCCAAAATGGGTCTCCAGTCGGTTCCTTTCCTTGGTACCAGAAAAAGCCTTGAATAAAAACCTTGACCTTGTTCGTGAGAAGGTACCTCTTGAATAGCTCTCATGTTTAAGAGCTTTGAAATTTGTAGTTGTGCCTCTGCCCTTTGATTCTGTGGCAGGTTTGGCATGCCTCTCATTTTTGGAAGAGTGTGGAAATGAAATTTGTAGCCTCTGTTTATAATGTCCAGGATCCATTTGTCTGTTGTGACAATATGTCAATTGTTTGCAAATAATGCTAGTTTTCCTCCCAAAGGTGCTGCCAGCTGAGACGTGCTTTGCATAGAAATGAGGGAGTCATTGGGTTTGCTTCCTGTATTGTTGTGCACTGTCCTCGCCACCTCTTGGTGCTGGAGTTTGCCAGTGCCGTCCTCTATATGATCCTTGTGATTGCCCTCTGCCCCTTGTGCGTCTGTATCTACCTCTTTGGGGCTTGTCAGTGGCTGGAAAGGACCAGTTCTTTGAAGGCCAATTTCTGCTAAAACGTGGTGGTTGGACCTGGAAAAAGGTTTTGACAGTTTGCATGGATTTGGCTTTTTCTTCCATTTTCCGTAATATCTCCTCAGCATTAGTACCAAACAGCACATCCTTTTGTAAAGGAGTATCTAGAAGTTTAGCTTTCACATGATCAGGCAAGTTTTGTTCTCTAAGCCAAGCATGTCTGCGAATGACTGATCCCGTAGCAACCGCTCTACTTGAAGCCTCTAGGGCATCATAACCACATTGTAAAGTGTGTTTACCCACTTGCTCTGCACTATGCATCATATCCTGTAACTCCTTTAAATCTGGTTGTTCAGGTTGAGACATTTTGTTCCTTAATTGTGATAACAGGAACTGTTGATATTTAAGCATATGAAACTGACAATTTAAGGCCCTCATGGCTAGGGTGGCCAAAGTATATACCTTTTTCTAAAGATCTTGATTCCCTTTCTGCAGGAAGTGGATTCTTGGCCGTGGAGGCCTTCAATCCCTTGGGGCCTTGTGAAATGGTTTCAGGGTCAGCATTATGGCTTTTGAAGAGAAATTGGTGACAGCTGGGTACTCTGTAATACCTATCAGGTTTGATTGGTGCAGGAGGCAGAGAATACGGGTTAAGACAAGCCTCCGAATAGACATCATCCAGTATGTCCAAAACAGGGGGTATAGCCAGGGGTCTGTGTTGAGGTAACAAAAGAAATTCCCTAAGTCTTTTCTTGGAATCTGAAAAGTCTTGGCCTTCCCAATGAAAGTGTTCCCTCAAGGTGTGCAAGGTCTCTCCAAAGGAAAAATCCTCAGGAGGGGATACAGAAGGAATGGACTGTTCTGCATCCGAATCCTCAAAAGGAGAGTAAGAGTGTTCCTCTGCATCAGAATGTTCTGATAAAATGGATCCCTGATCAGAAGAGGGAGAATCTTCCTCCACTCTGGGTCTCTTGTCTGGAGGGGGTTGAAAACCTCTGATAAGAGTAATTAAATCCTCAACCATTTTAAGCATCTGTTTTTTAGGCATGGGACCTGGAGATGGGCCCTGTGCAACAGGCCTCGTGGGATGCCTGGCTGCTTTGGATTTAGTAAAGGCCTTAATTGAGAAAGAAGATGAGGGCCTAAATACACCATGGGTGGAGGTGGACCTGTCCACATTAGTAGGCTCAACATTAGCACAGGCTTCGGTTGTAGTCTGGGAAAGGGCCGAGGACCCAGCGGTCTCGGGTACAGGGGACACCGCCAAAGGAGTGTCGTCGGTAGTCAGGGACTGCAAAGGCGTCTCGCTGAGAACCGGACCACGTGTAGCCTGTTTTGGCGTGGTGTCGGCGGGGACCGCGGGCCTCGCGTGTCGGTCCTTTTCCTTGCGTTTTTTGGACAAAACGGTAGTCGGAGTGTCCGACGACATTTTATAATCAAAAGCTTTACCAAAGTAGTGTTGGGCGAACTCCGCCCGACGCTTAATAGTGCGTTTATTGAAGGTAGCGCAAAAGCGACAGCCCGAGACGTCGTGGTCTGGGCCCAAACAAGGTATGCAGAGGGAATGGAAATCCTTATGCGGTATTTGCTTTCCACAAGAAATACAATTATTAACTTTTTCTGACATCGGTCTGAGGCAAGAAAAGTTTCTAACGGGTACTTAGCTTTAATGAAGACTTCGGTTTCCAAAATATTCATAATTCAGGAGCTGGCCGACCGGCACTTGCGAACTGCTTCTGCTTTGGGCACCGCGCAGCAAAAAAGACTGAAGAACATGGCGTCGGCTGTGTCTTATATACTCTGGCCTCACTGACGTCAGAAGAGAAAGCGACAACAACCGACGCCGGACCAAGACTTTGGAATTCGGCCGACCGAGGGACCGCCTGACTGCAGAAAACCCATCTGTGATTACTGCAGCTGTATGCACGATGAACATCAGTGATTGAGTAATGGAAGACGCTTTAAACATATATTCAGATGTGATAAAACTACAAAAATCAGAGGTCAAAATGAAGAAAAGGCTGGCTGAATAAAATACTGCTCAAGAAGAGATGTTTAAAAAAATAATAGAATTAGATGACAGAGAACATAGAGAAAACCTGAGATTTTCTGCTGTACCAGAGAAGCTGGAAGGAACAAGGCTGTATTAATTTTATGAAAGCACAAATAAGCAACTGGATTGGTATTCCACAACAAGACCGTGTGTATACTCCAAACCGGGCCATGAGAAAGCAACCTAGACCTTTAACAGTAAAGATGCAATCCTACCAGCAGAAGGGGTTAAATACTGAAAAATGTGGCAGAAGGACAAAGTACAAAAAGTAGGAGACCAGAGGGTTTGTTGAAAATAACTCACTGTACACACGGCAGAATAGGAGTAAATTTATTCCACTAATTCAAACTGCTGTACCCATCTACCTTCAGAATATTCTTTCCTGGAGGGACAAAATCATTTTTTGATGCAGACCATGCTGAGGAAGAAATACAAAAGTAAGCTGTGAAGCAGGTGATTCTGCTTCTTGTTCTTCTGGTAATAAAGACTAGAGAGAGACCTTTTCAATGTTTCAATGGAAATGCTTGAGAGAAAACAAGCACAAGAGTTGGCTTGAACAAAGTATGTTGAAAGTGAAGCAGAGACTGGATATGAAAGATGGAGATAAACAGGAAGAAAACCAGTAACTCTGAAATTGACAAATACATAGAATTACAAAGCATCTGATCCGAGATAAAAGATGAGGGGTCTGAGGTGCAACCAAAGGCCACTGCAGAGTCACCTACCTGCAGCTGAGGGAAATTGATAACCTGCTGTGGTAGCAAAGGCTGTTTTACTTTACTTTTTCTGTGTGTGGCTGGAAGGAGGACAGACAGAGCACGGGCCTGACAGCTTGCTCCATGGTCGAGCCAAAAATGGTGCCTCTTTACCACAGAACACAAGCAGCAAAAGCTGGTAAAATTTAAGTCTTTAACAGTAAAGTACAGTTGTGTACACTTACCATAAATGTAGATGTTAGAGTGTATTTACTGTTGCAGTCATTACATTTGGGTAATCTGCTGGCAGGTTGCCCTCAGTCTGGCTGAATATCAAAGTCTTGGGTCCTGCGTCAGTTGCTGTCTCCTCTTCCATGACATCAGGAGTATAAAACAGGCAGCCAACGCCATTTTCTTAAGTTTTTCTTGCCCCACATGTCAGGTGCCCCCCCAAATGGGGAGAAAAAAAATTATATATATATATATACACACATACACACACACATATACATACATGCAATTGTCACAACAAACTTTTACCTTCATCTAAAAGCAAATACACCACAAAGGTTGCAGAATATAGTGAAGGAAAGAAAAGCTGTAGAATAAAGGGAGATGGCGGGTGGGTAACCCGGACTGCAACAGTGAATACACTCGGACATCTACATTTATGGTAAGTGTACACAACTGTACTATGTTCTTCGTGTTTCATTGCTGCAGTCATTACATTTGGGTAGAATCCCAAAGCTATGGATGGGAGGCTAGAACTAAATAGCATTAGGAGCGGTTATAAGGCCCTGCAGAACTGTAGTGGCAAAGCCTGCCCTGGACTTAGAGAAGAGAGGCAAATGGTAATGCTTTGTAAAAGTATGAAGAGAACTCCAAGTAGCAGCTTCTAGAATGTCTTTGGTTGGTACCCCTCTGAGAAAAACTGCTGATGTAGATGCAGCCCTGGTGGAATGTGACCTAATGCCCTTGGGCACCGGTTTACCATGATGCAAATAGCAGAAACAAATGCAGTGGCTTATCAACTTTGAGATAGTCTGCTTTGAAATAGCTTTTCCCTCTGATCCTGCAGCAAATGCCACCAGTAGCCTGCTCAGACTTTCTTAGAGATTTTGGTCCTGTTTAAGTAGAATCTTAGTTGTCTGTACACATCCAAGGAATGCCGAATCCGCTCCCCCTTGTTCTGCGGATTTGGGTAAAAAGTTGGCAGGTGAATAGTTTGGTTAAGAGCCACACTGGATACCACCTTAGGCATAAAGGAAGTATTGGTCCTGAGAAACACCCTGAGTAAAATATAATAAAAGCCTCCACAGCCATGAGGGCCTGTAACTCTGAAACCCTTCTTGCTGAAGTGATTGCCAGGAGTAAAGCGGTTTTCCAGGATAAAAACTTTATATCTGCAGTAGCAGCTGGTTCAAATGGACGCAGGATGAGCTTTTCCAACACAAAATTGAGGTCCCATGCAGGAATTGGTGATCTTCTGGGAGGCCTTAAATTTTTGGCCCCTCTAAGATACTGTTTTAGCAAGGGATGAGAAAAGATCGGTGGCTCTGTGTTGTAATGAGCCGAGATGTCAGAGGCATGGATTTTTATTGATGAAAAAGATAGGCCCTTGTCAAACATCTCAGTCAAGTATAGTAAAATCTGAGGAATATTTGGCTTTGCTGTGTCAGTTCCTTGTGCTTGGTTCCAAGCACAGAATGTCTTCCATTTATCAGCATAAGATTTTCTAGTACTAGGCCTTCTGGCTTCCAAAATGACATCCATCACAGATTTACTGAGAGGTGTTGTTTGAATAACTACATGATCAGCCATGCTGCCAGGTTCAGAGTTTGGAGATGATTGTGCAGGATTTGATTGTTCTGCTGAGACAGTAGATGTGGTATTTGAGGCAAGTACCAAGGAGGGATTTGAGACATATTTCTTAGGACTGGGTACCAGTGTTGGCGAGGCCAGTCTGGGGCAATTAGAATCATTTTTGGTTTTTCTTGTCTGACCTTTAATAGGACCTTGGGAAGAAGAGGCAGAGGAGGAAAGGCGTAGACTGAAAGGTTCTTCCAAATGAAGGATAGGACATCCACTTTCCATGCTTGTCTGTGATAAGTCCTTGTGCAGAATTTGTCCAGCTGACAATTCTGGGGAGAGGCAAATAGATCTATGCCCGGGCTCCCTCATTTATTTGCTATCATGCTGAAGACTTGTGGATCCAGTTTCCACTCGTGAGGGTCCATAAGGTTCCTGCTTAGGTCGTCTGCCAGAGTATTTTGTTTTCCTGGCAGGAAATGAGCTTGAAGATGTACCTGGTAAGTCAAGGCTGTGTCCCACAATGCCATGGCTAGTCTGCAAAGGGGGTAGGAGTGTGCACCCCCCTGCTTGTTTATGTACCACATAACTGTGGTGTTGTCTGTCTTTATCAGTAGTTGTCCTGGATGAAGTAAGTCCTTGAAGGCTGTCAGGGCATTCTGAACAGCTAACATCTCTTTCTGGTTGATATGCAAATGCATTTGTTTTGGGCTCCATCTGCCCTGAATGTATCTCGCCCGCCAGGTGGACCCCCCCCCCCCCAAGCATAGTCTGATGAGTCTGTAGTTAGGGTCTGGTTGGCAGGGGGTAGAGTGAAAGACAGTCCCATGTTCTGGTGACATGTCACTGCCCACCATAGAAACTCCGGTTACAGGCAGGGAATTAGAGGAATTATTGTTCCCAGACTGTGACAATGTTGACTCCATAACCTTTTTAGATATCACTGTAGTTTCCTCATATGCAGTTTTGCATACGGAATCAGTAGAATGCTGGATGCCATGAACCCCAAAGCCTGCAGAATTTGTCTTGCAGATAACTGTTTTTTTTTGCCATCTGTTTGAAGTAAATAGTCAGTTGCCTTTGTTTGTCTGGCGTAAGGTAAGCCATCTGGGCAGTTTTATTCAAGCTTGCACCCAGGAATGTTATCTTTTGAGAGGGTACCAGTTGTGATTTCTTTTCGTTTATTGTGTACCCTAGGCATGTCAGAAGCCTTTTCACAAATGCCAGATGTTGAAGAAGAATGTCCTTGTTTTCTGCTTGAATGAGACAGTCGCCCAAGTAAGGATAGATTTGTATACTTCTTTGTCTGCAAAATGCAAAGTTAGCATTTTGAATTTTGGTATGTCCAAGAATGTTAGAAATTGATAAATCCAGTACTGGGCACCAGGCATTGCCTTTTATGGGTACCAAGAACAATCTTGAGTAAAACCCTTGTCCTTTTTCCTGTTCTGGCACTGGCTGAATAGCCACCATATCCATGAGGGATGTAACATTTCTGTGCCTCTGCCCATTGATTTTGTGGCAGATCTGGCCAACCGTTTGCAATTGGCAGAGTATGGAAATGAAATCTGTATCCCTGGGATACTATGTTTAATACCCACTTGTCCTGAGTTATTATCTGCCAATTTTTATCATGAAGTGCTAGTTTTACCCCCAAGGGAGCTGTCAATAGAAGTGCTTGGTGATGGCAGAGGGAAGTCATTGAGACTTTTTATTGTAGGGGTTGCACTTTATTTCCTCCAGATTTGGAGGTAGAGGCACCCCATTGCTTTGACCTGTAAGAATCCTGTGATTGGTATCTAGAGCCCTTTGAGCGTCTGGATTTGCCCCGTGAAGGTCTGTCAGACACAGGAAAGGACTAATTTTTTGTAGGCCAGTGTCTAGTGAGTCTTGGTGGCTGCACTTGTAAAAGTCTTTTACAGTTTGCATAGACTTAGCTTTGTCTTCCATTTTCTTTAAAACCTCTTCTGCCTTATTACCAAAGAGAGTATCACGCTGTAATGGTGCATCTAACAATTTAGCTTTAACATGATCAGGCAAATTTTACTCCTTTAGCCAGGCATGCCTTCTAATCGCAGATCCGGTAACTGCGGCTCTGCAGGAGGCCTCCAAGAAATCAAAACCACATTGCAAAGTATGCTTTCCAACTTGTTCTGCTGCATGTAATAATTCCTGTAATTCTTTATTTTCAACACATTCAGAAATCAACATAATTTTCTGTTTCAATAATCCCATAACATGCTGTTGATATTTAAGCATATGAAACTGGCAGTTTAAGGCCCTAATTGCAAAGGTTGCAGACGTACAAACCTCCTTTCCCCATCTATCCAGCACCCTGGAATCTCTATCAGAGGGGGTAGGATTCTTAGCTGTTGAGGCCTTTACACCTTTGGGACCCTGTGAGATAGTTTCAGGGTCAGCAGCAGGGTTTTTAAAAAGGAATTTATGAGAATCAGGAACCCTGTAATATCTGTCAGGCTTAACAGGAGCTGGAGGTAGGGAGTCAGGGTTAAGACTAGACACTGAAAACACATCTACAATGTCTAACACAGGTGGAATGGCTAGTGGCCTGTGTTGAGGTAGTAAAAGGAAATCCCTGAGCCTCTTTTTAGATAATGAAAAATCTTGGCTCTCCCAGTGGAAATGCTCCCTCATGGTATGCAAAGTTTCCCCAAAAGAATAGTCCTCTGGAGGAGAAGCTGAAGGTATAGATTCTTCAGCATCAGAATCCTCATGGGGGGGGAAGAGAATAGTCCTGATCAGAAGAGGAATCAGAAGAAATAGAAACCTGATCTGAAGATTCATAGTCAGTCTCTTGCCTAGGCCGGTTATCAGGAGAGGGATGGGAACCCCTGATCAAGGTAATCAAGTCTTCGGCCATTTTGAGCATCTGTTTTTTGGACATAGAGGTCTGTCCACGTGGCTCTTGGGTTTGTTTCTTTGCTTTAGAAGGGGCTTTAGTTTTTGCCTTTGAAGCTGAAGTTGGTTTAATGTAAAGATGTTTAGGTCTGAATACACCCTCAGAAGCCGGTGCCTGCTCAGCGGCTCCGGACCCATCTGAAGGAATAGTATCTGAGGCTCCAATACCTTGAGTTTCCAGCGGCATGGCCGACTCCACGTGGGAATCGGTAGTGGCCTGCGACTCTAAAGTAGTGGGCGTCAGGGGCTGCGAAAGCACCCCACTGAGAACTGGCGAACCGGCAACTGGCTCAGGAGAAGCTTTGTTGTCGGTTTTGGGCCTTGGTTGTCTATCTCTCACCTTTTCTTTGCGTTCTTTGTGAACTCCAGTAGTCGGATGGCTATCTGATGACATTTCTGGATAATTAAACCGGCGTCCAAAACAGTTTAAAGCAAAATCATACCGATGCTTAATAGTGCGTTGGTTAAATCTAGCAGAAAACCGACAACCAGAAACGTGATCAGGGCCTAGGCAAGGAATACAGTAAGAATGAAAGTCCTTATGAGGTATTTGCTTTCCACAAGAAATACAATTATTTACTTTTTCTGACATCGGCCTGGAGCAAGAAAAAAGTTTCCCCAAAGGGGTACTTAGCTTTATTGAAGACTTCGGATCTGAAACTCGAACACGAATATCTCAGGAGTCGGCCGACCGGCACTTGCGAACTGCTTCTGCTTCGGGCACCGCACGGCAAGAAAGACTAAAGAAAATGGCGTCGGCTGCTTCTTTTATACCCCTGATGACCTGATGTCAGGGAAGGGGCGACAGCAGCCGATGCAGGACCCAGGACTTTGGAATTCAGGCCGACTGAGGGCAACCTTCCAGCAGGATTACCCAAATGTAATGACTGCAACAGTGAAACCCGAAGAATATCTGGGTGAGAAAGACTGCGTAAGGAGAAAATAAAAGTATAGAAGAGAAGGAGGGTGAGAAGGAATACAGCAACAGTTGATCAGTAGGACATCTACTGTTAAGTTCTTATACAACCATACTATGCCCTGGCTAAAATCACTGTTGCGGTATTCCTAACACATCAGTGATACCCAGAGCTAAACAGAATGCAAGGGTGGTTAGTTAAAAGGCAGCAGAACTGCTTCAAGGTCAGAAAGGACTGACCTAGAGTAGGCAGCTCTGGATCTATCCTGTAGTGTTCAGTGAAAGTGTGTACAGATGACCAGGTGGTAGCCTCTAGTATGGACCCAGCATCCACTCCTTTGTAGAAAGTTCCAGAGGCTGCTACTGCTCTGGCAGTGTGAACCCAAGTGCATGAGGGAAAGGACTAGAACGTACAATATAGACAGTAACAAAATGAGATGGCTTTAGAGATCTATTTCAGTTTTGAGTCCATGAAAGAAACAGTAGATTTGATTTTTGAATGGATTTTGTTTTGTCCAAATAGATTCTTAGCTGTCGGTCAATGTCCACAAAACGCAGTATCCTTTCCACCAATTCTGTGGGACGGGAAAGACATTAGGGAGCTTTTTAGCCTGATTGACAGACAGCTCATTCACCACTTTAGACATGAATGAAGGACTGGAGTGTCACCCTGTCTTTGTGAAAAAGAAAAAAAAAAAAGGGAAAAAATGGCCATGAGTATCTGAAGCACACTCTCATAGCTGAAGTGAAGGCCAAAAGTAAAACAGCCTTTATGAACAGAGTTTGAGGTTTGCTGATGTTGTTAGTTTAAAGAGATAAGGTAAACTTCTCCAGCACAAAGTTGAGGTCCCAAGTAGGGGTAATGGGCTTTCGAGGTGGTCTATGATACAGAAGTCCTTTAAGAAATAACTTTACCAAAGATATGGACAAAAGTGGGGGAGGGAGAGGTAAGTGGAAATGGATAACAGGTGGGCTTTGATGGAAGTGTAGACTAGACCTGTATGTAAGAGTTTACATATAGATTTCAGAATAGCAGACACCTGTGATTGATTGGGGTCCTGTCTATTCCTTTGGCACCAATAGGAGAATCTCTTCCATTTGGTTATATAAGATTTGAGAGGTAGGTCTTCTGGCATCTTGAACATTAATAACCCTCAGAAATATACTGCTTGTAAGAAATCAGTACCCTATCATCCACAGATACATTTAGGGATGACAAATTGGGATGAAGTAGTTACACGCACTGTTGTGTGATGAGATCCACTTGGTGTGGCAGTCTTGGACAAAATCGAATCAGTAACAACAGTTATGCTTTTTTCTTTTCTGGTCTTTAGAAGAACTCTTGGAATAAGGGGCAGGGGAAGGAAAGCATACAGGAACTTCCCTGTTTACTGAAAAGTGAAAGCATCTGTCCTCCAAGCTGAGGGGGCAAGGGTCCCTGCTGCAAAACAGTGGAAGCTGTTTGTTGGAATCTAAAGCAAAAAATGTCTATTTGATGGGTCCCCCAACAGTGAAGGATGTCCTGGAAAACTTGCCTGGTCAGGGACCATTTGTCAGGGTGCTCCAAGGACCTGATGCACAATTAAGATCTGGTCCATCCTTGCTTATTTTTGCACCACATTACTGTTGTGTTGCCTGTTAACACTTGCAGGGTACCTGGTTTCTAGAAGTGTGAAAAGAGCTTGTATGAAGGCCCTCATTTCCTTCCTGTTGATGTGTTCTTTTAGTAGCACTGGCTACCACCTGCCCTGTACTCATTGGGTTTTGCCTGTCCAGACCCCTCCATGCCTTGTCCAAGGCATCCATGTGCATTTCCTGAACTGGGATGGAGGAGTGAATGGAAGCCTTGAGCTGAGTTTCACATAAACCTTCCACCATAAGAGCTCCTGTATGAGACAGAGTAAAACGGGAATCGCTGTGTCCAGAGGGTGTGAGTGCAGAGACCAAACTGTCTTCAGGTACTATTGGATTTTCCTCATATACAGTCTGGCTAGGGCGGAGCACTGGGATAGAAGCTGCCATGAGCCACAGAACTCTTAGGATCTTTCTTGCCGAGTGTTGGCTGAAGAAGGCATGGTTGTAAAAGTGATTTGTAAGGCTCTGCACCTTCTCTTAAGGTAAACAGGCCTGCATTCTTTTTGGGTTTAGCTTGCAGACCAGAAAAATCTAGGTCCCAAGATGGCTGCAGGGAGGATTTTTTGTTTCTGATCATGAGCCCCAACTGAGACAGAATGAGGAGGAGGGTAAACTGGAGATGCTGATGGAGAATTTATGGTGATGCAGATTGGCTTAGTAGGCTATTTAACTATGGAAAAATCAAAATTCCCTGGGTTTGGCAGAAGGCAATAACTCTAGGGGCTGAGGAAAGCCCAAAAAGGCAAAGCAGTGAATTGATAGTGAGACGAGCCAGTACAGAACCTGAGGAATCTCCTGCAAAGGGTGCAAATTGGTATATGGAGGGAAGCATCCTAGCAAAAAGAGTCTGGGGCAGAATGAAAAGTAGCAAGAATGAAAAGGGAAGCACCCACCAAGAGGAGAAAACGCTGAGAGAAGAAAGGAGCCACTTTTGAGACTAAGTATTTTTCCTCTGTTTATTTGCTAAGTTTTTCTGCATAGCCGCCTATTTTGAGCATTTTCTGGCTTGTTAAATTTGATTTATGCATTAGTAACTGTATTTAGAGCACAACCTAGAGCTGTTTACTGAATTTCCTGTTTGCACTTATTTTTAAAATCGTTTTTTTCTCAAAACTTGCATTTTATGTGTCTTTGGCCTAGCACTCTTGTGTGGGGTCATTTACTGCACTGTTATAACTTGCTGATACTTGTTAACCTCTGCTATCTCTGAAAAAACAAAAAAAAATCTTGCTTTTTTCCCACTTTTCTGAGATTTAAAAAAGTTCATTTACAGGCTTGCTGTTCTTGAAATGTTTGTAAGTTTCTGTGAGGCCATTTTTTGCTTGGGCTAAAGGAAAGTCTCTCTGTTGATCAGTGGCAGTGAAAAACATTGAGCAGCCTTTCTGCCCCCGTGGGAGTGGTTACTGACTTGAAACTGTAGTTTTATTGGCCATTCTGGGTCAATTCCAAAACTCCTTCATCTTCCTCTCTTAAAACCCTATTTTGCGCGGTTTTGAGCATAGCGCAACAACGGGCAGCGCCGCCTAATTGGGGTTAAACTATTCCTGGCTCCACAAAGTCTGCTCTTCATTTTTTCCCTTAGAACTGCTCTATCTCTCAATTTAAACACCATATTCTCATTCTAAGGCCCTTCACTGGTCCAATTAAGTAATCCTACAAGATAGCACTATTAAACCATAAGCACTACTTACTCTTATAATCTCTACGATTACCCTGTCCTCTATTGGTCCGTCTTAAATTCAGTTTCCCTATTACTCTAGCATGTCCAAAGGTCAGTCAATGGTTTCCTCTCCAGTCCAGCTGGTGAATCTGGGAATTTTGAGGCAATGTTACAACTGTCTCATGTACACGGACAACCCTCTCCTCTTCCAAACAGGTTCAAATATATGTGAGAGATGCAACTATTTAGCCAAACTGGAGGCTGAGCTCTCTCATCTCAAAACTGGTGTAACCAGTCAGGAGGAGAAGGTAACCTCACACAACACAATTCCAGTATCACATAGTCCCACCACATCAGCGAACCAAACACAAATACACAAAAACCTACTCGGAGGCTCTAAATAAAAATCTACCTAAGCAACAGAGACCTCCAAAGCTGACATCCAAGCAAACGCTACCTCAAAACAAAACACACACAACACATAACCCACAAAGTCAGTGTGCCAAGCAGCCACAGCCCTTAAGGCTGAATAACACACCTGATACTCTGGTTATAGGTGACTCTATTGTCAGACACACTGACGTCCCACTCACCAGGCTGAATAAAGAGAAGGTCACAGTGAACTGCCTGTCGGCTAGGATCCGCCACATAACGCAAGCACTCAGGTCACTCCAAAGCAAATACAAATATGACTCAGTCATTGTACATGCTGGTGTGAATGACCTGAGGCACCTCCCTGGACTACATGAAAAGGGACATAGAGGAGCTCTCTGATCATGTAGCCCAGGCTGGTATGACCCTGACCTTGAGCAGCATCTTACCCTCACCTAGAATGATGCCACAGTACAAAGACAAAATGATCAACTTTAACAATTGGCTAAAATTTTGGTGTCATTCAAAGGGGATCCAGTGTCTGTCAGCCTGGGATGACATGCTCGACAAGCCACGTTGCCGCTAGGGACGGCTTGCACCTGTCACCACTGGGCTTTCAGATATTGGCAAAGGCTCTTGCCACCCCATAGTGCCTTTTTAGGCAAGGCTCAAAAGTCAAACCCACCCCATAGAGCACATGGAACAAGATACTAAGGGTAATGCTGCTAACGCCAGAAGTCTTAACCTCAAGATGCACTTTTCAAGCTCTCCTCAGTATGGAGAACATCGATATCTGTGCAGTGACAGAAACCTGGTTCAAGGCTCCAGAGAGCACCCCAGCACTACCAGGCTATACCTCATATCATGCTTTTCGCCCCAAAACCCGGACCAAACCACAAAAGGAGGGGAGTTTCCATATTTATCAAGGATATCCACACCTCCAGGTTAGTGGCATTGCACGGGCATCGGAGACCATCCATGTGCAAATAACAGTGGGCAAGACTGCTTTTCAGTTTATAGCATCCTACAGACCACCCTCTCAAAGTCAGGAATCCCATTCGCTTTCCTGAAAACATTGGAGAACATGAAGATCTCTCCTAACACCATTATATTGGGACTTCAACTACCCAAACATTGACTGGAAGCACTACTCAAGCCCCAGCACCTTAGCCCAAAGATTCCTGGAAATTATAAACTCAAATGCTATGGAACAACTAGTCACCACTCCCACAAGAGGGGACAACATACTAGACCTGATCATTACCAACATGGGGACTCTATGCTCCACACCAGAAGTATATCCCTCATTGGTAAGATCAGACCACAAATTAATTTCACTGGATGTCCACATCCCGACTCCACCCCAGCCCAGAAAACCACAGTGAAAAACTTCTCAAAGCGAACTTCTCACTTCTCAAAACCGAAGTGGAATCCTTCAAGGCCACAGGGCCAGTGGAAACTACAGCCCAAACTGCAGAATCCTATATAAATGCATTCTACAAACATCTCCAGGAATGCATGGATCATGCTATCCCAAACAAAACCAAGACCCAATCATCCAAAGGCAGGCGTCCAGTCTGGTGGACCCCTGCCATAAATAAACTGTACAACAGGAGGAGGAAGCTACTACATGATAGAGCAAAATCCCTAATAGGG
This sequence comes from Protopterus annectens, assembly GCF_019279795.1. Lineage (NCBI taxonomy): Eukaryota > Metazoa > Chordata > Ceratodontiformes > Protopteridae > Protopterus > Protopterus annectens. The sequence goes on along the minus strand of NC_056730.1, from coordinate 593,345,827 downwards.
AAGGCATCTCTGATCAGTACTAGCAAAAAATTACAATCCCTCAAAATCCTCCAAGGCCAGCTTCAAGAGAAAAATTGCACAGGACACCAAAGACAATCATAAGGCTTTTTTCAGTTATGTTAGAAACTTGGGATGCAACTCCCAGACTTGTTCTGAGTTGATTCTAAACGACAAAAATACACTGAACCCACAGACATCGCCAATATCCTGGCAGACAGGTTCAGTGCGAACTTCTCCCCTCCCCAAAAGAGCAAATATCTATCCCGGCAGAGGGCTGCCTCCCAAACATCTCAGATGCTCAGGTGAAAGCTGCCCTCTCCAAAGCAAAAAACACTGCTTCCATGGGACCAGATGGCGTCCCAGGCTGCGTCCTACATGAACTACAAGAGGAACTAATCCCTCAAATAAAACAGCTATACAATCTCAGCCTCACTACAGGATATGTGCCCACAGAATGGCGTGCAGCAACAGTGGTCCCACTCCACAAAGGTGGAGCATCTACGGACCCTGGAAACTATCGCCCCATAAGCCTGACTAGCTTAGTCTGCAAGGCTATGGAGAGGATCATCATGGAGCTCATAAACAAAGACATTGGGGACCTACAGACACTAGATCCTACCCAGTTCGGCTTTGTCAAGGGCAGATCCTGCCTTTTGAACCTGGTTGACTTCTTTGAAACAGTCACCAAAGCCATAGATGAAGGAAAGTTAGTCCACACAGCCTATCTGGACCTTGCAAAGGCATTTGACACAATACCCCACTCGGGCATCATAGATAAGCTATCCAGCTTAAATATAAATCCCTATGTCACAAGATGGGTTGCAAAAGTACAGTTTTGTACCTACCATAAATGTAGATGTTCGAGGATCCACATTGCTGCAGTCCTAACTATTGGGTAGTCCGCTGTCCCAGTCGGCCCGAATACCAAAGTATATGGCTGACGTCGGTCAAGGTGCATTAGACTGACGTCAGTACGTCAGGGTACTAATGCGCATGACCGACGTCATATCCTCAGTCTTTTCTTGTCCCAGATGTCAGAAGACCCTAAAAAGACAAGGCCAAAACCAAAAACTCCAAACATTCCTGCACCAAAAATATGTACAATATATACAAAATTACCAGAGTATAACCTCACCTACACAACCCCCCTAAACATAGAGGGGGAGGGAGGGTAAGTTGGACTGCAGCAATGTGGATCCTCGAACATCTACATTTATGGTAGGTACAAAACTGTACTATGTTCTTCATTCCACATTGCTGCAGTCCTAACTATTGGGTAGAATCCCAAAGCAGAGGTAAGGGAGGCTGGCAAATCATAAGGAAGCAGGAGCTGACAACATGCCTTGCAAAATAGCTGTGGCAAAACCAGCCCTAGATTTAGAGTAGAGAGGAAGGTGATAATGCTTAGAGAAAGTATGCACTGAACTCCAAGTAGCTGCCTCCAAAATATCCTTAGTTGCCACCCCTTAGAAATGCTGTTGAAGTGGCAGTAGCCCTAGTGGAATGAGGCCTAATCCCAGCTGGAATCTCCTTGCCATGATGGGCATAACAAAATGCAATGCAAAACCCAATCCACTTAGAAATAGTTTGTTTTGACACAGGCTTGCCCTGAGAACTCAAAGCAAAAGAAACAAACAACTGCTGAGACTGCCTAAAATCCTTAGTCCTGCTTAAATAATAACGCAATTGCCTGTGCACATCTAAAGTGTGCAAAATCTTTTCCCCTTTATTTTGGGGATCTGCATAAAAAGTAGGCAAATGAATAGTTTGGTTTAAAGCCACACTAGAAACCACCTTAGGCATAAAGGAAGGATTAGTACGTAATGATACCCTATCCTTATGAAAAATCAAAAAAGGCTCTACCGCCATAAGGGCCTGCAATTCAGAAACCCTTCTTGCAGAAGTAATGGCCAACAAAAAAGCAGTCTTCCATGACAAGTATTTCAATTCAGCAGTAGCCGCAGGCTCAAAAGGTTGTAGAGTAAGTTTCTCCAACACAAAATTGAGATCCCAAGCAGGAGTAGGAGCTCTACGTGGTGGTCTTATATTCTTTGCCCCTCTAAGAAATTGCTTGAACAAAGGATGCGAAAACAATGGTGGGTCACAATCATAGTGAGCCGAAATTGCTGCAGCATGAATCTTAATGGAAGAGAAAGACAAACCTTTGTCCAATAACTCAGTAAGATATTGAAGAGCCACACTCAAATTAGGCTCAGAAATCTCCAAATTGTTTGCTGCACTCCAAAATAAAAATCTCTTCCATTTTTCTGCGTACACTTTCCTTGTACTAGGTCTTCTGGCTTCCATAATCACATTTAAAACTTGTTGAGGAAGTTGAGACCTGCTGTGTCTCAAAACAGAATATGCCAGGCTGTTAGATGAAGAGAGTGAAGCTTGACATTGAGCAGGTGACCGTCCCTCTGAGACAACAGGTGTGGAATCAAAGGTAAAGGCCATGGAGGCTTCCTTACCAGACTCCTCAGTAATGGGTACCAGTGTTGCCGAGGCCAATCTGGAGCTATTAAAATCATCCTTGGCTTGTCTTGTCTGACCTTTAGGAGCACCTTTGGGAGAAGAGGCAGAGGTGGAAAGGCATACACATGAAGATTTTTCCAACTGAAAGAAAGAGCATCCATTTTCCAAGCTGTGTGATGAAACCTCTTTGTGCAAAACTTTGGCAGCTGGTGGTTTAGTGGAGAAGCGAACAGATCTATGTCTGGAGTTCCCCATGACACTGTCAATTTTCGAAATACATGAAGATGCAGTTTCCACTCGTGGGGATCCATGATTTGTCTGCTTAACACATCTGCTAAGGAGTTCTGTGCCCGCGGCAGAAAGCTTGCCTGAAGAGTTAGTTGCAAGCTGAGCGCAGTCACCGATAAAATCATTGCTTGCCTGCACAACGGGTAAGAATGTGTTGGCCCTTGTTTGTTGATGTACCACATGACAGTTGTGTTGTCTGTTAGAATCAACACCTGCCCTGGAAGAAGTAACTCCTTGAAAGCCATTAATGCAAACTGGACTGCTAACATCTCTTTCATGTTGATATGTAGATGCTGTAGTCTGGCAGGCCACTTGTCTTGTATCCACTTTCCATTTAGATGAGCTCCCCAAGCAATGTCTGAGGCATCTGTCGTTAGAATCTGACTCGCATCTGGCCGGGTCACAGAGAGTCCCTTGTTTAGGTGACATTCCTGAGCCCACCACAAAATTCCTTTTGAATGCAAGGTATTATTTGAATGACAGTGTCCAAATCCTGGCAGTGCTGTGTCCATACATTTTTGAGATACCATTGCAGCTTCCTCATATGTAGTTTGGCATTGGGAAGCACCAGAATACAAGATGCCATGAACCCTAAGGCTTGAAGGACTGTCCTTGCAGTCAGCCCGGACTGAAGAGATAGTTGATGGAAGTAACTGGAAAGATTCTTTTGTTTGTCCGGGGTTAAAAAGGCCATCTGGGCTGCTGTATTCAGTCTCACACCCAGAAAGCACATGTCTTGAGAGGGTACTAGACTGGACTTTATTTCGTTCACAGAATACCCTAGGCATCTTAGCACTGCTATCACAAATTCCAAATGCTGTAAAGGTCTTCCTTTTCTTGAGCCAGAATCAGGCAGTCATCCAAGTAAGGATAGATTTGAATTCCTTTTAGCCTGAAGTAAGCTATCACTGGAGCCAGAACCTTTGTGAATACTCTGGGCAGTAGATAAGCCAAAGGGCAATGCAGAGAACTGATAATGAGAATTTCCAGCTCGAACGCAGATACTTCCTGCAACTTAGTCTGATAGGCACATGAAGGTAAGCTTCCTTGAGATCTAAAGTTACCATCCAGTGATCTTTGCCCAGCAGAGGTAAAAGCTGTTGTAACGTCAACATTTTGAACTTGGGAATGTCCAGATAAGTGTTGAGGATAGATAAATCCAAAATTGGTCTCCACGTGTTCCCCTTCTTGGTACTAGGAACAGGCGAGAATAAAATCCTAGGCCCCTTTCTGGCACAGGAACTGGCTGAATGGCCCCTATTTGGAGCAACAGAGAAATTTGCTTGTGAGCCTCTTTTCATTGTAGAGGAGGAATGTCTGGCATGCCTTTGAAAGGAGGCAAGGTATGGAAATAAAACCTGTAACCGTGGTGAATGATGTCCAAAACCCATCTGTCTTGGGTAATTAAATCCCAATTTTCTTTGAAAAGAGCCAGCCTTCCTCCCAAAGGTGCTGCCAGGCGAGAATGTACTGGCAGCTGAAAAGGTAGGTCATTGGGTCTGTTTACGAAAGGACTGACCCCTGCCCTCACCAGAAGACTGAGCAGGTGAACTCCCTGTTCTAGGCCTAAAAGAACCTTGAGCTCTGCCCCTACCACGTCTAGACCTACCCCTAGACTGGGAATCATAAGCAGGATATGTCCATCCCTTAGTAGGCCAATTTCTACTAAACTTGGAGGCTGAACCTGCAAAAATCCTTAACAGTTTGCATAGACTTAGCCTTGTCCTCCATTTTCTTTAAAACTGCTTCCACAGGCGAACCAAACAACACATCAGACTGTAAAGGAGCATCCAAAATCCTTGTTTTAACATGCTCAGCTAAATTCTGATCCCTCAACCAGGCGTGCCTACGAAGAATAGAACCAGTGGCAGCCACCCTCGAGGAGGCCTGCACAGCATCAAAACCACACTGCAAGGAATGCTTACCTACCTGTTCAGACACATGAACTAAATCCTGCAACTCTTTACACTCAATACCTTCTGCCAGAGCATCCACCTTAGACTTCAATTGTGAAAGGAGATAATTCTGATATTTTAACATGTGAAACTGACAATTCAACGCCCTCATGGCTAAAGTGGAAGAAGTATACACTTTCTTTCCCCATCTATCCAAAGCCCTTGCCTCTTTATCAGGAGGAACAGGATTTTTAACAACAGAAGCCTTCACACCTTTAGGCCCCTGAGAGACAGGTCTGCCCTAGGACTCTTAAAAAGATACTTATGAGCTTCAGGCACCCTATAGTACCTATCCGGTTTAACTGGGGCAGGAGGCAAAGAATCAGGATTCAGGGAAGCCTCTGCAAAAACATCTTCCACCACATTCAGAACAGGAGGTATAGCTAAAGGCCTATGCTGGGGTAAAACAAGAATTCCCTAAGCCTCTTCCTGGAATCAGAGAAATCTTGACCTTCCCATTTAAAATGCTCCCTCATGGAATGCAGAGTCTCTGAAAATGAAAAATCCTCAGGAGGAGAAGCTGAAGGAGTAGAATCATCCACATCAGAATCAGAATAAGGAGGATACTCCTGCAAGTCTTCAGCCGAAGACTCAGAAGCCTCCGAACATTGCTCAAAACTCTCAAACTCAGGTTCCACCCTAGGCCTCTTATCAGGAGGGGCATAGAACCTCTAATCATAGTAATCAAATCCTCTGCCATTTTAAGCATATGTTTCTTAGGCAAAGACCCTGAAGCACTAGGAGAAACCCCCACTGAAGCTAAACTTGGCCTGCCTCTCAAAGAAGCCTTGGAAACAGAAGGGGAGGCTCTAACCACCTTAGGAAGAGAGGGAAGAACAGCCACCTGAGAAGCCCCTTCAGCCTGGCCTACTTCCTGAGAGGACACATCCTGTAACAGTAAAGTCTCTCCCTGAGACTCCAAAGAAACTCCTGGCAGAACCTCCGGCTCCACTGAGCCTTCTAAAGAACCGACGTCCGGGACTGTCGGTTCTTCCACTCTAGGCTTTGCTGCTTTGTCCTTGCGCTTTTTGGCCGAAGCGGGTGTCGGAGCATCCGACGGCATTTTATAATTACAACGCTTCCCAAAAACTAACCTGGCACAGTCTAATCTTCTCTTAATAGTGCGTTTGTTAAATCTAGCACAAGAGCGGCATCCAACAACGTCGTGCTCAGGCCCTAAACAAGGTATACACAAAGTATGGTAATCCCTATGAGGTATCTGTTTCCCACAAGAAATACAGTTATTCACTTTTTCTGACATCCGGTTAAATACTGAGGCAAGAAAAAACCAAAATATTCCCCAACGGGGTACTTAGCCAACTTTGATTCGGTCTGAAACTCTGACTTCAGAAACTTTCAGAACGCCAACCTGCACTCGCAAAACTGCTTCTGCATCGGACCATGCGGCAAAAAAGACTGAGGATATGACGTCGGTCATGCGCATTAGTACCCTGACGTACTGACGTCAGTCTAATGCGCCTTGACCGACGTCAGCCATATACTTTGGTATTCGGGCCGACTGGGACAGCGGACTACCCAATAGTTAGGACTGCAGCAATGTGGAATGAAGAACATCTGGCTCAAAGACAGAACCCACAGAGTGAGAGTTGCTGGAGCCATGTCAGACTCAAAACCGGTCACAAGTGGTGTCCCACAGGGTTCTGTCCTGGGACCACTCTTGTTCGGTATATACTTTTCCGAGGTACAGGCAAACGTGGGAGGACTATGGCTCACCAAGTTCGCAGACAACTGCAAACTGGGCGCCATAATCAACTCTCCAGCTGACACAAACATCCTTCAAAAAGGTCTCACAGAGACAGATAACTGGTGCCAGCCATGGTTTAAAGCTAAATGCCAAAAAATGTATAGTCATACCCTTTGGCAAAAACAATGTGCCCACAAATTACCACATAGGCGGAAACCCATTAAGTACTGAGAAAGTTATTAGAGACCTGGGGACCCAAGTTGACAGCAATCTCTCCTTTGAAAACCACATTGCCAAAGTGGTTAGAAAGACCTTCTACATAGCCCACCTCATCACGAAGGGTTTCACATCTAGATCAAGAGAGGTAATCGTGCCCCTTTATTCATCCCTCATCAGGCCCATCATAGAATACAATGCCCTTTTGGGATGTACCTTACCCGACACCTGCAGCAATTAGAAAGACCCCAAAAGTATCTCACCAAGAGGATCAAGGGTCTCAAACAGATGCCATATACTGCTCGGTTAAAAAAACTCCAGCTCTACTCAGTTGCATACCGCCTACTTCGAGGCGATCTATGCCTGACATACAAAGCTATGTCAAATCCAGAATTAATGGACATGCTCCACCTCAGTAAATCTAGATCCCTTAGAGCCACACGCTCGAGGGACTTGAACCTCAGCACAGAAATACATAGAACTTGCTGGAGGGACAGGTTCATAACCCAGAGGCTCCCTTCGCTCTAGAATAGAATTCCAGTTCATGTGAGGCAGAGCACCTCACTGAATCTCTTCAAGAAGAATCTCGACAAGTGGATGGGGGATCGTAGGTTTGTTCCAGGGATTACTCCTGTGTCACTATTAGACAGAGGCACAGTAAACTAAACCTTAAAAAAGGGCACAGTATACTCAAATCAAGGGGTGGCATAAGCCATACAGAATCGGGCTAGGCTTATAATTGCCCCAGGGCAGATAGCCTAGTATGAACCTATGAACCTATGAACCTAAGCAGTGTGCAAGGAGTATTTTGAGAAGTTTTCAATTTTAAGAAGGTGTTTAGTAAGGAGAGATCCAGTAGGGGTCTCCACTGCCCCCTTGCCTTGGCACTAGGAAAAATCTACAGTAAAACCCCTTTCCCACAAATTATTCTTGCACCAGCTCTACCGGACACTGTGCCTGTAACTCCTGTAAAATAGGTGGGAGCTACGAATCGGATTGTGTGGACAAGGGGGTATACCATTTAGAGGTGGAAAGTGCATCCAAAACACGACAATTGATTTTTATGATATGTAGCACTTATTTGTTTGTGGTAATCTTTTCCCAGGTGCAGAAAGGCTGGGTCAGCTTTTTGAGAGGGGCAGGGTGGGACTGGGGAGCAAAGGGGAAAAAGGGTTGAAGACAGTCATATAGATTTGACCCCAAAGGGAGGCCTCCCTGATGAGGCATCCTGCTGTGGTTTATCTGTGAATCTCTTTCTGGAAGCCTTCCTGTGTTTGTATCTAGGCCTAGGATTCTTCCTGACAAAAGAGGCAAGTTCGGTTGGGTAATTCCTCTGGTACCTTGCTGAGGTTAACAGAAGCTACATACACAGTCCCTCCTGGTTTTACCCTGCTCTTGAAGGGTTTTCAAAGGTTGACAGTTTGGGGGGGTCAAACAAAAGATCCTTGCCAAAAGGGAGTCCACTATTTTTGCTTTCAAGCTTCAGGAATAAGCAGATTACATAACCATGCAGAAATATGGACTTCAGAGTCTGTAGCAGCTGCTCTGCACAAGGCCTCTACATCACCATAACTCCATTTAATGCTGTGTCTGGCCACTTGTGTAGCCTGATTAAGTAAGGATAATATTTGTTGATTAGAATCACTATTCTGCAAATCCGCCATTACCCTAGGTTTGGTAATTAGTAGTCATGAATGCCAAAGTAGAGGAGACAAACACTTTTGCCTACTTAACCTGCTATCTTTATCTAAAGGGAGGGCACTGGCACTGGGAAAGAGTTTAGAAGGCTTACCAGATGAGAGGGAAACTGCAGAAGGGTCTGCCCACTGCAGGATGTTTTAAACAGAAACTTATCAAGGACTTCATAAAATGTGTTTGCTTTTTTTTAGGAGCCAGAGGCTGGGAGTCAGTCAAAAGAAATTGATTTAAAAGCATCCAAAAAAGCCTCAAGAACAGGAGGTAGAGGGGAAGGGGCTGAGGTACCCATTTCCTAAAGGCTGTACTATCTCTTCTGCACCTCTGAGATCTGCCTAGACTCCCACTGAGAATGTTTCATCATACTTAAGAAGCATCTCCTGGAGAATCAGTTATATGGAGTCATCATCTGAAGGGCCTTGGCCAGGAAAGTGCATTTGAGAGTAGTAGTCCACAGCGTGATCAGAAGTCTCCTCATCTTCAGAAGAAAAAGAATCCACAGCCACCTTGTTAGGGGTAGAGGAAGGGGTTGAAAAGAGAAAGGAGGAGGCTTCAGAGACAAAATGGTCATTAATTAGTAACTTCATTCCTCAATGATTTGCCAGAAAACAACACATTTTATGAAGAACAGACCAAACATGAGACAAATCTGGACATTCTATGAACATCTGGGCAGTTGAGAGGTATGACTGGGTCACAGATGCAATAATCCTTCAATACACATCTCAGGGTAAGTGAAATGTGTTGCTGGCTTTCCTGAACTACAGCTCCAGGCAACTTCACATGCTGCAGATTCTTATCTGGTCGGTGCTTGCTGGTAGTGGGACACCTTAAAGATTCACCACTTGGTGAAACAGAACTGCTACTCAGCTTGGTTCATCTGGGAAGCCAAAAGACAGTTTCTGATGATGCATACATTCTACTCCTCATGGACAGAAAATTTCTGTGCCCTTCCTTTCCCAGGTTCCTTACAATTCTGCACCTCCTCACCAAATTTAGATAAAGGCCAGCAATTAACTTTCATCATGTAAGCAAGTCAAGAGTGATGTGGTTTTAGGGCATCAGGCCCATGGCTTTGAAAAAAAACTTGTCATATTACATGTGAAGAAACTCCCATCAGTTGTGCTGAAAAGCTTGCTGCGTCTCAGAGCTTTGGTCCATACCTACAGCCACAAGTCTCTGAGGTAACGTACATTGCTAGGTCGTCTTCCACTCATTACATGTACCTCAATGAATGAGATTCTCCATGTGGGCAATGGGGTATCTTACTTCAGTCAGTACAGATAACAGCAACTTACAATCATCAGTACAATATCAGTCTTAGCCCCCCCGGGTGAGGCTTCATATGTCCTTGGCTCTATTTGCATTACGACCTTGGAGAAGGCAGAAAGTACAGTTGTGCACTTACCATAAATGTAGATGTTCGAGTGTATTCACTGTTTCAGTCATCACCTGTGGGTTATCCCTGCTGTGGCAGTCCGAACATCAGAGTCGATGTTTTTCTGCATTGGCTGCTGTCTCCTGTAGTCTGACATCAGGTCGTCAGTGCTATAAAGCAAGGCAGCTGACGCCATTGCATCAGTTTTTCTTGCCCTAACCCGTCAGAAGCACGAGGAAATATGGTAAAGTGGTCCTGGTGTCTGAAAGTCACCATGAGAAGCTTATGTCCCCCCTAAGGAAAGAGGATATAAAGGGGAAGGAGGGAGGGAAACCAGGACTGCAACAGTGAATACACTCAAATATCTACATTTATGATAAGTGTACACAACCATACTATGTTCTTTGTGTTTCACTGTTTCAGTCATCACCTGTGGGAGGATTCCCAAAGCTGAGGAGAGGGATGGAAGGATTAGAGACCTAGGCATGGGTCAGCATGCCCTGCAGAACTGCAGAGGCAAACCCTGCCCTAGTCTTAGAGAAAAGAGGTAGGTGGTAATGCTTTGTAAAGGTATGGACAGTGGTCCATTTGGCAGTTTCCAAGATATCCCTGGTGGGAACTCTCTCTGTGGAATGCTGTGGAAGTGGAGGCTGCCCTAGTGGAATGGGTACGAATAGACTTATTGTAGTCTGTAGTAGAAATGGATACAGTGTGATATCCATTTGGAAATTGTTTGCTTGGAAATGGGCTTCCCCTCTGCTCCTTGGGCAAAGCTGACAAGAAGCTGGTCTGTTTTTCTGAAAGGTTTAGTACGGTCCAGGTAGTACCTGAGCTGTCTGTGCACGTCTAGTGAGTGCAGAATTCTTTCCTCCCTTGTTTTGAGTGTTAGGAAAGAAGGTGGGTAGATGTATGGCCTTGGTTGAGGGTCACATCAGATACCAACTTGGGCATAAAAGGAGGGGTTAGTCCTCAGGGAGACCATGTCTGCATGAAAAATGATGAAGGGCTCAATGGCCATGAGTGCCTGAAGTTCTGAAACCCTTCTGGCTGAGGTGATAGCTAGTAGGAAAGCAGTCTTCCAGGAGAGGTATCTCAATTCGGTGGTGTTAGTTTTTCTGAAACATAATTCAGGTCCCAGGCTGGCGTGGGTGGTCTTCTGGGAGGTATGATATTAGAAGCCCCTCTGAGGAATTGTTTAATCAAAGGATGTGAGAAGAGGGGCTGGTTTGTAACAAAATGAGTTGAAATGGTTGAGTTATGGATTTTAAGTGAAGAGGAGGAGAGACCACTATTGAGTAACTCAGCTAGGCAGTCCAGGATAAGAGGGATGGAAGGTTGTGAGGTACTGCCTCCTCTGGACTGGGCTCCAGGAGCAGAATCTTTTCCATTTCCCAGCGTAAGATTTTCTGGTGCTGGGCCTTATGGCCTCTGTGATAAATGTGTAGGACCTGTTTGCATAACAGGGGCCGCTTGTTTGCTTTTAAAGCGTTAGCCATGCAGACAGATTGAGAGTCTGCAACCTCCCCCCACCTGGGTTAAGAGATCTGAGATTAGGGGAAGCTGCCTGGGAGGCTGTAATATCAGGCTGTGCAGTAAGGGGCACCAAAGCTGTCTGGGCCAATCTGGAGCAATGAGGATGCCCTCTGGTCTCTCCTCCCTTAGCTTGATCAATACCTTGGGAAAAAGAGGCAGAGGAGGGAATGCGTATACAAAGAGGGAGTTCCAGGGGAAGGTCAAGGCATCCACCTTCCATGCCAGGTGGTGATACTCCCTGGTACAGAAGATTTTCAGCTGGTAGTTGAGGTAAGAAGCAAAGAGATCCACCTCCGGAGTTCCCCACTCCTGAATGACTTTCAAAAAGATTTTTCTGTGGAGCTGCCATTCATGGGGGTCCAGTAAGTTTCTGCTTAGGTGGTCTGCCAGGGTGTTGCTGATCCCTGGTAGATATTGGGCAATTAGGTGCAATCCCATGGAGGAGGCTGTCAGCCAGAGGTTCATGGCTAGCCTGCACAGAGAATAAGACTGGGTCCCTCCCTGTTTGTTGATATACCACATTACTGTAGTGCTGTGTTTTGATAAGGAGAACCCCTGCCCGAGATGAGGTTTGAAGGATGTCAGAGCATTTTGTACTGCCATCATTTCCTTCTGATTGATGTGCAAGGGAAGGTGCTAGGCATCCTAAAGAAATTGGGTGCACCTGCCTGCTAGGTGAGTGCCCCCAAAACAATGTCTGAGGCGCTGGTGGTGATGCTCTTCCCAGTAGGGTAAAGGATGGAGGGAAGACCCTTGTTCTTGGCACAGGCCTCTGTCCACCAGAGAAACTCAGCCCTTATACAGGGGGGATCAGGGGTAGAGAGGTCTCTAGAGGGTAAGAGTGCTGACACCACAGGCTCTTTAGATACCACTTAAGTTTTCTTATGTGAAGCCTGGCCAAAGGAATTAGAAGGATGCAAGATGCCATGTACCCCAAGGCTTGCAGGATCTTCCTCGCAGTGAAGTGACTTCTGGAAGCCAGCACGGTGAAGTAGAGAAGCAGGAAGCTCTGCTATTCTGGGCATAGAAAGGCCATCTGGAATGCTGTGTCCAGCAGTGCTCCCAATAAAATGATCTTCCTGGAGGGTGTTTGCTTTGACTTCCTCTCGTTGATGATGAACCCTAGGGAAATTAGGAGGGTGTGGAGCAGCTTTTCTTTGCAATCTGCCTGAATGAGGTAGTTGTCCAGATAAGGGTAAATCTGTATATTTCTCTGTCTGCAAAATGCTATGGCCAGGGCTAAGCATTTCGTGAATACTCTGGGTGCAGTAGATGAGCCAAAGGGTAGCGCAGAGAATTGAAAGTGCTATGAGCCTGCTCTGAAGTGCAGGAATTTCCTGCAGGATTCCCTTATGGGGATGTGGAGGTAGGCATCTTTTAGGTCTAGGGTAACTAACCAGGTATTTTGTATCAGCATAGGCAGCAGCTGCTGTGAAGTTAGCATTTTGAATTTGGGGATCACCAGGGAGGTGTTCAGAATGGATAGATCCAGGATGGGGTGCAAAGTGCTGTCTTTTCTGGGAACAAGGAATAGTCTGGAATAAAAGCCTTTGCCTGTTTGGTCTGAGGGGATGGGTTCTACTGCCCCCTGGGATATGACAGTTTGGACCTGTTTCAATGCCTCTACCCATTGATTTGGAGAGAAGTCTGGGTACCCTCTCTTGGAATTGGGAGTTCGTTGAAAGAGAATTTGTACCCTGAAAAATGATCTTTAAGACCCATTGGTCCTTTGTTACAGAAAGTCTATTTTCTTTGCAGAGGGAGAGCCTTCCTCCTAGCTTTTGGTGAGTGAAAGGAGGGCAGGGGGGGAGAGGGAGTGTGTTTACCATAGAACAATAACTTAGAACTCCCTGCCTTTGGGGGAGGTGGTCCACTGTTTGGTTCTCTGTTGCCCATGGGATAGGGGCCTGGGTGGTCTGTCCCTCCGGGGCTTACATTGGCCCTGCCTGCTAGGTGCAGGGAAGGACCAGTGCTTAGAGGGCATGTTCCTGCTGAACCTGGGAGGTTGAACCTGAAAGAAATCTTTTACTGTTTGGGTAGATTTTGCTTTGTCTTCCATCTTTTTAAGCATCTCTTCTGCTTTTATTCCAAACAAGCAGTCCTTATCCAGGGGTGCATCAATTAATTTAGACTTTACCTGATCAGGGAGAGGTTGTTCCTTCAACCACACGTCTCCTAATGACAGATCCTGACACTGCTGCCCTGCTTGAGGCCTCTAGGGAGTCATATCCACAATGTAATGAGTGTTTGGCCACTTGGCAAATACAGTGCAGTAAATCTGTTAACTCTTTTAAACTGGCACAGTCAGGAAAGGTTGAAATCTTTTGTTTTAATAGTTCCAAAGTGTGTTGTTGATATTTTAACATATGGAACTGACTGTTGAGTGCTCTGATAGCCAAGGTTGCAGAGGTGTAAACTTTTTTTTTACCCCAGTTGTCCAGAGGTCTGGAATCCTTGTCAGAAGGAATAGGATTCTTGGCAGAACTAGTCTTGGCTCCTTTAGGTCCCTGTGTAATGACCTCTGGGTCTGCAGCAGGATTTCTGTACAGGTATTTGTAAGAATCAGGTACTCTGTAATACCAGTCAGGTTTACTGGGAGCAGGGAGAGAGGGCGTCAGGGGCTAAGCTGGATTCATGGAAAACATCATCCACCACTTCTAAAAACAGGGGGAGATGGGCCAGGGGTCTGTGCTGGGGCAGGTCCAGAAACTCAGTCTTTTCTCAGACTGGGGGAAATCCTGAGATTCCCACTGGAAATGTTCCCTGAGGGTGTGAAGGGTTTCCCCAAAGGAAAGGTCTTCTGGTGGGGATGCAGAAGGAATGGATTCCTCTGCATCTGAATCCTCATAAGCAGTCAGAGGATGTTCCTCTTCAAAATCTGAATAATCAGGTTCCTCAGAATCCTGTTCTGTCATAATTTCAGGAGAAGGGTGTCTTTTCCTTTTAGAAGTTGTGGCCTGACCACCCCTGATAAGGGAGAAGAGATCCTCCGCCATTTTAAGTATTTGTGCTTGGGGTGGTGGAGCAGGAGTAAGATGGTGCCTAGAGACAGTTTTTCTAGGAGTGGCCTGGCTTCTAGGCCACAAAGTATCTATCGGTCTGAGAGAAACTGTAGTTGGATGAGAAGACGTCTGTTTCTGTCTAGATTTGGTATGCGAGAGGACTCCTCGGAAGCCAGTGCCTGTGTCGCGGCTCCGGACCCAAACGAAGCAGAGACAGCCAAGGGCTCGGAAGGCAAAGAAGATTTCTGTGGCATACCGGACTCCGAAAGGGTCTCGGTAGAGGCCTGCGTAGATATCAAATTGGGCATCAAGGGCTGCGAAAGCACCTCACTGGATTCCGGAGAACTGACGACCTGCTTAGCGGTTGAGTCGTCGGAACGCTTAGCGTTGTGTGGTCTGTCTCTATCTTTATCTCTGTGTTTTTTCTGAATATCCACGGATTGTTGGCTGACACCATTTCAGAATGGAAAGACTGAAGATGAAAACACCAGTCTACAATAAGAGCTCTCTGGCAAATAGTTCTCGTGTTAAAGAGGGCACAGAACCGGCAACAGGGGACGTCGTGGTCTGGGCCTAAACAAGTGAAGCAGTATGAATGGAAGTCTCTGTGTGGGATCTGCTTTCCACAGGTGAGACAATTGTTATCTTTTTTAGACATCAGTTAGTGCAAGAAAAAAAAAATCCCCAACAGGGTACTTAGCTTTAGACGTTTTCAACTAATTCAAATGCTGGTAGTGACCGATCGGCACACTTCCGAACTGCTTCTGCTACGGGTTCCATGGCAAAAAAGACTGATGTAATGACGTCGGCTGCCTTGCTTTATAGCACTGACGACCTGATGTCAGACTACAGGCTACAACAGCCAACGCAAAAAAACAATGACTCTGTATTCGGGCCGGCCGAGGGCTACCCCAAGCAGGGATAACCCACAGGTGATGACTGCAACAGTGAAACACAAAGAATATCTGTGGTACAGCACAAACTGACCTAGCAGTTTAACATATTAGTGTTAAATCCTAAAGATTTTATATTAGCTGATAAAAAAAAGTTATGTACCTACCATAACGTTCCAGGTTAGTTTTCCTTCATCTCGCCTTCCTTCTTGCTGTTTGGGTTTGGAGCTGATCCTCAGCTCTGACTCAGCCTACTTCTATAGCTCGAGAGCTATTTACTTGCTCGAGGCTAACCCTTATCCCAGAATGCTCAACATCAGCTACCCAGATCTCGTTTGTGATAGCGCACACTAGACATATAAAGTAACCAGTAACCTAAAACTGATTTACCAAAATAACACAGCAGAGTAAACTGTCATAAAATTACCTGGCATGTGAACCAAGAAAAGGGAAATCAGCCAGTGAAACCATAGTGAACTCCTCTCAATCCTCCAGGAAGGGGGAAGGAGGGGAGGGAAGCAAGAAGGAAGGCGAGATGAAGGACAACTAACATGGAACGTTATGGTAGGCACATAACTTCTTTATGTTAAGTTGTCCCATCTCGCCTTCACTCTTGCTGTTTGGGACAGCGTCCCTAGCACCTAAAGACCCCAGGTGCCTCATTAGAACAGACTCTTCAGAACAGTGGAACCAAAGGAAGCTCTGTTCCGGGAGACCACATCCACTTTGCAATGAGAGATAAAGGCATGAGGGTTTGCCCAAGTGGCAGCTGTACAAACTGAGTCTATGGGCAATTTAGACTGAAAGGCTACAAATGCTCTAGTAGAATGACCTTTCGGTTTTGCTGGTAGATGTTTATGCCTTAAACTGATAAAAAAAAAAAGGCAATGGTGTCAGATAACCATTTGGATGAGGTCACCTTAGAAACTGGAAGGCCTTGCGTATTGTGAGCATAGGAGAGAAATAATCGGTCTGATTTTCTTAGCTCTTTGATCCAATGGAGGCAAAAACTTAATTGTCTGTGCACATCCAGTTGGTGAAGACCGTATTCTGCCTTATTGTTATAATCGAAGGATTAACTTAAATTGTTTTCTGAACAGACTTTTGGTATGATGGATGGGTTGGTTCTCAGAGAAACTCCATCTTTGTGAAACACCATATATGGAAGACGAACACAGTGCTTGGAGTTCTGAAACACGTCTAGCTGAGGTAATGGCAACCAAAAAAAGTATTTTCCAAGAAAGAAACTTTAAGGGACATGAAGCTGCTGGTTCAAATGGAGGCAGAATCAAAGTAGTCAAAAACTAAATTGAGATCCTAAGGAGGAGGTGGATCCCTCACTGGGGGTCTAAGAGATGCTCCTCTCATGAAGGCTTGCAGAGCTTATGAGACATTATGCTAGAATTAAGAATTCCAATATGAAAATTAGACATGGCTGCCAGCTGTACCCTGATGGTAGCAGCAGCCGCACCCGACTGAAAAAGCTCTGCTAGAAATTCTAGAATTTGATGGACTGGGGCTGAAAAGGGTCCAAGTTTCTAGATTCTGCCCAGTAAGAAAATCTTTTCTATTTGCTAGCATAAGTCTTTCTCGTAGTTGACTTATGGGAGGATACAATATCATCGCAAAATGCTGGGGAGATACTTGGAAGCCTGGCTAAGGTAGGAAGTAGAGAAACAAAGCTGTGAGCTTGAGAGTCTGAAGGGAATGGTGTAACCCGCCTGACTGATGAATCAACAGATCTGGCACTGGGTCCAGAACCCAAGGCTGGTCTAGAAGGTGAAGGTGCAGGAACGGAAACCATATCTGTCGAGGCCAATAGGGGGCAATGAGAATCATTTTGCAACCCAGCAATTTTGCTTTCTATATGAGCCTTGGAATTAGGGGAAAAGGGAGAAATGCATAAAGGAGTCCCTGAGGCCAATCGTGGACTAGAGCGTCCCTGGGAGTTTGACCTGGAGGAGGAAGCAGGGAGAAGTAGCTGTTGCATTTGTTGTTGAGGGGGTGGCAAATAGATTGCAGCAAGGCTGGCCCCATTTGCAGAAGATAAGGTCCGCAATTTCCTGATTCAGAGACCACTCATGAGGCACGAGGATAGCCTTGCTGAGCCTGTCCACTATTACGTTGGATTTCCCAGGGATGTGCGTTGCTGTCAGAAAAAGCTGGGAGAAAAATCGCCCATTGCCATAGCCTGAGGGCTTCTCGACACAAGGGGTAGGACCTGGTCCCGCCCTGCTTGTTGATGTACCACACAAATGACATGTCTGTTTGGATAGTCATAGTCCTGGAAGGAAGAGAGTCTTGAAGAGCTTGCAACACTAGGAGCACCGCTCTCATCTCTAGGACATTGATATGCAGATGGTACTCATGAGGTTGCCACATGCCTTGGACTGTCCTGCCTAGATAATGCCCCCCCCCCCTATCAGGGAGGCATCCGTGGTCACTGTGGCTACTGGAGGGGGTTGAATGAAAGGTCTGCCCTAAGTCACCAGTAGGGAGACCATCCACCAAGACAGGTGTCTTTTGCATGTTTCTGTAATCAGGATCATGTGAGACAGGAGTAGTTCCTGGAAGGACCACTGTGTGAAAAGAAGCCACTGAAGGACTCTCATGTGGTAACGCGCTAATGGTACAAGAAGAATGGCAGCTGCCATGGAGCCTAGAACTTGCAGGACATGTCTGACTTGGACCTTTCTGCCCTGCATTAGAAAGGACACTTGGCGAATAGAGAAAACTCTTTCCTGAGGTAATCTTGCAAACATCTGTTTTGTGTTTAATTCTGCTCCTATATATGTAACAGATTGACAGGGCAACAAGGCAGATTTTTCGAAATTTACTGTAATGCCTAGATGGGAGCAGATTGATATTGTATAATCCCCATGCCTCAAAGAGTTGATGCCTGGTTGTAGCAGTTAGGAGCCAGTCGTCTAGATAGGGAAACACCTGGAATCCTTGATGTCTCAGGTGAGCCATGACTACTGCCATACATTTGGTGAACACCTTGGGGGCTGTGGTGAGACCAAAGGGCAGAGCTCTGAACTGATGACTGCCCGCTACGCTAAGTGAAGAAATCTCCTGGAGCATCTGTCCATTTTGATATGGTAGTACGCATCCTGAAGATCTATGGAGCATAGCCAGTTGTCCTGACCCAGAAAAGGGAGAATGGACTGCAGTGTTACTATCCGGAACTTTTCTTTTTGTACAGATTTGTTCAATCTGCTGAGATCCAGTATTTGTCTCCAGTCCCGTCTTTTTTGGTACTAAAAAGAATCTTGAGTAAGTTCCGGATCCTAGTTGGTCTGCAGGGACTTCCTGAATGGCTCTTTTCTAGCAGTTTTGATACTTGAATAACTGCTTGATCCCTTAGATTGGGTGGGACATCTGGAATGGACTTTTTTGACTTTAGATGGGCTTGGAGAAAGGGGATTTTGTAACCTCCGAATATGATAGATAGTACCCCATTTGTCTCGTTATATTTTGCCAGACTTTTGGGTACAGGGAAAGTCTTCCCCCGACTGCTTCCAGAGGTGAGCAGTCAGGCAACCCATCAGGGATGCTGGAAGGGTTTGGCAGAGAAAGTTTCTCTGTTCCCCTGATTTTGCGGCCCTTCTCTGCCACGAGGGCGGCGTCTGCCACTGTTGTTGTTTCTACCTCTGCCCCTGGGGGAAAAAAAATCACCACTTGTGTCAGGCAAGGGTCCCTGGGACTTCCAAAACCACATCTTTCCACCTTTCTGACCTTTGGAATAAGGTGCGTTAGGAGTGGAAAAACTGACTCCCACGGCACAGAGAGTCTTGCCTTCCTGCTCACACCTGGTAAGCAGGTCTTTCACCTGAGGCCCAAAAAGCAAGGAGCCAAAGGGAGTATTTGTGAAGGACGCCTGAAAGGATTCCGCAAATTGACAAAGCCGCAGCCAAGCATGTCTCCTGAGAACCACTCCTATACCTGCGGCTCTGCTTGCTCCATCGGCTGCATAGGAAATCAGCCTCATGGAGGAGTTGACTATAGAATTAAGAGTTGCAAGCTGGAAAGCTATTTTGGCTGATGCTCCCTCATCTGTAGGATCTTGTAGGGTATCTCCAAGCTCTTTTAGGAGATTCCTTTGAAGTCGTGTAAAATGAGAAAGATAATTCAGGGACCTCATTGAGAAGGTCGCTGAGGAAAACATTCGCTTCCCATATCTGTCCATTGTCCTAGACTCTGTTTGGTGGATGGACAGACGAAGTTTCTAACTCTTTCTTGGTGGCTGCTGCTACCACCATGGCATCAACTGGCACACCTTTAGATAGAAATTGTTTGTCCTGGGGGGCTGTTATGAATTTATTTGGTCTCCTCGGAGTAGGCTCCACAGAATCCAGTGCTGACCAAGCCTTTCGAGCCACTACAGACATGAGTGCATCAAAAGGTGGAGACACCCAGGACGTGGAGGGTCTGGAACAGAATGCCTCCAGGTATACACACTCGTCCTCGGTAGGGGCTAGGGAAGACCAGCCATCCCTCTGCCTAAACATTTCAAGGATGTCCGAAAAGGAAACCTCTTCAGAGGGGGACCTGGGGGACCCTTCTGATTCATCCAGGTCTGTATCTGATGTGACAGACGCAGGTGAGTCTAGGTGCTCCCACTTGCACTTCTTCCGAGGAGGCTTCTCTGAGTGATCAGGGGAGGTCTCGGAAGAGGGGTCACCCAATAGGGTGTCCTGGGGCATAGGTTCCCTACGCTTCTGGGCTGGAGGAGGAGGAGCACAGGTTGGCACAGGCACTGCAAGAGAAGAAGCCGATGGGGCTGATAGTAGGGCTGCTTCAGGGGACAGCAAACTCCGCATGACGTCGAAGGCGTCACAATCCCGAAGCAAAGAAAGCTCCGGCTCCGAAGAGACAGGAGTCCTTCGCATCGAGGGCAAAGGCTCCGAGGCCAATGTGGGAGCCGAGCTCACCTGTGCCGAAGCTCCGAGAGGGAGAGCAGGGTCAGACAAGGGACCAATGCCACTCCTCCCCTCGGAGCAGACGAGCGCGCTTCTGCGCCCAGATCCCTCCATGGACGGAACAATCGAGGTGATCGGAGCCGACGGAACCGAAGAGGAGGTGATCTGCGCAGTCGGCTCTACTATCAGCGCATCCATGGTCTCTGGCTCCGAACTAAGTGTAGTCGGAGGAGGAATGGAGATGGAGGCGGATGGAGCCGCAACCTGCTGAGGTGGGCTGGAAAGTAATTGCGCAAGGGCCTGTAATTTAAGCAACCTGCTGACTACTCTTCTCCACGTCCTGATTCAATAACCTGGAGGATTGAGAGGAGTGGGATGAAGAGTGATGACTACGTTCACTTCCTAATAAGGGTGACTGTGGCACCGAGCGGATCGGCTCCAATGAAGGACACCTTGTTCGCTTGTGGCTCCGAGACGGCTCCGAGGTTGCAGTTGGAGCCGAGGGAGGAGATGAGTTGTTGATGTTAATCGGCACCAGCAAACTTGGTTCTTCAAGCCCAGGAGTTGGTTCTGAGGATGGAGCTGATGGCTAGACAGACTTAGAGGATTTCACTGGCTGAGAACATTTAGCCAGGGAATCCTGTGGTTTCAATAATCCTCAAAGGATTAATTTGTTTCTGCGCTCCTGCAGGACCATTGGACTAAATGCATCGCAGACAGAGCAGGAGTCCTGCAGGTGCAAACCCCTAAACAATAAACATAGCTAGTGTGCTCATCTGTCAGACATTTTCTGACAGCATGAGTCACACTTTTTGAAGCCAGAAACTTTGGCCTCTTTAGACATTTTACACTACTATACTAAAAAACAAAGTTTTTTTTTTTTTTTTTAAAGTTAAGGAACAGAAAGGAGAGCCTCTAATTTAAACATCTGTCCTGGGGGGGGGGGGCTCTCTAATTCAAACGAGTTCAGGGGAAACAGAAGGCCTGTGAGATATGGAGCGACGGCCAACAAAGCTGCAACACACACAAGAAAGGCAATAAGGGATAAAGTACTATATAGACAAAAACTTGATACATTTTTAAGAATAAACAATTATAATAGAAAAAACTATACTAAGCCTGAGCCAGTAACGAAGCAACCTCGCAGCTGAAGCGGCAAACGAGATCTGGGTCGCTGATGCTGGGCATTCTGGGATAAGGGTTAGCCTCGAGCCAGTAAATAGCTCTCAAGCTATAGAAGTAGGCAGAGTCAGAGCAGAGGATTGGCTCCGAACCCAAACAGCAAGAACGAAGGCGAGATGGAACAACTTAAGATCAATCAATACAAGTAGTAATGATAAAACAAAAGCTGCAAAACAAAGTTGTCTAAAAAATCATTATGATACAAGGTTAACGCATACAACTTTGATGTAAATTTATTTGTCCAAGTATTCAACTAGATTCTTCTAAAAAAGGCCATTCAACTGGCAGAGTGATAAAGAGAGATGGGAGTTACTATCTCAGTATGTAGGGTGATAAAGTGACAGTCTCCCACAATGATCCATGGTGGAGAATGGGGATATTACCTGGCTAGAGGAGAGTGGTCCCAACAGTGGTAGGGTGGGGACATGGTTAAGCTGCTGCGATGTGCTGATACATCACATGTCCCCAGTGTACCCTCCCTTCGGATATAACCAAAGGCATAGAAAGGGAGAGAGGAATGGGGTAGATCATACGTAAAAATCCCCTGGCAGATGGTAGACAGCAGAGAGCTCCAGGACTCTCAAGATTTGCAATGGCATCGGCCAATATCAGAGTAAGTCAGGGGGTATTCAGAAAGGCTGGGAGACCCTGTGATGGGCATGGTGCATAGGGTAAGTGCCACAGGATGAAGTGGGAAGCGGATAGGGGCAAAAATAATAAAAAAGAACACCCAAAACAAGGCCTTGATCTTATCTGCCATCATCAGGGAAGGTAGAATTCCCACAGACAGAGGTTTCTTGGACCAGGGTGTTGTTTACAGACTAATCAGCTGGACCTTGAATTCCATGAAAACTGCTACAAGCTCAATAAGTATTGTAAATGATGTGGCTGAGGCTCAAACACCTGTGGTAAGTCAACAACAGACTTTTTGGTCTTCCGAGGCTTGAGCATGAACTTTGGTGTAGCGTCAGGCAGTGAAACCTCAGGTCAATGTGTGTTAGACAGGATAAGGTCTCCTATGATCTCCACAGACAGATGCAAGTGACTTTGCCCTCCTAGTCAAGCATCAGAAGCTGGTGCCTGCTCAGCAACTCCAAAAGCAACAGATGCCTGGGAGTTCTCAGCCTGAGTGAATGTCAGCTTTGCAGTATGTACAGTGGCCTCTGTAGGGGTCTCATCAAAGGCATCTGCAGTACAGGTGGCCAGAAGGGCCTTTTGAAATCATTTCAACTCCTTCAAAAATCTCAAGCCTGGGAGGGTTGTCAGACTGAACTGGTGTTTTTCAGTTCTCTAGCACTCTAATCTCTAGGATGATGCTTTTTTTTTCCATAGGAGAATAGCAATGGGGACCTGCAGACACCATAATGGGTGACCAGGCCACCAATGCTCTTTACATTGTTCTAAATATTTCAGCAAGAACTCTGACCTACTCCTAATTATATGACAACTAAAGTAAGCACACTGGGGACAATAGGGCAAGTAATGCTCTAAATCCATGCAGAACAATCAGAGAGAGTGCGAGAGACAGAAGAAATCTCTATAAGGGATCAGTTTTCCACACTCTAAGAAATCATCTGAAGAGTTGCCAGACATCTACAGATACTCAAGATGCACATAAAAAGGGCTTTCTCCAAGGTATTTAGCTTGAGAAGTCTTCTAGATTTGGACAGATGTACTCTTATGATGCAGATGCATCAGACTCTGACAGCAAGACAAAAATGAAAAATGTCACTGGCTCAACCCTTTATAACCAGACACTGGAAAGGAGGGCATCCACAGGACATAGGAAGGTCTCCAGCCTAGACTTGGGCTTTTGCAAGGCAGAAAATTCTAAAAGAAATCACTGCATCAGTGAAGTGCTATAAATATCTCTCAAGCCTATCAAACACAGGCATGCTGCTCACCTGTTTCAGTCAAGAGTGCCTGATCTGGTGGATGAGACAGCTGAAAAAGTGGTTGTAGTGGGTACTAGTGTGGGGATAGATACCAACCCAAAGATGCATCATGGACAGAGGCACATTGTGGAGGGAACTTCTACTGTAACAGTTAAACTACTTGAACACCAAGATTTACGGCAAGTTCTTAACACTACTGTACTATGTTCTTCACAAGTCAAGGTGGCAGCAATAAAGCTTGGAATGGTTCCCTCAATGTAGGGAACACAGGGCTGACTGATGGCCTGTTGTGGTGGCAGGGAACAGACAGCCTTATTGAATCTTGCCCCAGCCCAGGAAATACTGGCTAAGTTGCAGTGTTTGGAAAACTTGTGTACAGATGACTCGCCTTCCCTCTAGACACCATCTTGAAAATGCAGTAATTCAACTGCCCTCCCTAGAGTGCCCATCCTCCAGTGTTTCAATTCACCAAGCCCTCTTCTGTTTTACTCTGTTTTAGTCTCAACTATTACACTGAATTAGTATCAATCAGCTTATCATTGTCCAGCAACAACCAAGACAGTGGTGCACCCTTTTAAGGACCAAAAGACGACAATCTACATAGTATTGTACGTGTATTCCTTACTCCTCTGTAAAAATAGATCAGGGTCTTCTGTAGCGCACACACATTCCCTCAGGTACGTGTATTCCTTACTCCTCTGTAAAAATAGATCAGGGTCTTCTGTAGCACACACACATTCCCTCTAGAACTGTTAAGCTCCCTGGTGAACAGCACTGTATTGGAAGACTTGGCCTCTTTAGGGCTTCTAAACCTGTCTATTGTAGGCTCTATACCTACAACAAATAGTCCCCTACTTTACCAACTTCAACTATTCTTCACTATGTGTACTGCTGCGGTCCATATTTGTCTGTCTGTCCTCCCCTATAAATACCAATGTACTTATGTCTGCTTTTTATCTTGTAAATTCTATCCTCCTCATCAGAGAAAAATGACAAATACAAACTAACATACATTTTCTGTTTCCTAGGATATTTTCTCAACTTTCCTCTTACTGCATTATCCTGCAACAAACTGTACTACTTAACTCTTTAGGCTAGCTTTTTTTGCAGACTATACCTGTACCTGCTCAACCACTGCTTTGTAACCTCTCTGCTTAACTTTCAAACTAACTACTTTTACAGCGCATTTCCCCCCCCACTTACTGTTTTGGCTCAGTATACTTTATTAGCAAATATTCTTGTAACCATTACATTTTATTAATTTCAGCTACACAAGCTTCTAACCTTAGCTCACCTCCAAGCGTACAGAAACTTTCTCACGTTTCTTTGGCATTACACCTGCTGTAACCTGCTGAGCTTGGTTTCACTCCGTTCCCCTACCCTACACCTCCAATTCTCATCCACCCCCCCTCTATCCCTAGATTTACTCCTACACAAAACTTTCCTCTTCCTTTCTGAATTAACATATTCTGATATTCATCTGTCAACCAAACCCACTATCCTAATCATACTATCTACACCTCCACCCGAGCTCCTCCTATCACTTCTACCTTCTTCTGGTGTACTCCTCTTACTCCACCCCATTATTTACTCCCACCACTGACTTATTTGGCTCCTTCTTCAACACCTTACTCCCCTTGCATTCTCTCTCTCTACGTCTGTCTCCTCTCTATTTCATATTCCTAACTTTGCATTTTCTTGGCTTAGCAAAATTCCTACCTCCTACGTTTTCATTTCATAACATTCATAAACCTACTCTTCATCCTCCTCCACTGTCAAGTCTCTTTCACCAAATACGCTCATCTATTTATCTTTTCTACTCTATCACACCTCCAATGCTACAGGACACAGATCTCACCTATTTTACAATCCCTCAGTCCTACACTTTCCATACCACTTGCCAACCTTTCACTATCAAAATGAATTACTGCGAGGGGGGGGGGGGGGGCAGAGCCTGAATTGCTAACTGAAAGCAGCAGTATTTTAGAGCTCCATATAACTAGTTAAATAAGACAGGACAAAATATTCTTTTTTTTTTCTTCAAAGTATAAAATCTTATAGGTAAAGTACCAACTTACATAATTAGAAACTTTGGTGAAGTTTTACAAATAATTTCCTGTCAAAAAGCTTGGAGATATATTCACTTGTTAAAATGAGCAACTCAAAGAATTCTCACCAAGATGTTGCCTTAAAGAAGGAACTACAACAGATGGCATCTACCCTGCAGTTGTTGTCTTTGAACATGGAGGATTTTAAAGAGAACCTGGAAAGTCTTAAAACAAGCAGTCAAAAACAGGCTGATACCCCTCAAGGAAATGCTACACCACCAGACAAAACAGGAATAGAGGTTTCTCTAAATGACATAAAAAGCAGACTTAAGGAATAGGAAACACAGAAAGAACTGCTTCTTAAACAAAACACTTGGCTGGTTAATAAAGTAGATGACTTGGAAAATAGGGAGAGGAGAAATAACATCAGGATTTTTGGATTACCTGAAAACACAAAAGTGAGGATATTTCCTTTTTTATCAAGCTGGATCCTTGACTTTTTAAATTTAAAAGGACTTTCCTTTGGCATTGAAAGGGCACACAGAGCTCTTGAGAAACCTGCCACTAACTCAAACTCTCCTCCTAGGTCAATAATTATCAAATTTCTTAAAACTAATAATGTAATTACTTTACCAGAATATACTGAATCTAGCTTTGTTTATATACTTGTTGTTTGTTTGCTTGTTATTTCCCTGGAAGCTAATTCACCTAATACGCAACTTCTCAGCGCTTCTGTGGATCACTAGTGATATCTGCATTGCTTACTGTACTTATTTCCTTGTTTCACTTGAAAGAAAGTTACTGTTTGTCGTTTTTGCATTTAGTTACTTGTATCACATTGCACTCAAGTTACCTGGCACTTGCTCACTAAAGCAATTATATAAGTCAGCACTAAAAATTAAAAGCACTACACCCTCACTCCCCACTGGCCCTTGTTTTCAATTAAGGATTTCCCAATATTATTCTAGCATGTCCAAAGGTCAGTTGTCAATCTCCTCTCCGGTCCAGCTGGTGAATCTGGGAATCTTGAGGCAATGTTATAACTGCCTCATGCACACAGACAACCCTCTCCTCCTCCCACATAACACAAATACTTGCGAGAGATGCAGCTATTTAGCCAAACTGGAGGCTGAGCTCTCTCAACTCAGGACTGGCAAGACCAGACAGGAGGAGAAGGCAACTACACACACCACAAAACCAGCCTCACATAATGCTACCACTCCACTGAATCAAACACATAAACACACAAAGACATACTCGAGGCTCTGAGTAAAATTTACCTAAACAGCAGAGGCCTCCAAAGCAGACACCCAAACAACTGCTACCTCAAGACACCCCACAAGCAACACATAAACCACAAAAGCAGTGTGCAAAGCAGTCACAGCCCTTAAGGCCAAATACAACACCAAACATACTTGTCATAGGTGACTCCATAGTCAGACACACTGACGTCCCACTCACCAGGCTGAACAAGGAGAGGGTCACAGTAGGCTGCCTATCGGGTGCTAGAATCCGCCACATAACACAAGCACTCGGGTCACTCCACAGCAAGTACAAATATGACACAGTCATTGTCCATGCTGGTGTGAACGACCTGAGACGTACCTCCCTGGACTGCATGAAAAGAGACATAGAGGAGCTCTCTGATTATGTAGCCCAGGCAGGTATGACCCTAACCCTGAGCAGTATCCTTCCTTCACCAAGAATGATGCCACAATATAGAGACAAGATGATCAGCTTTAACAATTGGCTTAATGTCTGGTGTCATTCAAAGGGGTCCAGTGTCAGTCTGCCTGGGATGACATGCTTGACAAGCCACGCTGCTTCAAGGGACGGCTTGCACCCGTCCACCCAGGGATGCCGGATCTTGGCCAAGGCTCTTGCCTCCCCCATAGTGCCTTTTTTAGGCAAGGCTCAAATTCTAAACCTACCACCCTAGAAAACAAAAATGGGAAGAAATTGAGGGTAATGCTGCTCAATGCCAGAAGTCTAAATCTCAAAATGCACGCACTCGAGGCCCTTCTCAGTATGGAGAACATCAATGTCTGTGCTGTAACTGAAACCTGGTTCAAGGCTCCTGAGAGCACCCGGCACTATTAGGTTTTACCTCATATCATGCGTTCCGGCGCCAAAACCCGGACCACTCCACAAAAGGAGGCGGTTTATCCATATTCATAAAGGATACTAACACCTCCAGGTTGGTGCTAACGCATGAAGCTTGAAACCATCCAGGTGCAACTAACAATAGGCAAAACTGCTCTACAAATTGTAGCATGCTACAGGCCACCCTCTCAAACTCAGGAACCCCACACAGCCTTCCTGAAGACACTGGAGGGTATAAATGTATCTCCAAACACCATCATATTGGGTGACTTCAACTACCCGAATATAGACTGGGAACATTACTCAAGCCCTAACTTTCTAGCCCAACGGTTCCTGGAGTTCATAAATTCAAATGCCATGGAACAGCTAGTCACTGTTCCCACGAGAGGAGAAAATATACTAGATCTCATTGTCACAAACATGGGGACAAAATGCTCCACACCGGAAGTATATCCCTCATTGGTGAGATCTGATCATAAACTAATCTCACTGGAAATCCACATCCCACCCCACCCCAAACAAAAAAGACCATAGTGAAGAACTTCTCTAAAGCAAACTTCACACTACTCAAGACTGGTGTGGTATCCTTCAAGGCCCCTGAGTCAGAGGAAACCACAACCCAAGCTGCGGAAGCCCTTACAAATGCCTTCTATGAACACCTCCAGGACTGCATGGATCAGGCAATCCCAAATAAAACCAAGACTCTTTCCACAAAGGGAAACGTCCAGTCTGGTGGACCTCAGCCATTAACAAACTTTACAATAAGAGGAGAAAGCTATTACATGATAGAACAAAATCCATAAAAGGGAAGTCACCCTGATCATTATTAGTAAAAAAATACGAGCACTCAAAATCAACTAAGGCCAATTTTGAGAGAAAAATTGCCATGGATTCAAAGGACAATCATAAGGCCTTTTTCAGCTATGTTAGGAACCTGGGTGGAAACTCACAGATATGCTCAGAATTAGTCCAAAATGATACAAAATCACTGAACCCACAGACATTGCCAACATACTGGCAGACAGGTTCAGTGCAAACTTCACCCCTCTCCCCTAAAGGAGAGATAACTATCCCAGCCGAGTGTAGCCTCCCGGACATCTCAAATGCGCAGGTGAAAGCTGCTCTCTCTAAAGCTAAAAACACAGCATCAATGGGACCGGATGGTGTCCCGGCTGTGTGCTACACGAGCTAAATGAGGAATTAAACCCGCACATAAGGCAGCTGTTTAATCTCCGCCTCACCACCGCATACGTCCCCAAGGAGTGGCGTGCGGCAACTGTGGTCCCACTCCACAAAGGTGGCGCCTCACGGACCCTGGTAATTACTGCCCCATAAGCTTAACAAGTCTAGTCTGCAAAGCTATGGAGAGGATCATAATGGAGCTCATAAACAAAGATATAGGGACTTGCAGACATTGGACCCGACCCAGTTTGGCTTTGTCAAGGGAAGATCATGCCTTTTGAACTTGGTCGACTTCTTGAAATAGTCACCAAGGCCATTGATGAGGAAAGGCAGTCCATACAGCCTACCTTGACCTTGCAAAGGCTTTCGACACAATACCCCACTCGGGTATTGTAGAAAAACTTACCAGCTTAAATGTAAACCCATATGTCACAAGATGGGTTGCAAACTGGCTTAAGGACAGAACCCACAGGGTTAGAGTTGCTGGCGCTGTGTCAGACTCCAAGCCGGTCACAAGTGGTGTCCCACAGGGCTCGGTCCTTGGCCCCTATTGTTTGGCATCTACTTCTCAGAAGTACAGGCCAACATGGGAGGACTTTGGCTGACAAAGTTTGCAGATGACTGCAAACTGGGCCATAGTGGAAAGTGCATCGGACACTGATATCCTTCAGAAGGGACTCACGGAAACAGATAGCTGGTGCCAGAGCCATGGCCTGAAGTTAAACGCCAAAAATGTATAGTCATACCCTTCGGGAAAAACAAGGTAACCCCAAGCTACCATATAGGTGGCAATCCACTAAGCACAGAAGAGGTTATCAGGGACCTGGGGACCCAGGTTGACAGTGGCCTTTCTTTTGACACTCACATTACTAAAGTGGTTAGAAAGACCTTCTACATTGCCCACCTGATCATGAAGGGATTCACATCCAGATCTAGTGAGGTTATTGTTCCCTGTACTCTTCACTTATCAGACCAATGATCGAGTACAATGCCCCATTCGGGATGTATCTCACCCGACATCTGCAGCAATTGGAGAGACCCCAAAAGTTCCTCACCAAAAGGATAAAGGGACTCCAAAATCTGTCATATGCTGCCAGATTGAAGAAACTCCAGCTCTATTCAGTCGCATACCGTCTGCTCAGAGGTGACATGTGCCTGACATACAAGGCCATGTCCAACCCGAATTAATGGACATGCTCCACCTCAAAAATCCAAATCCACCAAAACCACTAGAGCAAGCGACTTAAACCTTAGCACGGATATAAATAGGGCGTGCTGGAGGGATAGATTTATCACTCAGAGACTCCCTATGCTGTGGAATAAAATCCCGGTCCATGTGAGGCAGAGCACCTCGCTGACTCTGTTCAAGAGAAATCTAGACCTGTGGATGGGAGATCGTAGGTTTACCCCGGGAATCATCTCTGGGTCACTGCTGGACAGAGGCACAACAAACTAATGGGCACAGTATTTTTTCATATAAGGGGTGGCGTAAGCCACAATAATTTGGGCTAGGCTTATAAATGCCTTAGGGCAGATAGCCTAGTATAAACCTATGAACCTATATGGATTGGATGTCACCTTCTCTCAAGAGAACAAAAGAAACAAATGACTGGACAGATGTCAAACAGAAGAAGCAAAAGTCTGATACTGTTACAGCCAAATCTCTCAAAGCATCTACTATGATATGAATTGTTTTAACATTACTTTAAAGGACCCATTTTACAGCTTGGAATTTTAAAACAAAGGTAACTACTGGAATCTTTATCTATATTTTTTGAAAATAGATGACACGAGAGTTTTCACATTACCTCAGGTATGTAAAACAGGGTACTTTTCTTTCACAGGAGGGGGGTTATATAGCACAAAATATTTATCAACATACATAGTATGTGTATTTTCTCTTTTCTCTCTCCTCTCTTTTCTCATTTATTTTAACTGCATCTCGTCTCCCTTTCTAAACTCTCTCCTATTTACTATACTAATATAGTCTGTATATATTTAATAACTCACTATCTATACATAGATAAATAATAGTCTAAAATAATCTAGTTTTAAGGCAGACTAATTGGAATAGTGAACTTAATTATTACAATATTTATTAGATTAATGATAGTCACTGTTATGCTTACTGGGGGAGGCCACAGTGGTGCAGCAGTTAGCGTTTGCGCCTCACAGCAAGAGGTTCTCCGGTTCGATTCTCGGCTGGGGTGCCTTCTGTGCGGAGTCTGCATGTCCTCCCTGTGGTCGCGTGGGTTTCCTCCAGGTGCTCCGGTTTCCTCCCACATCCTAAAGACATGCTGTAGGTGGATTGGACACTAAATTGGCCTTAGGTGTGAGTGTGTGCGTCTTCTGTGGAGGGTTGGGCGCCGAGCTGGCAACTTGACACTATAAAGACTCCACTGCCAATCATGAGCGGACAGGTGATCTGCTGTGGCGACCCCTAACCGGGAAAAGCCAAAAGACGACGACTGTTATGCTTATTGGGATTGGGGACATGTTCGTGATTACCTCTGAAATGTTCCATTCATGTACATATGTCCTTTGAATTATTTCCTTTTAGCATTAACAAATACATAAAGAGAGAAAAATGTACTGTTAGTCAAGAGAAGTGAAGCTTTCTTCACATTCTATTTGCGTTGCCATAGCAACAGTAAACAATTGCTGCAGTTTCTAAGGACACTGCATCTGCAAAGTGCATTTAGCCTCACAGATAACAAATAAGAAAAAGTAATGCTGTTTAGTTAAAATGAAAAAACTTAAACAAGGTAAAATAAATACATAATAGGATTATTTGTAAATATTTTATGATTTATCCTCACAAGATTACATATTCCTGGAAACACAACTGAAATGTTCCCAAACTACATGTGCACTGAAATGTAGCTGCTTGATTAAAAAGTATTACTCAACTCGGCACGTAAAAATCTACTGCCAATCATTAGCGGACCAGAGTTCTGAACCGGGAAAAGCCGAAAGACGACAACAACAACAACTCACTTTAACATGCTGATTTCACAAGCTGTCTGCACTGTAAACGTTACATTTTATATGTTACTTGAAATTGTCAGTCTTAGAGCACATGAAAAGATACATATTACATGTTATCTTTGCAGTTACCTCACACTCTGTACAAACTCACTTGGTAACAGATAGCTATTCATTTAAAATATTAATTTAAATATTAAATGTACCCCTGAAATGCTATTGACATGTTGACAAAATATAATCTGAACTGTAAAATGAAGGACTTGAAAGCAGTGAAGTAATGCATAGATTTCAAAGACAGTTCTCGACACTACAGTAAAAGTAAAAATATATATTCACAAGGAAGTATTGAAATGTTTTACTCTTCCAGTTAAAATAACTTACTGTCAACATTTTGCGATATCAGAAAGTTTGAAGAGCTAGGAAATTACTATTCTTTATAATGACTATTAGACAGATGTTAGACTATGCTTAGTTTAATGAAATGTGACATATGTTTATGAGGAAAAGTGGACTCAATTACTCACATTGGATTACACATTCCTGGAAACTCAACTGAAATGTCCCCAAGTTACTTGTGAATTTAAATGAAATTGCCTGATTAATAAGCATAATTTACTTTAACAACCTGAATCCATAAGCTATCTGCTCTACATATGCTACATTATGTCACCTGCATAGTCTCTAGAGCACATAAAAAAATATATTTTTGCAACATGCTATATTTGCACTAACCATACAGTCTAAACTAACTCAATTGGCAACTGACAAGTTATCTGAAACAGTCTAAATATTAACTGTGCCCTTGAAATATTGCTGCCGTTTTGACAAAACAAAACCTGAATTGAAAAAGGAATAATATGAAAAAGTGAAGTATTGTACAGATTTCAAAGACCGCTATTGACACTACAATATAAGAAGAAATGTATACATGCAAGGAAATTTTGAAATGCTTTATACTTTTAGTTAAAATAGCTTATTGTTAACTTTTTGCTTTATCAGAAAATTTAAAGAGCTAGGAAATTATTCCTAATTTGTCTTTATAATGTTTACTAAAGTGATGTTAGCCATTGACTTGTTTAATGGATTATGAGTCATGTACAAGACGGACTACTGAATGTTATTTCTGTTTACCTATGTTTGCTGAATTTCTTTTATAAGTACTTATTTAAAACAAGGGAAAGAAAGGGAAGGGAAATCTCTGTTTTTGGTCATGGGAGGAGAGGCTTAAGAGTATTCTAACTGCCCCGAGAACTCTCTAAGATGCTCTAAATACTATTTGATTAATACTTACCTAAGGTAAGTCTTGATTATCATATAGGTACATTCACATTCATTCTAGACCTGATGTGATTACCCATTCTGGAAGCAGGATGTGCCCTATACAGGATGGGAATTGTCAGGGTGATCATAGTTCATTCTTAGACTCTGCTTTGTAAATCTATAAATATGTACAAGCACTGCACACTAGAATGTAGGGCACCTCTACTCTGAGTCAGGATTCCACTGATAAGCCATGTCTTTTAAGTGTAAGTTGAAGTTGGTGAGATGAAGAGTGGGAAAGTAAAGGAAGACAGTACACCTACAGTAAATTCATATTTCATTGGTAATCACTCATTGTCTCCTGTAGAGTCATTTTAGTCAAATTATTTTAGTAATAATCTATTTGTTGTTGGCTTATTTAGTGTATGCTCCTCTGTTGCATTTAATTTATCCAAAATAACATATCTGACATGTTTGGGATCTCTTAAGGGTAACTAAATATTGGATATTTTATGTTTGGGATCTCTTAAGGGTAACTAAATATTGGATATTTTCTAAGTCAACATAATTGTTTACTAACATTCCATCCAGATATATAAAATACTATAGAACAATAATAGAATATAAAATTTCATATCTCAAAAAAATTCTCCATATAATAATTTAACATATGGAGCTCAGTTGATACTGCTGGTTAAAGGTACGAGTGATAATCCAATAGACATATCTATCTATTAGATTAGGAATGACTTTCATCCCATGTTTAATGGGAAATTCATATTTACTTGTATTTGATACTTTAGAATTAATGTTTTATAGAAGTACTTTTTTAAAGCCTGACCAGAAATTTACCCTACTTATATTTAAAGAACAAAGAACATTAAAATTACACTTCCAAGTTTACACACATGAAAATAACATCCAATGTTATCAGAGAATATGGTATAACTACTACAATCAAAATAAAAAAAAAAGTTTCTTCCAACAATAACTTGAAATGGATTTAACATTCTTATCATTAAATACTAATGGCTTAAATAATGCAAATAAAAGATCAAACTTACTAAAATATTTAAATCTAAATACGGCACAAGTAGTATTTCTCCAGGAAACGCATTTTAATACTAATGGCTTTATTTGGAACCCTAAGGACTATACACGGTCTTAGCTCAATTCTCCTACAGAACAAAGACAAAAGGAGTATCAATTCTCTGGAAGAAAAACATAATCACTCCAAACGTTATTTATAAATATGAAGACAAAGAAGATCTACTAGCATTTGTTATAATTAAATTTAATAATAGAATATGGACCTTAGCTAATCTATATTGGTTCCCAGGAATTGGAGCAGGAACGGTTAAAAAAACACCTAGAAAATAAAAAATAAAGGAAATCTTATACTGGGAGGAGACTAATTGCACCTTAGAAGCATCTGAAACCATCAAGAAGTATTTTTGCACAGCAACTATTTCAAAATCCTTAAAAAAAATGGATTGATTCATTTAATTGACAAAGATGATAAATCCTTATTATTTTTCCATAAAGACCATAGATTTAGAACACAAACCAGAATAGACAAATTATTCGTAGTTCAAGATTTACAAACAAAAATCCTCAGCTTCTCAATAGTTCCATGCCCCTTCTCAGATCAGGACTCTCTGATAATGAAGCTCCAAACAGAGTTTAAATCTTTAATCCTCTCAACTAGAACTCCATCATATATCACGAAAATTAAAGAATTCAGACCCTGGATGTTCTCAGAAAAAGAAGCTATGTACACTCACCATAACGTTCCATGTTGGTAGTCGATCGCACCCTTCATTTTTACATATGGGTTCAGAGCCAATCCTCGGCTCCAACTCTGCCGAATTACAAGCTCAAAGACTTCTGGTTGGCTCGTGGCTAAGCAGGTATCCCATAGTGCACCAGTACAAACCTCAGATCTTGTTTGCTGCTCACCAGAAAAAAAAAACCCATAACAGACAAACCAATACTAAAGGGTCTCCAACCAAAGATAACCAAATTATTATTGTTATTTCCAGATCTTCCAGGATGGGGGCAGAAGGGAGGGTTGGTAAAAATGAAGGGTGAGATGGACTACCAACGTGGAATGTTATGGTGAGTACACAACTTCTTTATGTTGTGTAGTCCAATCTCACCTTCATTTTTACATATGGAACAGCATCCCTAGCGCCTTATTCTTGGGTGGCTCACTGGAAAATACTCCTAAGCACTGTGGATCCAAAGGATGCTCTACCCCTGGAATCTAAATCCAATTCGTAATGTGTAATAAAAGTGTGAGGGGTAGCCCACGTAGCTGCTGCACAAATATTAAGTGGGACCCAGGCTTGAAAGGCTGCAGAGGTAGACAGCGACCTGGTAGAATGAGCCTTGATCATGCAGGGTAAAGGTCTACCCTCTGAACTGTAGACAAAGGCTATGCAACTGGAAATCCAGTTATAGTGTAACTTTAGAAAGTGGTAAGCCCAATCTGGAGTCAGAAAAGGAAATTAATAGTTGATTTGATTTCCTAAATTCCTTGGTCCGCTGTAAATAAAAACAGTTGTCTATGAACGTCCAGCTGATGAAAACGGTATTCAGCTGCATTACCGTGATTACGGAAGAAACCTGGGAGTTCTAAGGATTGATTTAAGGTAGCAGGGGAACAAACTTTGGGGACAAAGGAGGGATTAGTACACAGTGACACCCTGTCTTTGTGAAAGATCAAATAAGGTGGCTTAACAGACAAGGTTTGTAGCTCCGAAACCCATTTAGCTGACGTGATAGCTACCAAAAACAAAGTCTTCCGAGACAAAAATTTCAATGAAGATGAGTGGGAAGGTTCAAATGGGGAAGATGTCAGTTTGGACAACACAAAATTTAAATCCCAAGAAGCTACAGGTTCTTGCAGTGGTGGTCACAAAAGAGTGATTCCTTTCAAAAAGGTCTTGCATAGCTTATGAGACAAATTGTCTGGAAACCCTAAGTGAAAATGAGAAATTGCCAACTGGACTCAGATAGTGGCAGTGGCAGCTCCTTGTTGAAAAAGCTCAGAGAGAAATTCCAAAATCACAGGGATAGAAGCAGTGTAAGGATCTACATTCATTTTCTGTGCCCAAATTGAAAATCTTTTCCATTTACTGCCATACAGCCTCCTAGTTGAAGGTTTATGGGAGGACATAAGAATATGTGACACTGAGGATGATGCATCATGAAGCCCGACTAGGGATGAAACTGGAGCAGCCACGCTGTCAACTTGAGGGTGTGGATTGAGGGATGTAGCGAACCTGACATGTGAGTCAACAGATCTGGAGCTGGGTCCAGGATCCAAGGATCGTCCAGGAGAAGAGACTCGAGAAAGGGAAACCAGACCTGACGAGGCCAAGTAGGGAGCAACGAGGATTCAACTTGCTTCCCAGCCGACTGGCTTTTTGAATCCCTTTGGGAATGAGAGGAAATGGAGGAAAAGCATACAGAAGTCCCATGGGACAATCGTGAGCCACAGCATCTCTGGGCATCTCCCCTGGAGGGGGAAATGAGGGAAAAATAGCTGTTGCATTTGATACTGATTGGGCTGGCAAAGAGGTCGCAGCAAGGCTGTCCCCATTTGCGGAAAGTCTGTTCCGCTGTTTCCTGTTTCAGAGACCACTTGTAAGGCAGGAGGATCGCCCGGCTGAGCTGGTCGGCTATTACGTTGGTCGTCCCTGGAATGTGTGTTGCAACCAGAAAGAGCTGGGAAGAAATCGCCCATTCCCAAACTCGCATGGCCTCTCGACAGAGTGGGTAAGAGCTGGTACCGCCCTGTTTGTTGATATACCAAACTACCGACATGTTGTCTGATTGTATCGCAATAGTCCAGAGAGGAAGGAGGTCTTGAAGTGCTTGCAATGCCAGGAGCACCGCCCTCATCTCCAGAACACTGATATGCAGGTGAGCCTCGTGTTCTTGCCATGTGCCTTGTACAGTCCTACTGAGATAATGCCCCCCCCCCAACCGATCTGGGAGGCATCCATGGTCACAGTAGCAACGGGTTGGGCAGGAACAAAGGGGGTGCCCGTGATCAACTGGTTGTGGGCTATCCACCAAAGACAGTTCTTCTTGCATGAATCCGTCAGCAGGATAGGATGACTCAGCGGGAAATATTGGAAGGACCATTGGGAAGACAGAAGCCACTGGAGAATTCTCATGTGCAACCTGGCTAATGGTACTAATAGAATGGTGGAAGCCATGATCACGAGGAGCTGAAGAACCCACTTTACTTTGACCTTCTGCAACAGGAGAAGACATTGAATCTAAGAGATTTAAGTTTTGTGCCCTGTCGGCGGGGAGACGAGCTGTCATGTTCACTGTGTCTACCTCTGCGCCTATAAAAATCACAGATGGAGAGGGCAATAATGCAGATTTTTCCCAATTTATTGAGATCCCTAACTGAGCACAAAGTTGAACAGTGGCATCCCTGTTTTGGAGTAGATGCCTGGTGAGGAAGGTCAGGAGCCAGTCATCCAAATACGAAACACCTGGAATCCCTGACATCTCAGGTGAGCTGTCACTACTGCCATGCATTTGGTGAACACCCTGGGGGCTGTGGTGAGACCAAAGGGCAGAGCATGAAAATGATGACTGGCTCCCAGCCGGAAGCGTAGATGGCTCCTGGACACCTTGTCCATTTTTATATGGTGGTAGGCGTCTTGGAGATCTAGAAGGAACATTCAATAGTCTTTCCCTAACAATGGGAGAATCGACTGCAGAGTTACCATCCGAAACTTGTCCTTCATGGATTCGTTTAACCAATATTGGCCTCTAATCTCCCGTTCGTTATGGTACTAAAAAGAACCTGCAGTAAGTTCCGGATCCTATCTGGTCTGCTGGGACGGACTGGATGACTCTTTTTAAAAGCAACTTGTTGATCTCCACAGTTGCCTGATCCCTGTGATTGGGTAGTACCATCTGGGATCTTCTTGGGAACAAACGGTGGAAGGGAAAAGGGTATGAAATAGCCTCTGGTAACCACTCTTTGTACCCACTTGTCTTGAGTGATATTTTGCCAGGCTTCTGGATACAAAGAAATGCGACCCCGACCGGCCCCATAGAAATGCAGTTGGGCCTTACATCAGGAGTGCTGATAAGACTGCCCCCGAAAGGAATCACGGCCTTGCTGATATTGCGGACCGCCCATGCCTCTAGGGTGATGTCTCCCATTTCCACCTCCTCCTCTGCCTCTGAAGGAGGGTTCAGAGTGTGTGTCCGGAAAGACCCTCTGGGACTTTTTGAACCACATTTTACCGCCCCTTTGACCTTTGGGGTATGGTCGAAAGGGAACAGCAAAACGTACGCCCACGGCAGAAAGCGTCTTTCTTGCTCACACCGAGTGTGTCCTTCACCTTAGAACCAAACAATGAGGAACCATCAAATGGGGCGTTGGTGAAAGTAGACTTGAACGGTTCCATAAAATTACACAAGCTCATCCAGGAGTGACGCCTCAGGGCAACTCCTGAACCCGAGGCTCTACTCGCTCCATCAGCTGCATAGGAGATAAACCGCATGGAGGAGTTAACTATAGAATTTAAGTTGGACAACTGAGCAGAGATCTGGTCAGGGACTCCCTCAGTAAACGCACCTTGTATAGTATCTCCTAACTCCCTGAGGAGATCCCTCTGTAATCTCGTGAAGTGAGTGGGATAGTTCAACAATCGAAGGATAAATGCCGCTGAACTAAAGATACGCTTCCTAAATCTGTCCATCTGTCGAGAATCCTCATTTGGCGGATGAACAGAGGAAGAAGTCTCCACCAGCTCCTCCTTTGTGGCCTCCGCCACCACCATGGCATCTACGGGAACTCCCTTAGACAAAAACTCTTTACCAGGAGGGGTAGACAAACTTATTAGGTCTCCTGGGGACTGGCTCCATGGCATCAGGAGTATCCCACACCTTTCGACTAACTAGATCCATCAGTTTGTCAAAAGGTTGAGACACCCAAGAGGCAGAAGGTTGAGATCCGAAAGCCTTCAGGTACACGGACTCCTCATCAGAAGGGTTGACAGTGGGCCAGTCGCACCTCTGCTTAAGAATCTCCAAGATGTCCACGAATGAGACATCAGAGGACGACTTGGGGGACCATTCCGACTCCTCGAGATCAGTGTCCAATGTCAAGGACTCATCCTGGGAGTCAACATGCTTCCTCTTACATAGCCTCTTCCAGGGAGGCTCCTCGGAAGAGTGGGGGCCACCAGCCGATGGCTCCTGTGGCTGAGGGTCTCTGCGGTCTCCGGAGAGAGTAGGGGCTGAGACCGAAGTGGGTACTCTCGGGGGAAGAGTGCTGGTACCACTTGTAGGGGCTGGAGAATGAGACAGCACGCTCATCATCTCAAACGCCAACCTCTCCGCCTCCAAAGACCTCCCCCGCACCAAAGAGACAAAGGTTGACATCGGAGCCACAGCCGTCAGCTCCGAAACAGATGCAGGGTCTGAGCTCACCTTGGCCGACGCCCCGAGAGGAAGGCTCGGAACCAAAGATAGATTCAAACCCACCCTGTCTGCGCAGAAAGGAGAGCTTCGGCCCCTGGACACGAACGGACGGCACAGAGCGTGTTGGAGCCAAACCTGGCTCCAAAGTAGCGACAAAGGGAGCTGGAACAGACAGTACCTGCGATGGTACCAAGCATTCTGGCTCCGAAAGGCCAACATGGCTCAGAAAAGGAATAGCAGACAAGAGCAAAGCTGGATCGAGTGGCTCTGGAGGAGACTGGGTCGCAGCCAACAATAATTTTGGTGAGGCAGACTACTTCAGGAGTCTCAACACTACCCTCTCCACATCTTCTTCCGAAAGGCTCCCGGAAGATCTGGAAGACATAGTAAGTGATCTTGATCTTGGGGGCACTGGAGACTTCAGTAACACAGCAACCGGTAGGGAATTCACAGACTGGCTCCGAGTAGCAGACTCAATCGGTTCAGAGGTCGGCTCTGAAACACTTGTAACCGACTGGCACCACAATGGTGCTTCTCCTTTGGCTCCGAAGGCAGTGGAGTCGAGGAGGCAGATTTTGACTGTTTAGAAGACGGCTCTGAGAACAGCCGGCGCCAAAGAAGGCCTTTTTGAAGACAGATTTGCCAGACTCGGAGGAAGCCGAAGAACTGGATAGAACTTACTCAAAAGATGGTTTTAATAGACCTTTGAGTATAAGCTTGTTCTTCCTCTCCTGTAACACCCTAGGAGAGAAAGCATGGCAGAACAAGCATGATTCCTGCAGGTGGTTGGCCCCTAAACAGTAGACACAGCTACTGTGGCCATCTGTTTAAGACATCTTTTGGGAGCATTTCATGCATTTCTTAAAACCCGAAGGTTTGTGCTCCTTACTCTCTTTAGACATTTCCCACACAAACAGGAAAGGAAGAAGGAGAGGAGTAGGTCCACTAACTAAAATGGGCCTAGCCCTACAGAAGGAAGTACCACAAAAGGACTAGGTCCTCTAACTTAAACGGGCCTAGCCCGGTGGAACAGAAAGCTAGGGCTTCTAATTTAAACAGACCAGAAAACTCACACACACAGAAAAACTGTATATAACTCTATGTGGTAACAATTTGAAAAAAATAACTAATGTAATAAGGTAGGAACTCCAATCCTTAGCAAATAAAGTATAGTTTTGTACCTACCATAAATGCAGATGTTAAGTCGGCCAGAGTTCCAAAGTTTTGGTCCGGCATCGGTTGCTGTCGCTTCTTCCCTGACGTCAGTGCGCCAGGGGTATACAAGATGCAACCAACGGCATTTTCTTCAGTTTTTCTTGCCTCAGATGTCAGGTGCCCCCAAGTAGATAGGCAATACATATTGCTAATCAAAAATATACATATAAAATAAAAACAATAGCTTCAGTTACCAGCAAATACACCACAAAGGTTGTATAGGATAGAAAGGTATAGATAAGCCCAGCTAGTTCAGAGGGGATGGAGGGAGGGTAACCTGGACTGCAGCAGTGTGAATACTCAAACATCTACATTTATGGTAGGTACAAAACTGTACTATGTTCATCATGTTACACTGCTGCAGTCATTATTCTTGGGTAGAATCCCAAAGCTAAGGTTGGGTGGCTGGTCTATAAAGAGTTAGGATTGGCTATGAGGCCCTGCAGAACTGCAGCGGCAAATCCTGCTCTGGATTTAGAGTAAAGAGGCAGGTGGTAATGCTTGGTAAAGGTTTGCACTGAACTCAAAGTTGCAGCCTCCAAAATTTCCTTGGTAGGTACTCCTCTGAGAAAGGCTGTTGAAGTGGCTGTTGCCCTGGTGGAATGTGGCCTAATGTTATTTGGGACTGATTTTCCATGCTGTGTGTAGCAGTACCGAATACAGTGTCCTATCCATTTGGATACAGTTTGCTTTGAGATAGCCTTGTCCTGTGATCCTGCAGCATATGCTACAAACAGTTGCTCAGTTTTCCTGAAAGCTTTTGTTTGTCCAAGTAGAAGCGTAGCTGCCTGTGTATGTCCAAAGAATGCAGAAGTTTCTCCCCTTTATTCTGGGGGTTTGGATAAAAAGTTGGCAAATGGATGGTTTGGTTAAGAGCCACACTAGATAACACCTTTGGCATAAAGGTAGGGTTTGTCCTTAAAGATACCCTGTCCTGATGAAAAATTATAAAAGGTTCCACTGCCATTAATGCCTGTAGCTCTGAGACTCTTCGTGCTGAAGTTATTGCCTGGAGTAGAGCTGTTTTTCATGATAAAATTTTAGATCGGCTGTATTGGCTGGCTCAAAAGGTGGTAGGGTCAGTTTTTCCAAAATGAAATTGAGGTCCCAAGTTGGTGTTGGTGCTCTCCGTGGCGGATAGGCCTCTGTCCAGCATCTCAGTTAAGTATTGTAAAATCTGAGGAATGTTTGGAACAAGAGTGTCAAGGCTTTGAGCCTGGTTCCAGGCGCAGAATCTCTTCCATTTTTCTAAGTAAGCTTTCCTGGTGCTAGGCCTCCTGGCCTCCAAAATGACATCCATAACAGCTTTAGAGATAGGTGTTGCCTGTTTAACTAAAGTATCTGCCATGCAGCCAGGATTAGGGTTTTGAGCTGACCATGCAGGATCTGTTTTGTTGAGTCAGAAGGTGTGGAATTTGAAGCAAAATCCACGGTGGGCCTTGAGCCAAGTTCCTTAAGATAGGGTACCAGTGCTGGCGTGGCCAGTCTGGAGCAATCAGGATCATCTGTGGTTTTTCTTGTCTGGCTTTTAGGAGTACCTTTGAAAGGAGAGGCAGTGGCGGGAAGGCATAAACTTTTAGGTTTTTCCAGCTGAACAAAAGAGCATCCACTTCCCATGCTTGTTTGTGATAAGTCCTTGTGCAGAATTTTTGTAGTTGGCAATTCAGTGGGGAGGCAAAAAGATCTATGTCTGGGCATCCCCATTTTTACGTTACCATGCTGAAGATTTGTGGATTCAATTTCCATTCATGAGGGTCCATGATATTTCTGCTTAGATCGTCTGCCAGAGTATTTTTCTTTCCAGTAAGGAATTGTGCTTGTAGGTGAACTTGATACGTTAGAGCTGTGTTCCACAAGGTCATGGCTTGCCTGCATAGGGGATAAGAATGAGTGCCTCCTTGCTTGTTTATGTACCACATTACTGTGGTGTTGTCTGTCTTTAGTAACAATTGTCCTGGATGTAGCAGGTCCTTGAAAGCTGTTAGGGCATTTTGAACAGCCAACATCTCTTTTTGATTGATGTGAAGATGCATCTGGTCTGTGGTCCACTTGCCCTGAATGCATTTTCCTGCCATGTGTGCTCCCCAGGCGTAATCCGAAGCATGTTGTTAGAGTCTGTCTGGCTGTGGGTTGGGTAAAAGGCTGACCCTTGTTTAGGTGACATGCCTGTGCCCACCATCGAAACTCGTGTTGTAGGCAGGGAATCATTGTTATTACTGCTTCTAAATTGTGAGTGTTGAGTCTAAACACTTTTTAGGTACCATTGTAATTTCCTCATATGCAGTCTGGCATATGGTATTAGTAGTATGAGGGATGCCATGAATCCCAGGGCCTGCAGAATTTTTCTTGCAGGGAGATGGGACTTTTTTGCCAGTAATTGAAAATATTGAGTTAGTTGAACTTGTTTGTCTGGCGTGAGGTAAGCCATCTGGGCCGTTGTATTTAAGCTGGCACCCAGGAATATAATCTGTGGCGAGGGCACTAGTTTTGACTTCTTTTCATTTACTGTGTACCCTAGAGAAATTAGCAACCTTTTTACAAATGCCAGATGCTGTAGAAGAATGTCCTTTGTCTCTGCTTCAATGAGGCAGTCGTCCAGGTATGGACATATTTGAATTCCTTTTTGTCTGCAAAATGCAATTACTGGTGCCAGGCGCTTTGTGAAGACCCTGGGCACAGTAGATAAGCCAAAGGGCAGTGCAGAGAATTGGTAGTGCATTGTACCAGCTTTGAATCAGAGGTATCTTCTGCAATTTTGTCTGATAGGGACATGCAGGTATGCCTCTTTGAAGTTCAGAGTAACAAGCCAAGCCTTCTTGCCCAGCATGGGTAGAAGCTGCTGTAATGTCAACATTTTGAATTTCGGAATATCCAGGTAAGTATTCAGAATTGAAAGGTCTAGTATGGGCCTCCAGGCCTTGTCCTTTCTGGGGACCAGGAAGAGTCTTGAGTAAAATCCTTGTCCTTGTTCCTGTTGTGGTACTTTCTGAATAGCTCTCATGTCCATGAGGGCTGAAATTTGTTTTTGCGCCTCTACCCATTGATTTTGTGGCAGGTCTGGCATTCCTTTTAGCCTTGGTAAAGTATGAAAGTGGAATCTGTAACCTTGACACACAATATTCAGAGCCCATTTGTCTTGGGTAATTGTTTGCCAGTTTTGAGAAAAAAGTGTAGTTTTCCCCCTAAGGGGGCTTCCAAAAGGGACGTGCTTGACGTACGAAGGGGAAAGTCATTGTGACTGTTTCCTGTAAGGTTGAGACTTGTCCTCACCTCCTTTTGGGGTTGAGGTGCCCCACTGTCATCTGTTTGAGCCTTGGGGTTGAGATCTGCCTCTTGGGTGTCTGTATCTGCCTCTCTGTGGCCTGACACTGGAAATGACCAATTCTTTGTTGGCCAATTTCTGCTAAACCGAGGTGGCTGTACCTGTAAGAAATCCTTGACTGTTTGCATAGATTTAGCTTTATCCTCCATTTTCTTTAACACCTCTTCTGCCTTAACACCAAACAAGGTATCATGCTGTAAAGGAGCATCCAGTAATTTTGCCTTAACATGATCAGGTAAACTCTTCTTTTAACCAAGCATGTCTTCGAATCAC
This sequence comes from Protopterus annectens, assembly GCF_019279795.1. NCBI lineage: Eukaryota > Metazoa > Chordata > Ceratodontiformes > Protopteridae > Protopterus > Protopterus annectens. The sequence goes on along the minus strand of NC_056730.1, from coordinate 593,301,832 downwards.
AGAGCCTGTAACTGCGGCTCTACAAGAGGCCTCTAAAGAATCAAAACCACATTGCAGAGTATGTTTTCCCACCTGTTCAACTGCATGCAATAAATCCTGCATTTCTTTACAATCAGGAGCTTCTGAGCTTGCAAGCATTTTCTGTTTTAACTGAGCCATTAAATATTGTTGGTACTTAAGCATGTGAAACTGGCAATTTAAAGCTCTTACTGCTAAAGTTGCAGAAGTGTATACTTTCTTCCCCCATCTATCCAAAGCTCTGGAATCTTTGTCAGAGGGTACTGGATTTTTTGCAATGGAAGCCTTAACCCCCTTTTGGACCCTGGGAAATAGTTTCTGGATCAGCAGAAGGGTTTTTGTAAAGAAACTTCTGAGAGTCAGGGACTCTATAATACCTATCTGGCTTGGCTGGAGCAGGGGGCAAAGAATCAGGAGATAAGCTGGATTCGGAGAAAGTACAGTTTTGTACCTACCATAAATGTAGATGTTAGAGTGTTCACCCTGCTGCAGTCATCACACTTGGATTATCCTGTCGTCAGGCGGTCCCGCAGTCTGCCAGAATTCCAAAGTCTTGGTCCGGCATCGGTTGCTGTCGCCTCTTCCCTGACGTCAGTGCGCCAGGGGTATATATATTGCAACCAACGCCATTTTCTTCAGTTTTTCTTGCCCCAGATGTCAGGTGCCCCTTGAAAAGGTGGTCAGAAATGAGTTCCAAATGGAGTAACCTCTGCACAAACACAAAAATCTCTTCAGCTATAAGCAAATACATCAGTAAGGAATAGAAGAGATTTAGTCAGTAGATCAGAGGGGGATGGAGGGGGGGTAACCTGGACTGCAGCAGGGTGAACACTCGAACATCTACATTTATGGTAGGTACAAAACTGTACTATGTTCATCGTGTTACCCTGCTGCAGTCATCACACTTGGGTTGAATCCCAAAGCTAAGGTAGAGTGGAGGTATCACAGAGGGTTAGTGGAGGCTATAAGGCCCTGCAGAACTGCAGTGGCGAAGCCCGCCCTGGTCTTAGAGTAGAGGTAAGTGATCGTGTTTGGTAAAGGTGTGTACTGAACTCCAAGTTGCAGCTTCTAAAATCTCCTTGGTTGGAACCCCCCTGAGGAAGGCTGTAGAGGTAGCTGTAGCCCTGGTAGACTGGGGCCTAATGGTAGCAGGAACTGGTTTCCCATGATGGGTATAGCAGAAACATATGCAATGACCTATCCATTTAGATATGGTTTGCTTTGATATAGCCTTCCCTTGAGAAGCTGTAGCATAGGATACAAAGAGCTGGCCAGATTTTCTGAAAGCCTTAGTTTTGTCCAAATAGTAACGAAGTTGCCTGTGAATGTCCAAGGAATGCAGGAGTCTCTCACCTTTGTTCTGTGGATTTGGGAAGAAGGTGGGTAAGTGGATGGTTTGATTTAAAGCCACACTGGAAACCACCATACGCATAAAGGAAGGATTAGTTCGTAGAGAAACTCTGTCTTGATGAAAAATTAGGAAAGGTTCCACAGCCATTAGTGCCTGTAGCTCTGAGACTCTCCTAGCTGAAGTTATTGCTAGGAGCAGGGCAGTCTTCCATGATAGGAACTGAAGATCTGCAGAGAAAGCTGGTTCAAAGGGAGGCAGCGTTAGTTTTTCCAGAACAAAATTGAGGTCCCATGTTGGTGTAGGAGCTCTCCTGGGTGGTCTAATGTTTTTTGCCCCTCTGAGGAACTGCCTTAGAAGAGGATGTGAAAATAAAGGTGGATCCGTGTTGTAGTGAGCTGAAATAGCTGAAGCATGGATTTTAATGGAGGAAAAAGAAAGTCCTTTGTGCAACATCTCAGCTAAATACTGTAGAATGTGAGGCATGTGAAGCTGAATTGTGTCTTGGCCTTTAGCTTGGTTCCAGGCACAAAACCTTTTCCATTTGTCCGAATAAGCCTTCCTGGTGCTTGGTCTCCTGGCTTCCAGAATAACATCCAGAACTGCTTGTGAAAGAGGAGCTGGTTGGATGTTTAGCTGATTTGCCATGCAGCCAGATAGTTTTGAGTTGGCTGTGAAGAATCTGATTGTTTTGTTGCGTGAGCAAATGGGGGATTTGAGGCAATATCCATGGAGGGCTGTGGACCATATTTCTCAGTAGCGGGTACCAGTGCTGACGTGGCCAGTCTGGGGCTATGAGAATTAGTCATGGTCTCTCCTTTTTGACTTTCAGAAGAACCTTTGTGAGGAGAGGCAATGGGGGGAAGGCATAAACTGTTAGGTTTTTCCAACTGAAAGAGTGCGTCCACTTTCCAGGCTTGTTGGTGAAATGTCCTTGTACAAAATTTTGTTAGCTGATAGTTTTGAGGACTGGCAAACAGGTCTATGTCTGGAAGGCCCCATTTGTGAGTTATTACAAATATTTGTGGATCCAGTTTCCACTCGTGGGGATCCTTGATGTTTCTGCTGAGGTCGTCTGCCAATGTGTTCTTCTGTCCTGGCAGGAATTGAGCTTGCAACTGAACTTGATAAGCTAGAGCTGTGTTCCATAAGAGCATTGCTTGCCTGCATAGAGGGTAGGAATGTGTACCCGCTTGTTTATGTACCACATTACTGTGGTGTTGTCCGTCCTTATTGCAAGTTGTCCTGGATGTAATAGATCCTTGAAGGCTGTCAGAGCTTTCTGTACAGCTAGCATCTCTTTTTGATTTATGTGCAGATTTCTTTGATCTGCGGTCCATAGGCCTTGAATGCATTGCCCTGCCATGTGTGCCCCCCAGGCGTAGTCTGAAGCATCTGTTGTGATAGTTTGCCTGGCTGGGGACAAGGTGAAAGGCTGACCCTTGTTGAGGTGACATGCCTGTGACCACCACAGAAATTCCTGTCGTAGACAGGGAATGAGAGATATCATTGTGTCCAAGCTGTGGCTGTGTTGAGACCATACGCTTTTTAGGTACCACTGTAATTTCCTCATATGCAGCTTTGCAAATGGTATTATTAGAATGCATGAAGCCCAAAGCCTGCAGAATTTTTCTTGCAGTTAATTGGGTCTTTGTTGCCATTGTCATGAAATATTGAGTCAGTTGCAGTTGTTTCTCTGGAGTAAGGTAAGCCTTCTGGGCCGTTGTATTCAAGCTGGCACCCAGGAATGTCATTTTTTGTGAGGGTACTAGATTTGACTTCTTTTCGTTCACTGTGTACCCCAGGCAGTTTAGTAGATGCTTTACAAAGGCCAGATGTAAAATAATGTCTTTGTTTTCTGCTTGGATGAGGCAGTCGTCCAGGTATGGATATATTTGAATTCCGCTGTCTGCAGTATGCAATTACTGGTGCCAGGCATTTTGTGAAGACTCTGGGCGCAGTAGATAAGCCAAAGGGCAGTGCAGAGAATTGGTAATGGGTTGAACCTGCAATGAAACGGAGGTATCTTCTGCAATTTTGTCTGACAGGGACATGCAGGTATGCCTCCTTGAGGTCCAACGTTACTAGCCATGCTTCCTTGCCCAACATGGGAAGTAGCTGCTGTAGTGTTAGCATCTTGAATTTTGGAACTTGTATTTAGAATTGAAAGGTCCAGTATTGGTCTCCAGGCATTGTCCTTCCTGGGCACTAGAAAGAGTCTTGAGTAAAATCCTTGGCCTTGCTCTCGAGTAGGTACTAGTTGAATGGCTCATGTCCATGAGAGCTGTAATTTGCTTTTGTGCCTCTGCCCATTGATTTTGTGGCAGGATTGGCATTCCTCTTTTCATTGGCAAGGTGTGAAAGTGGAATCTGTATCCTCTTAAAATTATGTCTAGGACCCATTTGTCCTTTGTGACAATGTGCCAGTTGTCTGCAAAAAGTGCTAGTTTTCTCCCCAAGGGGGCTGCCAAGAGAGTATTGCTTGGCCAGATGAGGTGCAAGTCATTGAGTGTCTTCTGGTGGACTGAGACCTGTCTTCTCCTCCCTTCTGTGTTGTAGTGCCCCACTGGCGAGGTTTGTACTGAGCTTGTGGTTGTCCTCTGCCCCTTGGGCGTCTGTATTCACCCCTCTGTGGTCCATCAGTAGCTGGAAAGGACCAATTTTTTGTTGGCCAGTTTCTGCTGAAGCGAGGGGGTTGTACCTGTAGGAAATCTTTGACTGTCTGCATAGATTTTGCCTTATCCTCCATTTTCTTTAAAACTTCTTCTGCTCTAACTCCAAAAAAAACATCCTGCTGTAAGGGAGCATCTAGTAGTTTTGCTTTAACATGATCAGGCAAGGTTTGTTCCTTTAACCAAGCATGCCTACGTATAACGGACCCAGTGACAGCTGCTCTGCAGGAGGCCTCCAAAGAATCAAACCCACATTGCAAGGTGTGTTTGCCCACCTGTTCAGTGGCATGTAACAGATCCTGTACTTCTTTTAAATCAGATTGTTGAGGGAGAGAGGTAATTTTGTGCTTTAACTGAGAGATTAGGAATTGCTGATACTTAAGCATGTGAAATTGACAATTCAGTGCCCTCGTAGCTAGTGTGGCTGAGGTGTAAACCTTTTTTCCCCCACCTGTCTAGTGCTCTAGAATCCCTCTCAGAAGGTACTGGGTTTTTAGCCATAAAAGCCTTAGCCCCCTTGGGACCCTGGGAGATGGTCTCTGGGTCAGCTACAGGGCTTTTGTAAAGAAATTTATGTGAATCAGGCACTCTATAGTATCTGTCAGGCTTAGCCGGAGCAGGAGGAAGAGAATCAGGGTTCAAACTGGATTCTAAATAGACATCATCCACAATGTCCAAAACTGGAGGGGATGGCAAGTGGTCTGTGTTGGGGGAGCAAAGGAAACTCTCTGAGCCTTTTCTTAGAGTCAGAGAAGTCCTGACCCTCCAAATGAAAATGTTCCCTCATAGTGTGTAAAGTTTCCCCAAAGGAGTAGTCTTCAGGAGGAGAGGCTGAGGGAATAGAGTCCTCAGCATCAGAATCTTCATAAGGAGAGAAGGAGTAATCTTGGTCCTCAGAGGAGCCTGAAGAAATGGACACTTGTTCAGAGGATGCATAATCTTCCTCTTGTCTAGGCCTTTTGTCTGGAGGGGGCTGGGAACCCCTGATTAAAGAAATTAAATCTTCAGCCATTTTGAGCATCCGTTTCTTAGGCATGGGGCCTTGAACAGGAGACTGAAGAGCAGGCCTTTTAGATTTAGTAGGAGTCTTCGATGTAGAAAACATTTTAATGGTGAGAGACGTCGGTCTGAAAACGCCTTCAGAAACCGATGGCGTTTCTGAAGCACAGACATCTTTTGTAGCAATGTCATCGGAAGGGCCTGAACTAAATGGCTGCGTCGGCCTGGTGCAATCCGTGAAAAATTCCGTAGCGGTCTCGGGTTCCAGATCTGCGGTAGTCAGGGGCTGCGTCGGAGCCTCACTGAGGACTGGATCTGCCGAGGCCTCAGAATCTGGCTTAGGCCTGGGTTGTCAGTCCTTATCTTTGAATTTTTTGTGCACGCGGGTAATCGGTTGCTCCGACGGCATGGATTAGTTAAATTTCCTACCGAAGTAGTGTCGTGCAAAATCAAAGCGTCTTTTAATAGTACGCTTATTAAACCTAGCACAAAACCGACAAGAAGTGACGTCGTGGTCTGGGCCTAGGCAAGGTATACAATAAGAATGAAAATCCTTATGAGGTATTTGCTTCCCACAAGAAATACAATTGTTAACTTTTTCTGACATCGGTCTGAGGCAAGAAAAGTTTCCCCAACGGGGTACTTAGCTTTATAGAAGACTTTGGTCTGAAATTCGAATTCGAAAATCTCAGGAGTCGGCCGACAGGCACTTGCGAACTGCTTCTGCTTCGGGCACCGCGCGGCAAGAAAGACTGAAGAAAATGGCGTCTGTTGCAATATATATACCCCTGGCGCACTGACGTCAGGGAAGAGGCGACAGCAACCGACGCCGGACCAAGACTTTGGAATTCCGTCCGACTGCGGGACTGCCTGACGACAGGATAACCCAAGTGTGATGACTGCAGCAGGGTAACACGAACATCACATCATCCACAATATCTAGCACAGGAGGAATAGCCAGGGGCCTGTGCTGAGGCAATAAGAGGAAACCCCTGAGCCTTTTCTTGGATTCTGAGTAATCCTGACTTTCCCAATGGAAATGCTCCCTCATGGTATGTAAAGTTTCCCCAAAAGAATAATCCTCAGGATGAGAGGCTGAAGGGATAGATTCTTCAGCATCAGAGTCCTCATAGGGGGGTAGAGAGTATCCCTGGTCTGAAGAGGAATCAGAGGAAATGGAAACCTGATCAGAGGAGTCATAGTCTGTATCCTGCCTAGGCCTTTTCTCAGGAGGGGGATGGGAACCCCTGATTAGAGTAATGAGGTCTTCGGCCATTTTAAGCATCTGTTTCTTAGGCATGGAGGACTGTCCAGGAGAATGTTGTACTTGTTTCTTTGCCTTTAATGGTACCTTTGTCTTGGCTGTTTTAATGGTAAGTTGTGAAGGTCTGAAAACACCCTCAGAAGCCGATGCCTGCTCAGCGGCTCCAGACCCATCTGAGGGATTAGTTTCCGTAGGCCCAATACCTTGAGTTTCCAGAGGCCTAGCTGTCTCCACGTGGGAGTCGGAAGCGGCCTGTGGCTCTGAGGTAGTGGGTGTCAGGGGCTACGAAAGCGCCTCACTGAGAACCGGCGACTGGCCTAGAAGAGGTTTCGTCATCGGTTTTGGACCTCGGATGCCTGTCTTTATCCTTGTCTTTGCGTTTTTCGGTATTGAGGTAGTCGGCTGATCCGACGGCATAGTATAATTGAACCTTCGGCCACAGTATTGCAAAGCAAAATCAAAACATCTTTTTATAGTGTGTTTGTTAAATCTAGCACAAAACCGACAACTACTGATGTCGTGATCAGGGCCTAGGCATGGAATACAGTAAGAGTGGAAGTCCTTATGAGGTATTTGCTTCCCACAAGAAATACAATTAACATTTTCTGACATCGGTCTGAGGCAAGAAAAAAGTTTCCCCAACGGGGTACTTAGCTTTATTGAAGACTTAGGATCTGAAATTCGACTTTGAAAATCTCAGGAGTCAGCCGACCGGCACTTGCAAACTGCTTCTGCTTCGGGCACCGCGCGGCTAGAAAGACTGAAGAAAATGGTGTCTGATGCATCTTATAGAAAATGGCGTCGGTTGCATCTTATATACCCCTGGCGCACTGACGTCAGAGAAGAAGCGACAGCAACAGATGCCGGACCAAGACTTTGGAACTCTGGCCGACTGCGGGACCGCCTGACGGCAGGATAACCCAAGTGTAATGACCGCAGCAGTGTAACACAATGAACATCCAGCGGATCCCCACCAAAAATACAATCTCCGATTAAGGAAACTAAGCTGCCAATAACGGTCTAGAAAAAACAGAACAAGAGCCCCTGTTAACTAGCAGCGGAAAACCGCCACAACTAACAAACTACCTGATAAGGAAAAAAAGAAGCGAAACGGCACCTACAAAGAACTCTAAACTGGCACACAGGATACCAGACTAACAACAAGTTTACGCTAAGAATGCACCAAAAAGGGCAAACACTACTGCCTAGGATAATAGCACCTTACAACACAGTAATAAATGTAATACAAATTTTAAATAGAAAAATTTTGACTCTTAGCCAGAGCCAAAAGAAGCACAACCAAACTCGTCGACATGGCAACTGAGATCTGGGGTTTGTACTGGTGCACTATAAGATACCTGCTTAGCCATGAGCCAACCAGAAGTCTTTGAGCTTGTAAATCGGCCTTGTTGGAGCAGAGGATCGGCTCCGAACCCATATGTAAAAATGAAGGTGAGATCGGACTACACATCTACAATTATTTCTTGAATTTAGTAATACAACAGAAATCAGTAGAGTTTTGGTTTGGGACTCATTAAAAGCATATTTATTTGGTAAGACCCTTAGCTGGTACAAAAACAAAGTTAGAGAATGGGAATCTGAATCATTACACTTACAAACCAGACTCTTGACAGCAAAATCTAAAAAAAAAAATCAGAATTGTCCAGAAGTCAAAAAAGAAATAGAGGAATCAAATAAAAAATATAATGAAATTCTAACACAAAACTTGTCTAGCCTTGGAAAAATTAAAAATAAACTCATTGGCTACCTCCCCCACATATCTACATAACTTATTTACAATAATTAAAATACAGACTAAAGCAAATAACATTTGTAGTATATATCATGAAAAGAAAGGGAAAAAAGTATCAGATATAGGAGACATCCCTGAAGCATTACGGTTCCATTATATGGAACACTTCAAAAAAGAAGATTTAAATACCAACCAAATAAACTTGGCTACAAACCTTATCAATATAAAAAAAAATTCCCAAAAACTTAAAACTAGACCTACAAAAACAAGAAGTTATGTACTCACCATAACGTTCGATGTATGCAGTCTATCTCGCCTCACATTCTTACCCGTGGGTTCGGAGCAGAATATTGGCTCCGACTCGGCCAAACTTTTCTAGCTCGAAGTCTTCTATTTGCTGGGCTAAGAAGGTATCCCATGCTGCACTGCTCTATATCCCCAGATCTAGTTTGCTGCGAACACCACACTCATACCCCATGCATAACAACATCCAAGTAAAGAGGAATAAACTAAAGGTGAAGAGAGCTCTAAAAACAGACCTAACCTCCAGATCCTCCAGGAAGGGGGAAGGTGGGAGGGTAAGAAAGAATGTGAGGTGAGATGGACTACATACATCGAACGTTATGGTGAGTACATAACTTCTTGATGTTATGTAGTCCAATCTCGCCTACATTCGTACCCGTGGGACAGCGTCCCTAGCACCTACATCCTGGGAGGCTCAGAGGAGGATACTGCTGAGTACTGTGGAACCAAAGGAAGACCTGCCCCTAGATACCACGTCCAGCTTGTAATGAGTAACAAAGGTGTGAGGAGATGCCCAAGGCAGCTGCAGCACAAATATCATCCATAGACAATCTGGCCTGATAGGCTGTAGATGTGGATACAGCCCGAGTAGAGTGAGCCTTGACTGGGAATGGTAGGTCTTTACCCCCCTGTGGAATAAATGAAAGAGATGCAATTTGAAATCCATCTGGATAGGGTGATTTTGGAGACAGGGGACCCAATTCTGTTTTCTGAAAAGGGAGACAAACAGCTGATCAGATTTTCGGATATCGTTGGTTCTGTGCAGATAGAAATGTAACTGTCTGTGTACATCCAATTGATGAAATTTAAATTCTGCCTCGTTTGAAAAATGGGGAAAAACACTGGCAACTCAATAGATTGATTAAGATTAAATATGGACGCCACTTTCGGAAGGAAGGAAGGGTTTGGTCTAAGAGAAACCCTGTCCTTATGAAAGATCAAGTATGGAGGTTTGATAGAACGAGTATGAATTTCTGAAATGCGTCTGGCTGATGTGATGGCTATTAAAAAGGCAGTTTTCCAGGTCAAGAATTTGAAGTTACAGGTAGCTGCAGGCTCAAAGGGTGGTGAAGTGAGGGCTTGCAGAACAAAATTTAGATTCCAGGGCATGATTGGTTCCGAGACAGGGGGACGGAGTAACAGAGTGCCCCTTCAGGAAAGCCTTACAGAGTGTGAGCCATCAGACTAGGCTCATTAACAACATGAAAATTAGAAATCGCTGCCAATTGAACTTTAATGGTAGAGGACGCTGAGCCCTGCTGGAAAAGCATAGACAAAAACTCCAAAACGGAAGCAACTGGAGCTGTGTAATGGTCAATTCCTTGGGTATGAGCCCAAATAGAGAGCCTCTTCCATTTGCTGGAATAAATCATCCTGGTAGAGGGCTTATGAGAGGAAGACAAAACATGAACTACCTCAGGTGAAAATTGCTGAAGCCTAACTAACGATGGAAGTGGAGTAGCCAGGCTGTCAACCGGAGGGTCCGCAGAGAGGGGTGGAACTGCCCCATGTGTCAGTAAGTCTGGTAGGGGGTCCAGAGTCCACAGTGTGTCCACAATGTAGGGATGGAGAAAGGGGAACCAGACTTGACGAGGCCAGTGTGGAGCAATTAGAATCATTCTGCTTCCCAAGGATTGCGCTTTCTGAATCACTTTTGATAGCAAGGGGAATGGAGGGAAAGCATAAAGCAGACCGGAGGGCCAATCGTGGACTAGAGCATCCCTGGGCGACTCCCCCTGTGGGAGGAGATCAGTGTGAAGTAGCTGCTGCATTTGGCATTGAGGGAGCTGGCAAAAAGTCGAAGCAAGGCTGACCCCATCTGCTGAAGATTCGTTCTGCGACTAAACGATTCAGGGACCATTCGTAAGGCATCAGAATAGCTCTGCTTAGCCTGTCTGCTATCACGTTGGACTCCCCCGGAATGTGCGTTGCCACCAGAAACCGTTGGGAAGATACTGCCCACTGCCACACTTGCATGGCCTCTCTGCACAGGGGATATGATCTGGTTCCTCCCTGCTTGCTCAGATACCCACTACTGACATATTGTCCGAGTGTATTGTGATAGTCCCAAGAGGTAGAAAGCTCTGAAGTGCCTGCAATGCAAGTAGCACCACTCTCATCTCTAGGACGTTGATATGCAGATGTATCTCGTGATCTTGCCATGTGCCTTGGACTGTCCTGAAGAGATAATGCCCCCCACCCCATCTGGGAGACGTCCGTGGTCACTGTGGCAACCGGGGGTGGTGGAACGAAGGGTTTTCCCCCGTCCATATTGTTGGTGCAAAGCCACCAACTGAGATCCTGTTTGCATCTGTCCGTTAGCAAAATAGGGTGGGAAAGCGGAAGTCTCTGGAGAGACCATTGAGCAAAGAGGAGCCATTGAAGGAGCCTCATGTGCAATCTCGCTAGAGGGACCAACGTAATTGTTGCTGCCATAGTCCCCAGGATTTGGAGAACCCATCTTGCCTTCGCTTTCCTCAGGGGTAGCAGGGCGTGCACCTGTTGCTGTAAGACTCCTTGATTCTTTCCTGCGGTACAAAGGCTCGCATTTGAACGGTGTCTAGCTCTGCACCTATAAAAATGACACGCTGTGAGGGCAACAAGGCAGATTTTTTCCCAGTTCAGTGTTATGCCCAGCTGTTGACAGAGTGATGGTAGCGTCCCTGGTTTGGATTAGTAGATGCCTGGTGAGGGCGGTGAAGAGCCAGTCGTCCAGATAAGGAAACACTTGGAATCCTTGATGTCTCAAGTGAGCTGTCACCACCGCCATACACTTGGTAAACACCCTGGGGGCTGTGGTGAGACAAAAGGGCAGGGCTTGAAACTGAAAATGACTGGCTCCCAGCCGGAAGCGTGGGTGCCTCCTGGATGCCCTGTCCATTTTGATATGGTAGTAAGCATTCTTGAGGTCGATGGAGCACATCCATACTTCTCTTCCCAACAATGGGAGAATTGACTGTAGTGTGACCATGCAGAACTTGGACTTTTGTACATAGTTGTTCAGTTGGCTGAGATCTAATATGGGTCTCAGGTCCCCTGTTCTTTTCGGCACTAAAAAGAATCTTGCGCAAGTCCCTAATCCGATCTGGTCTGAGGGGACATGCTGGATGACTCTTTCTAGCAGCTTTGAAACCTCTGAAGCTGTGTGATCCCTTTGACTGGGTGGAACGTCCGGGATTTTTTTTGACTGGAGGGGTATCTGACGAAAAGGGGAGGAGATAACCTCCGGAAATTATTCGTAATACCCATAGGTCCTGGGTGATGCTCTGCCAGGCTTCTGGGTATAACGATATTAGACCCCACGACTGGCTCTGGAAATGCACAGTCGGGTATCCCATCAGGAATGACGGTAGGGAGAGCCGCAAAAGGAATCGTGGTCTCCCAAATTGCGGGGGGCCCCTCTATCTCTACAGCTGCGTCTCCCTGAATAACCTCCACATCCTCTGCCTCTGGAGGGGGGATCACCTTGTTCACTGGGAAAAAAACCTCTGATTTTTTGAACCACATCTTCCTACCCCTCTGGGCCTTGGGGTAAGGCCTAGCGGGAAGGGAAAACCGGACCCCTACAGCAGACAGAGTCTTTCCCTCTTGCTCGCACCTGGTGAGAGTGTCTTTCACCTTGGTTCCGAACAAAGAACCACCATCAAAGGGGGAGTCAGTGAAAGAAGACTTGAAGGCCTCTGCGAAATGACAAAGGCACATCCAGGCTTGCCTCCTAAGGGAGACTCCTGAGCTTGCTGCCCTGCTCGCTCCCTCGGCTGCATATGAAACGAGCCGCATGGAGGAGTTAACGATGGAATTGAGGGTAGACACCTGGGTGTTAACCGTCTGGGCCACCGCCTCAGGAACGTTACCTGCGAGAGTATCTCCTAACTCCTTGAGGAGATCTCTCTGCAGCAGAGTAAAATGAGACCGGTAGTTCAGCGACCGTAAGGCAAAGGTTGCTGATGAGAGGGTATGCTTCCCGTACCGGTCCATGGTCCTAGACTCCTTGTTAGGAGGATGGACGGAGGAAGAAGTCTCGGCTACTTCTTTCTGAGTGGCCGCCGCCACTACCATGGCATCCACAGGGACTCCTTTGAACAAAAACTCCTTACCCGGGGGAGCAGACAGAAATTTATTGGGTCTCCTGGGTACGGGTTCCACAGAATCAGAGTTCTCCCACACCCTCCGACAAATTAAATCCGGGAGCTCGAAGGGTGGGGACACCCAGGAGGCGGAGGGCTGAGCACCAAAGGCCTTCAGGAAGACCGACTTCTCCTCGAAGGGGGCTTTGGATGGCCAGTCACCTCTGTTTCAATATCTCCAGGATGTCGAAGAAAAACATCAGAGGATGACTTGGGGGACCCCTCCAATTCCTCAAGGTCAGTATCTGAGGTGAAAGACTCATCCTGGGAATCTATGTGCTTCCTCTTGCACGTTTTCTTTCTCGGGGGCTCTTCAGGCAAAAACTCTGAGGGGCCTTCAGAAACTTGGGGACCACTCGTGAGGTTATCCCTAGGCCTTGGGGCTCCGCTGTCTACAGATAGATGGTGATCAGAGGCGCTCACCAGAGTGGTAGGGGACAGAACGACCGACCCGCATGATGTGGCTGAAGATCTGGCCAGCTCACTCTGCATGGCCTTAAAGGCTGCCCCCCCCCCCCCCCGAGTCCGAGGACCAGCCAGCCTCAGAGATCATGACGGGAGCCGGGGCACCGAGAGGGAGGCTAGGAACCAAAGGATGTCCCGAGGTGTCCCCCCCCATGGATGGCGCAGAGGTCAGAGCTGATGTCGGCACTGATGAACCTGGAGGGGACATCAGAACCAACCTAGAAACATCACATTCTGGCTCCGGACAGAGATGCGCTCTGAGGAGAAATCGAAGAAGGTATCGGGACGGGCTCCGGAGCAGACTGGGACGGAGTCTAGAACAATTTAGCCAAAACCGGTGATTGCAGGAGCCTCTCCACCACCCTATGGACATCCACATCTGAAAGTGTCCTGGAGGATTTGGAGGATAGGGAGGGAGATCGAGATCTCCTCTCAGGTGACACTGGTCTAGTACTGGGCGATCGGCTCCGAAGAGGTTCCAATATAATTGGAGCCGATGCCGGTTGAATCAACACCGACACTTCCTGAGGCCCCGAGGACAGTGGAGCCGAGGAGGTCGAAGCTAGTTTCATTACTTTCTCCGGTGGCTCCGAGGAGACTGAAGGAGCCGGAGATTTTTGATTTTGTGGATTTAGATTTTGAACTGGAAGCAGGATCCATGGCCTCTTCGAATGAAGGTTTCAAGAGTCCCTTCAGAATTAACTTATTCTTTCTTTCTTGGAGCACCCTGGGACTAAAAGCATGGCAGAAGGTGCAGGACTCCTGCAGGTGGATTGCTCCCAGACAATAACCACATACTGAATGTCCATCGGTGATGGACATCTTGTAACCACACTTGGAGCACTTTTTAAAACCCGAAGGTTTATGCTCCTTGGAATCTTTGGACATGTTGAAAAAGTCACAAATACCAATAAACAAGCAAGACACTGCCTGACTGGAAAAAAACAATTACAGGCACACAAAACAACCACATTAAGCGCGGGAAACTTTTTACACAAACAGCACACACAATCCTCAGAAGGGACACACAAACGATTAGGGCTAAAAACCTCTAACTAAAACGATTTTAGACCAACTTGCATACAAAAACAAGGAAGACAGTCACTAAAACCTCTAATTCAAATGGTTTTATAAAGCAAAAACAACACAGGGACAAGTAAGGGGACGGACTAGGTCCTTTAACTGAAACGGGCCTAGCCCGTTGGAACAGATAGTGGATACCAAACAATCACACTACAAATTATACCCAAACACCACCAATTATAAATAGCTATTAAAATAGCTTTTGTTTGTAATAAATTCTCTCAAGAAGAATAAGAAACAGGTACTTAGCCACAGCCAAGAGCGAGAACACGTCAGAGCTACACGAGCGGCAAACGAGATCTGGGGATATAGAGCAGTGCAGCATGGGATACCTTCTTAGCCTAGCCAATAGAAGACTTCAAGCTAGAAAAGTTTGGTCGAGTCGGAGCCGATATTCGGCTCCGATCCCACGGGTAAGAATTGTAGGCGAGATTGGACTACATAACATCCTATATCCTACAAAGAAATTGTTAAGATAAAAGAACATAAATCTAATAAAGCTCCAGGGATAGATGGTATAATTACAGAAATTTACAAACTCTTCCTTTCAACAGTAATCTCCCTTTTTCATAAAACTTTGCTAGAAGTCCAGTCAGAAGCAAAAATACTACTCTCATGGAAATATTCTCTCGTAACACCAATTCTAAAAGATAATAAACCATCAGACCTTTGCACCGTATACAGAACTATATCATTACTGAATAATGATTACAAAATATTCATGTCAATACTAGCTAACAGAATGAAAATTCCACTTTCAAAGACAATTAATAATGATCAAACTGGATTTGTATATAGCAGGCACACACATGATAATATTAAAAGGATATTTACTCAGATTATGTGAATAAAGAAGATAGAAACACTTGTAATCGGATTAGACATAGAAAAAAGCCTTTTATTCCCTCAACTGGGAATTCCATTTAAAACTTTATTATTTGAATTTCCTCCTCCCTTCATCTCATTACTAAAAACATATATATTAATAACTTAGCCTACCTTAAATTAGGTCCTTTCACCTCAGAATACATCCATATAGCAAAAGGTACTGAACAAGGATGCCCCCTTTCTCCTATTTTATTTGCTTTGGCTATAGAAACACTTGCAGAAATAATACGCAATAATCCAGGAATAAAAGGAATAGAAGTCTATGACCAATACATATCTAAAATAATACTTTTTGCTGATATTTTATTAACCCTATCAAACTCCAGAGAGTCATTAAGAGAACTAGAAGTAATGGAGAACTTTTATAAGATTTCAGGTCTACAGTAACAGATCAAAATTTCTATTTTTAAATAAGAAAAAACTACAAGTTACAGATAAATCCATCATATGAAAACAAGAATTTACGCTAAATTATTTAGCAATAATGTTATGCAAAAATATAAACGAAACAATATTAATAAATTATAAAAACATTTAAAAAATAAAAAAAAATATCGAAAAGTGGAACAAAATTATATTAACTTTTGAAGACAGATTGCAATTAATAAAAATGGTCTTATTGCCAAAAATACTATATGTAGTATTAGCAATACAGTTAATTCCTGAAAGATACATTCTTAAAGAAATAAACTCATGTTTAATAAAATGTTTATGGTATCCCAAAAAGAAGAGTTGCTCTAACTCATCACATTAGACCCTGGAAAAAAGGAGAACTGAACTTCCCAGAAACATATATAAAAGCATCTGTGCTTAAAACTACAATACACTGAATAAATCCAAATTATTTTGCCAAATGGAAAGAATTAACAACGGCTATATTAACAAATGAATTTAATCTGTTAAAAAAAAAAATTAATAGTAGACAAATCAAACAAACCCTGGTACACACTATGCATAAGTATACAATATAATATAACAAAACCTTCTAAAACAACGATTAATTATTAATTACTTTAGGAAACTTATCAATGCAAACATAGATCTAAAACTATGGTTTGACCTTTTAACCTCATTTACCATCACTAAGAACTTTCCTCACAAAATATATAGGGAAACAATAACCTCCTGGGAACAAAATGGATTCTTATGCTGGTTTCAATGTGCAAATAAATTAAATGTTTTAGATATACATATGATAAAAACTGCTTACAAAATTCCAACACAGGATTGGTTAACCTTACAAAGCATTCTAATGTACACTCAAAATTTATGCAGACTGATTAATAATTCCTCATTTAAAGATATTCCAAATCTAATAAGTTTTCTGTATGAATTTATATGTAATAGTTGTGAAAAGAAAAATTCCATTTCAAATTTATATAAAGAGTTAACATATAAACAATTCCCAAACCATCATACTGGCAGTTCTTAACAAAAAGGTTAGTCATTGCAGTTAACAGAAGAAATTAAAATTAACATATTACTATCAAGTTAATTACAACCTCTAACACACAGTACTGGAAAATATTTAACTGGAAATACTTACATAGAGCATTTTTAACGCCAGATAGAATTAAAAAGATCAGTACTACTACAAATGGTTTTTGCTGGAGGTGTGAAAAGTCAAATAAAGCAGACTGGATTCATATTTTTCATGAATGTAATAAAATTAAATCATATTTGAATGTTATCAATCATTTTTTACAAGCTTTATTTAATGAATCCTTTACCTTAACTAAGTACTGATAATTCTAAATGTAAATGAAGGTCCCTATCTGAATAAGACAAATATGTATTTGTTATGGACAATACTTGCTATACCTAGGAAATGCGTAACCAGAAGGTGCAAATCAAATACAACCCCGGCCCCGACCTTGGAAGAATTCTACACTTTACTGAAGACAACTGCATTGATGGAAATAAAAATCAAAGAACTACGAATTTATCCCAGGCCACTGGTAAATAATCCTTAGAAGAAAGTTATATCTTTGTTGGACACACTGCAATAATTAGAAGTTATGTACTCACCATAACGTTCCATCTGAGTAGGTGTATTCATTTGTCTGCAACCTGTGGGTTATGGATCCGATATCGGATCCGAACCGGCATGGTTTTCCAGCTATGGATCCAAGCTCTCAGCTCCTCCCCTCACCCATAATGCCCTGCTCTACCCTCATGACCTCAGATCGAGTTTGCCAAAGCAACAACACCCTGAAAAGGGTAACATAGAATATGCAGGAAACTGAAAGGCCAGGGGGATAGGAGGGCGGGATGGTTGCAGACAAATGAATACACCTACTCAGATGGAACGTTATGGTGAGTACATAACTTCTAAATCTGAAGTAGGATATTCATTTGTCTGCAACCTGTGGGACAGAGTCCCCAGCTACCTGAATCTTGGGCGCCATCATGGAAGGATATTCCGGAGCACCGCTGAGCCAAAGGATGCTCTACCCTAGATGCAAGATCCAACTTATAGTGGGAAATAAAAGTATGAGATGAAGCCCACGTGGCTGCTGCACAAATATCATCTAGAGGAATCCTAGCCTTGAAGGCTGCCGAGGTAGATACTGACCGGGTTGAATGGGCATGAACACCCTCCGGTCGGGCCTTCCTGAAGCTTGATAAGCCAATAAGATGCACTGTGAAATCCAGCGGACAGAGAAACTTTAGAAATTGGCTTGCCCAAATTGAATTTTGCAAAGGAAATAAACAACTGGTCGGATTGCCTATGACCAGCCGTCCTGTTCAGATAAAATCTAAGTTGCCTGTGAACATCTAATGAATGGAGCTTATATTCACCTTTGTTTTCATATTTAGGGAAGAAAACAGGGAGGTTAATGGACTGATTGATGTTTGCTTCAGAAGCGACTTTAGGAAGAAAGGACGGGTTGGTCCTGAGGTAGACACGGTCCGGATGAAATACCAAGTAAGGAGGTTTAGCTGATAATGCTTGAAGCTCAGAAACTCTCTTGGCCGATGTAATGGCTACCAAAAAGGCTGTCTTGTAGGACAAGAATTTGAGATCCACCATAGCCGCTGGCTCGAAAGGGGGGGCGGTCAAGGCCTGTAGAACCAGAGAGAGGTCCCAAGGAGGAACCGCTTGTTTTATAGGGGGCCTGAGAAGAAAAGTACCTTTAAGAAAAATTTTACACAATTTGGCTGACATAAGAGGATTAGAGTCATGGCCAATGTGATAATGAGAAATTGCCGCCAGTTGTACTTTGACAGTGGAACTGCTGGCACCATCGTTAAAGAGAGTGGTTAGAAAGTCAAGCACTAATGGAAGAGGAACCGTGAATGGATTCAGGCCTTGCCCCGCCCACAAGAAAAACGTTTCCACTTGCTGCGTAAACCTTTCTAGTGGATGGTTTATGAGCTGCCACCAAAATTGCCTTAACAGGTGACGAAATACCGAGTCCTGATCAAGAGTGGAACTGGAGCAGCCAAGCGGTCAGCTTCAGGTTGTCCAGATTCGGAGGAGGAATGCAGGATGGATGGGATATCAGATCCGGGATGGGATCTAGAATCCAAGGAGGATTCACCGAGTGAAACCTTAGGAAGGGGAACCAGATCTGTCGAGGCCAAAACGGAGCAATGAGAATCATTCTGCAACCCACCCGAGAGGCTTTCTGAAGAACTTGGAGCATCAGAGGCAAGGGTGGATAAGCATACAGAAGACCGGGTGGCCAAGCATGCACCAGAGCGTCTCTTGGGGAACCTCCGGAGGAGGTATCAGAGCGAAACAACTGTCGCACTTGGTGTTTGAGGGAGAGGCAAAAAGATCGCATGAAGGGGTTCCCCACCGTGCGAATATGCGTTCCGCTACTCGACAATTGAGAGACCACTCGTAAGGGGTCAGAATGGTGCGACTGAGCTTATCCGCTAGGATGTTGGACCGACCCGGAATGTGCGTTGCTATTAGAAAGCGGTTGGTGGAGATTGCCCATTCCCAAACTCTCATGGCTTCTCGACAAAGAGGGTAAGACCTTGTTCCCCCTTGCTTGTTGATGTACCAGACCACAGACATGTTGTCCGATTGAATCGCAATTGTTCCCAAGGGAAGAAAGTCCTGAAGTGCTAGCAACGGTAAGAGCACTGCTCTCATCTCTAGAACATTGATATGCAGTAAGGTCTCTGAATCGTCCCACGTGCCTTGGACGGTCCGGCCCGCAAAGTGCCCCCCCCACCCGAGGCGGGAGGCGTCCGTGGTCACCGTGGCGAGAGGGGGAGAAGCACAAAATGGGCGGCCCCTGTGGAGATCCGGGGAGTGAAGCCACCACAAGAGGGACCGCTTGCAAGCCTTGCTGATCGCAATGGGATGATACATGGGGAGAGCAAGGTATGACCACTGTACTAAGAGCGTCCACTGTAGAATGCGCATATTGAGCCTGGCAAGAGGAAGAAGTGCTATAGCAGATGCCATGGACCCTAGAGCCCTCAGGACCAACTCCGCCGGAACAGAACTTGAGTGGAGAATGGCCCGCACCTGGAGCTGCAGATTTTGAACTCTGTCCGCAGTGAGGAAGGCTCAGAACTCCTTGTGTCTAGCCTGGCCCCTATAAAATCTAAGAGCTGTGTGGGCGCCAGGTTGGATTTCTTTGTATTTATTGTGATGCCCAGAAAAGGAGCAAGATAGAGAAAGGAGTCTCGCGCCAATAAAAGTAGATGCCTTGTTGGGGCGGTAAGAAGCCAGTCGTCCAGGTAGGGAAACACCTGCACCCCTGAAGCCTCAGGTGGGCTGCTACCACTGCTAATACTTTGGTGAACACCCTGGGGGCTGTGGTGAGACCAAAGGGAAGGACCGGAACTGGTAGTGACTGGCTCCCAGCCGGAAGCGGAGGAACCTCCTGGAGCACCTGTCCATCAGGATGTGGTAGTACGCGTCCTTGAGGTCTATCGAGCACATCCAGTGATTTTCTCCCAGAAGGGGAGAATAGATTGCAGAGTGACCATTCGAATTTTTCTTTGGGGACTGCCAGATTCAAGAGAGAGAGGTCTAGGATTGGTCTTAGTTCCCCGTCTTCTTTGGCACTAAAAAGAACCTGGAGTAGAACCTTGATCCGATCTGGTCTGGGGACGGGCTGGATGGCTCTTTTCTTTAGCAGATGGCCAATTTCTGCCAAAGCGGCCTCCCGCTGACCGGGTGGGACGCCTGGGAGGGACTTCAACTTTGGAAGGTGAAGGAAAGGGATGCGATATCCTCTGGATATGATTTGGAGAACCCAGCGGTCTGATGTTATGGACTCCCATGCCGCTAGGTGCCCCGAACGCCCCCGACTGCCTCCAGAGTGGAGCAGTCGGGCAACCCCTCAGGGTTGCTGCGGGCCGCTCAGAGAAAGGTTCCCTGGACCCAAGTTTCTGGGAGCCCCTCTGCCTCTAGGGCGGCGTCCTCCCTGTCCTCCTCTGCCACGGAAGGACTGGTTGTCCGGAGCAGGCTGGGACTGCTGCGACTTCCGGAACCACATCTTCTTCTGACCCTTTTGGTTCCTAGAGTAGGGCCTCTGGGGTGCAGAGAAGCGAATTCCGACGGCAGACAGCGTCTTCCCGTCCTTCTCGCTCTGGGTCAACGTCTCGAACGGTTTTGCCAAAGAGAGCAGAACCATCAAAGGGGGCGTTCGCAAATGACGCTTTGAAGGGCTCAGAAAAATCGCAGTGACGGAGCCAGGCCTGACGTCTAGTGACTAGGCCTGTCCCCGCAGCTCTAGCGGCGCCTTCCGTAGCGTGGGAGAGTAGCTGCATAGAGGTATTAGTAACTGACCTAAGAGTGGCCATACGGGTGGAGTGCAGAACCCTGTCCTCCTCCGAAATGGACTCTGGGGGAGATGCAACATATTCTTTAATGAGATCTCGCTGCATCCTAATGACATGTGCCAAGTAGTTCAGCGCCCTTACCGAGAAGGTCGCTGAACTAAACATCCGCTTCCCCAAGCGGTCCATCATCCGAGACTCCTTGCTCGGGGGATGGACTGAGGGACTCTCCTGAGCCAGTTCCCTCTTGGTGGCCGCCGCCGTCAACATGGCATCTACCGGAGGCCCCTTACTCCAATGGGCACGGTTGGACGGTGGGCTAAGGATCCTATCGGGCCTCTTAGGAATTGGCTCCACGGTGTCCGGTTCCTTCCACGCCCTGGTGGTAATGAGGTCCACCAGGGGGTCGGCAGGAGGGGACACCCAAGAGGTAGACGGGCCCGCTTCAAATGCCTCCAAGAACACGGACTCGTCCGAGGAAGACTTGGGGGCAGACCACCCCTTATACGGAGCATTTCCATGATGTCTCCAAATGAGACATCCTCGGGGTGACCGTGGGGAGCCTTCCCTTCCTCCAAGTCCGTGTCTTCTGTGAGAGACTCGGGGAGTCAATGTGCCTCCTTTTGCACGTATGCTTGCGAGGGACATCCTCTGGGGGCTGTCAGAGGAGTCCTCGCAAACAGCAACTTGTTCCATTGGAGCAACTTGGGGCACAGAAGCGGGCTGTCCCAGGGGCCAGATGGTGGAAGCCTGGCCCAGTGCAGAGGGAGCGCGGGACGGAGCCGGAACAAGTGCCGTGGTCCGGAGACCCTCAACAGGGCCCTCTCCACTACATCAAACGCCGAAGGGGAGCCGACCTCGAACAAAGGATCCGACAATCGGCTCCCTCGGATCCGAAGAGTGGATCGGAGCCGGCGCCAAGCGCCGGATCCGGCGGGACAGTGCGCTCCGACACAGACGGCGCCGGCGAGCACTGATCCCCGGATCCGAGGCTCGGATCCAGGCTCCGAGAGGTCGGATCCGATGCACTCGAGGGCAGGGTCGGATCCGAAGTACCAAGTACTATCGGCGCCGACCCACCCCCGGCTCCGGAGCTGCTCGGCTCCAGCTGCTCCGAACCCGGATAGCGGGTCGGAGAAGGAGCAATAGGTTTGAAAAAGGGTGTTGAGCTCCCCCCCAGAGGGGGGGGGAGGCAAGAGCACTCCCATCTGCATCTGGGCCTGGATGAATCTTCTCATCATCCGGTCCAGATCAGCATCCGAAAGGCTATATGTAGATCTCGACGAGGCTACCGAGGTAGGCCTGGAGTGCCTCCTCGATAGCCTCGACGGAGATCGGGTCTCCTCCTCCTCAGGACCCGGTGAAAAGCACACTGGGGACCGGAGCCGAGAAGGAGGAGACCGAGCCGACAACGGAGCCGGGGGAGAAGCCCGCTTGGCTGGCGGGGCCGAAACAGAGGTCTCGGCCCGCCGCTTGTGGTGCTTCTCCCTCCGGTCCTTTTTCCTAGCATCCCTCTCCTCCCCAGAAATGGGAGGTTGAGTCCCAGTAGGAGGAGGGGGTGCCACGGAGGGAAGAACCGAAACCACGGTTACTCCCGAAGGAGCGGAGGTCGGAGCCGAGTCCGGCGGTAAAAGGCCCGCCAAGACAAGCTTGGACCTCCGCTCCTTCAGTGCCCTGGGGTTGAACCCTGCACAAATGGAGCATCCAGATGTGAGGTGTTCAACCCCCAGGCACCTAACACACCGAGTGTGGCCATCAGCCGGGGAAAGCTTATGGCCACACTCGGAGCATTTAGAAAATATAGATTTGGGCTGTTCAGCCATCCCAATCTATAAACAAGCTACTAACTAAAGTAACTAAAACAAAATACACACACAGGCCCAACACACACACACTACGCCAACAGCGAGGGGAGGGAAAAAAATACTTAAATTAACTCTAAAGTAAAATATCAAAGAGGAATACCTAAACTTTCACACAAAAATGAATAAAAAACTTCAAAACTCTGTATTAACAGTTAGAAAAACTATCACTTAGCTGAGAGCTATAGAAACCAATCCAGTCACCATGCGCGGCAAACGAGATCTGGGGTCATGAGGGTAGAGCAGGGCATTATGGGTGAGGGGAGGAGCTGAGAGCTTGGATCCATAGCTGGAAAACCATGCCAGTTCGGATCCGATATCGGATCCATAACCCACAGGTTGCAGACAAATGAATATCCTACTTCAGATTCAATATTGTATCTCTGATAACTGATCTGTTAATTCGATATTTAATAACATACTGTGTATATAACTGAAAGTCACGCTATTGTAAATATTGTCTATATAAGCTTAAAATATTTAAAAATGTTATGTAAATGTTATTTTAACTGAAAAAAAATATTTGAGAAAAAACAAGCTAATTACTGCTTATTCTGCTTATCCCCCATCTCCTTTGAAGAAATAAAATTCTTAACTCATCTCTTTATTTACAGAAGGTGCAAAATACTAACACAACCAAACTCCTACTAATCTGTGGACACTCAAAAATATTACTTTATGCAGTGATGTACACTCAAACTCATGTCCTGACTGCTTCTCTTCACCACCCTCTCTCCTGATGCCAGCATTTACTGAAACTCTGAAAATCACTTCTGTGAATATTCAAAATAAAGTTTCTGAATTTAATTTCTGGATCACTCATTACTCACCAGACATTATTAATCTTATAGAAACATGGTTCAAGCCATGTATAAAAGACTCAGAAATTCTCCCTTATCTGTTCAGACAGATTAAATTAAAAGGTGGCAGTGTAGCACGCTTGTTCTCTAACCACATTTATGCATCTCTTGTCTAGTTCTCTAAATTCCACACTGCTGAGCTCATAGTCTCTCACTGTAAACTAAACAAGGACACACCACTGTGTGTAAATGCCCTACATTTTCCTCCAGCAAATAACATCTGTATTCTGGAGGATATCTTACACTAGGTAACTAGTTCCACTTCTCATGAACTAGTAATTCTTGGTGATGTCAATATTAGCTGGTAAACCCTTCAAAGCTAGTACCACTGGGACTACTCTCGACTGGATATTAGTCTCAAACTCTAATCTTTGCAACTGTCCAAAAACCCACCCAGACTCCCTAAGTGACCAGCATCCCACCTATGTTCAGAGATTAGCAACCCACCATACCAAACAGTACCTTTATAATGACCGTCTTACCCTTTCAGATTTCAATACCAATATCTTTAATGATATCATTAACTGGTCCATCCTCTATACCCTACCACTGGGTAATGCTGTTCAACAATTTAATACAGTATTTCTACATATCCTCTACAGCCATGCTCCCATTTGCATTTGTTTATCAGGGTAGTCTACTGGGCTGATATGAGCTCATTTTCAGTGGAGGCCCGGGGAGAAAGCTCCACAAATGACATGAACATAGACATGTACACAAAATATGAGTGCATTACAACAGTATATACAACAAAGATAAATAAGTTGAATAACTGTTGAGGTAACAAACTGACTAAAAAAAAGAGCAGCAAAGGTAAAGCTTGACATGTCTCAGACATTTCTGGCAGTAGCGTAACAAGAGTTTTGTATGGCATTAATACATAGTATATATTAAACATCAATATTTACATTAGGCAGAATTTTTTTTTTTTTTTTTTTTTTTTTTAAGAGGTGGGCACAAGGAGCAGGTGCAACTCCAGACAGAAGAAAGGCAGTCTGTTAGAGAAGTTTTGAAAGCGGCAGGATTTTGAGTAGTTTTAATGGTTAGTGGGAGGGTAAAGTGTTTGGTGTTGGTAGTGAATTTGGCGATTTTGTTACAAGTCTCAAGTTTAGCTTTTGAGGAGGATTTGATATTAGTAAGTACAGGAGCGCCACATAGGAGAGAGGGCAATAAGAAAGAGTTAAATCCAAACAAACACCCTGGCGGTTACATTTTAGCAGAACATTAATGTACAAGAGGAGCAAGGCTTGGAAAAGCGGGCAAAAATACAAATCCCAAGCTCACCTGCAAACAACTTTGAAACTTTAGAAAAAAACAAGTCACTGCTGACAAAAAACAGGTTTACTTCAACCCCTAAAATTTTGGTCTTCTATCAAGAAAATATTGCATCCTGGAACACCTACTACCCCTAACCCTTGTCCTGACATCTCCCCCTTAGAAACTGCTTCTAAATTTGATTCCGATTTCACTGACTCAATTGCCACCCTTACCCAAAGCTCCCTGCAGAACCCTGCCACCCACTGACAAACTTCCAATAATATCCCCTTCACCTTAAAATCACTATCTACTTCTACAAAAGAATTTACTGAGCAAACATAATCCCTTCTCTCCCTCTGTTGACAATCTACCAACTGAATATCTACACATTGTTGCTCCCTCCGTTGTTTATCTAATCTCCAGCTTAATCAGTTGATCCATTAAATAATCATATGTCCCATATCTCTGGAAAACAAAAATTACAAAATTCCTCTTTATAAAGGGGGCAACTCCACTGAAATAAACTTCAGCTCTATTGCAACTCTGTCCCCACTTTCCAAAATATTAATGCATTCATAACCAACTTTTACAATATGTACTCCAAGAAAACATGTTACTCTACCCAAAATTGCTTTTGCCCAGGTCGTAGCATAACTGCCTTGGTTGCCTTTATAGTCTATTAAAAGCCAGAGACAACGTAGTCTCTTTCCTGTTTTTAGATCTTTCCAAAGCCTTTGATACAGTCTGTCACACCAAAGTACTCTCACACCATATTCACCTTTCCTCACAGTTAATAAAGGGGTTCCACAAGGCTCCATACCTGAACCTCTTTGGTTTCTACAAATTTATAAACAATCTACATACATCTTCCCAACAAGCTACAGTTATATAATATGCAGATGATTCCACTGTCATATGTTTGTCTGATGGTCCTTCCCATTTATAAACCATCCATTGAAAATTGGCTCAATGACAATCTTTCCTAAATCCAAAAAAGACTAAATTACTCATGTCTCCCTAAATCACAAACACACATTAAAAAAACTTTCAAAATATCCTCTCAACAACACTGAAAATTAAATTGTACCACACATTAAGCTACTTGACGTCACAATAGATTATAAATGGCATCTTCATATTCAAAACTGTATAAAAACATACCAAAAACTTGGTATGCTCTACAGATCAATCCATTTTCACCAATATTCAGATCTCCTTAAGATCAAAACTTGAGCTCTGGTATAACAATGTAGCTAGACATAAATTACCTATGGCAATTGCTCATGTACAAGCTAGTATGACCTCAAACCTTCTGCAATAAATATCACATTGTGCCTGCTAGACTGCACATTAATGAACATTTTTAGTACTCTATGCAGGCAAATGCTGCCCAAAATAACAGAAAAAATGAAAAAGGTCTAATGCATACAGAAAATAAATGTAGACAAAAAAGAAATTAAGTTGCACAGGAACTCTCAATTTCGTATGCTTTTATTATAAATAAATGAACAGGCAAATTCTGTCCAAAACAGAAGGGCACTGAAACGGAAGGGTTTGTAAAGGTAAGAACCAAAGGCTTACAATACAAAATGAACACAAACAGCAATCTACTCACCTATATACACAAGTAGTCAATGCCAATTTACAGCATTGGTGTGGGGGTACTACAGGGAAATGTCAGCTACTCAAGAGGTTTTAGTATGGGTCCATGCACGTACACCATCTACAGATACTATTACTACTGTAAAAATCATGCAACTTACCTTAATTGCTCTTCTGACTATCATAATGGCATCATGTAGGGACCTTTCAGTTTCCTCCATGAATTGCTCTGCACCTCCTCGCAATATAATGGTGCAAGTCTTTGCTTTGGGGCAACCTTTAAAAATGTTATACCTGAAAGACACGCAGGGGGGGACATTTCATTTCTTCAAGGAAGGTACATCATATTCACAATTATACTTCTAATATGCAAAACAGAACAGTCTCTCCTTTGCTACTTATACTACAATCTACTTCAGCAAAAAGGCAGTGCCAGACGGAAACAGGTTTCAATGCACCACATCACAAGCCATATACAGTTCTGCAACTTCACAATACTTTGTAGCAGTAATCAGGCTGCTTACTGAAGAAAGGAAGGGCAAGGGATACCTCAACAGGGGAAAGTAAAATCTAATAGTGAATCTTTTCTATAAGATGACAGAATAGGGCCACAGAACAGTTTGCATGTCCTGCCAACCACTACAAAAATATTAGCTAGGAGTGACAGAAATTTTATGATCCATATATACCAGCTAGTTCTAAAAGTACAGCTACCTCAAGACACAAATCATACTCCAAACCTATCAAAGACTCTGGATTTTTACTTTGTTGGTTACAGGCACAGTCCCTTCTAATGTTAGAACTATTTATACAGCCTGACTGCACAGCAGAGTATCGGAGTTTGAATAACAGCTCCTGTGTTGGAAAAGATGACAGGAGAGAATGGGAAATGAGCAGCTGTACCCCCCTGGCCTGGGTGAAGAAAGTACAGTTTTGTACCTACCATAAATGTAGATGTTCGAGTGCTAATACAGCTGCAGTCATAACAGATGGGTTCTCCTGCCGTCAGGCGGGTCCTCGGTCGGCCGAATTCCAAAGTCTAGGTCCGGCGTCGGTTGTCGTCGCTTCTTCCCTGACGTCAGTGCGACAGGGGTATAAAGGAACCAGCCGACGCCATTTTCTTCAGTTTTTCTTGCCCCAGATGTCAGGTGCCCCCAAAAGGAAGGCAATACATAAATTTGTGTAATAATGCAGTGCAATATAATCAAAATACAGTAGTTGCAAGCAAATACATCATAAATGAATACCCAAATCAGGTTGTATGAGGATGTGTTAGCCTATAGGCCTGTCCCAAGAGGGAAGGAGGAACCTGGACTGCAGCTGTATTAGCACTCGAACATCTACATTTATGGTAGGTACAAAACTGTACTATGTTCATCGTGCATACAGTTGCAGTCATAACAGATGGGTAGAATCCCAAAGCTAAAAAAGGGGTGGTAGGCACTAGGTGGAACTAGGAGGAGCCAAAATGCCCTGCAAGACTGCAGTGGCAAAGCCTGCTCTAGATTTGGAGTATAATGGTAGGTTGTAGTGCTTGGAGAAGGTATGCACAGAACTCAAGTGGCTGCTTCCAAAATATCCTTGGTAGGAACTCCTCTGAGGAAGGCTGCAGAGGTGGCTGTGGCCCTGGTGGAATGAGTTCTAATGCCTGTAGGTACAGTTTTGCCATGAAAGGAATAGCAAAAGCGTATGCAGTGGGCTATCCATTTTGAGATTGTCTGTTTGGAAATTGGCTTTCCTTGAGCTCCTACTGCATAGGCCACAAAGAGCTGTTCTGATTTTCTGAAAGGCTTTGTTCTGTCCAAATAATAACGCAGTTGTCTGTGGATGTCCAAGGAATGCAGTAATCTCTCCCAGTTGTTTTGAGGATTAGGATAAAAAGTAGGTAAAATGTATGGCCTGATTTAAAGCTACCCTGGATACCACTTTAGGCATAAAGGACGGGTTGGTTCGTAAGGAAACTCTGTCCTGATGGAAGATGATAAAAGACTGGACAGCCATGAGAGCCTGTAGTTCTGAAACTCTACGAGCTGAGGTGATAGCCAGAAGGAAAGCTGTTTTCCAGGACAAATATTGCAAATCTGATGAGGCAGCTGGCTCAAAGGGAGGCAAGGTCAGTTTTTCCAGAATGAAATTAAGATTCCAAGCAGGCATTGGTTGTTTCCTTGGAGATCTTAAATTCTTAGCCCCTCTGAGGAACCGTCTTAAGAGAGGGTGAGAGAATAAAGGTGGATCAGTGTTGTATTCTGCAGAAATGGCTGAGGCATGGATTTTGATGGAGGAGAAAGAAAGCCCACTGCTTAGCAGTTCAGCCAAATATTGTAGTATTTGGGGTAAATTCAGTTTTCCAGGATCCTGGCCCTTTTTCTCATTCCAGACACAAAAACGTTTCCATTTTGCTTAGTAAGCTTTTCTAGTTGATGGCCTTCTGGCCTCCAAAATGACATCCTGCACCTCCTTGGAGAGTAGGGCCTGCTGTGATGCTAAGGAATCTTCCATGCGGCTAGATTGAGTGTTTTTAGCTGGCTGTGAAGAGTTTTGAAGCTGTGCAGAGTCAGAAGAAGAGGCATTAGAGGCAGGGTCCATGGTGGGGAATGAGTCAGGCTCCTCAGGAGTGGGTACCAGTGTTGCCTTGGCCAGTCCGGAGCAATGAGGATCATCTTTGGTCTGTCTGCTCTGGTCTTCAATAGAACTTTGGGCAGCAGAGGAAGAGGTGGGAAGGCATAAACTGTCATTGATGTCCAACTGAAAGAAAGAGCGTCCACTCTCCAGGCCTTTGGATGGAAGATCCTTGAGCAGAATTTTGTCAATTGATGATTTTTGTGGGAGGCAAAAAGATCTATGTCTGGCCTTCCCCATTCTTGGATTATTTCTGTAAAAACTTTTGGATGCAATTTCCATTCGTGTGGATCTGTCATATTCCTGCTTAGGTTGTCTGCCAGTGTGTTTTCCTTGCCTGGCAAGTACTGTGCTTGTAGTTCCATCTGTAAGTCCATGGCCATGTTCCAAAGTGACATGGCCAGTCTGCATAGGGGGTAAGAATGTGTTCCTCCCTGCTTGTTTATGTACCACGTAACTGTGGTGTTGTCCGTTCTTATCAATAGTTGACCTGGTCGTAGAAGGTCCTTGAAAGCTATAATAGCATTTATTACTGCTAGCATTTCTTTTTGATTGATGTGAAGGTGCTTTTCTTTTTGGGACCATTTGCCCTGAATGCACCGATCTGTCATGTGCGCCCCCCAGGCGTAGTCCGAGGCGTCTGTTGTGATGATTTGCTTGAGGCTTGCTGAATGGAAGACCTGTGTTTGCCATGCTTGAGCCCACCACAGAAATTCCTTTTGCAGACATGGAATTAGTGGTATTATTGTTTCCAAACTGTGGCTGTGTTGAGACCATATGTTTTTCAGGTACCATTGTAGTTTCCTCATATGCAGCTTTGCACATGGGATTAGTAAGATGCAAGATGCCATGAATCCCAGAGCCTGCAGGATTTTCCTTGCAGTCAGCCTGGTGCAATTTGCTAGTGTTCTGAAGTATTGAATTAGTTGCCCCTGCTTCTCTGGCGTGAGGTAGGCCATCTGGGTGTTTGTGTCCAAATTGGCACCCAGGAAAATTATCTTCCGAGAGGGTATTAGCCTTGATTTCTTTTTGTTGACTGTGTATCCCAGAGTGTTCAATAACATTATTACATAAGCCAGATGTTTCAGAAGAATGTGCTTGCTGTCCGCTTGGATCAGGCAGTCGTCCAAATAGGGGTATATTTGTATCCCTTGAAGTCTGCAGTAGGCAATTACTGATGCCAGGCATTTCGTGAATACTCTGGACGCAGTAGATAAGCCAAAGGGCAATGCAGAGAATTGATAATGTGTTGAACCTGCAAGAAATCTGAGGTACCTTCTGCAATTTTGTCTGATTGGGACATGCAAGTATGCCTCCTTGAGGTCCAAAGTTACCAGCCAAGACTCCTTGCCCAGCATGGGAAGAAGTTGCTGTAGAGTGAGCATCTTGAATTTTGGTACGAGTAGAAATGCGTTTAGGATGGATAGATCCAAAATAGGTCTCCAATCTTTTCCCTTCCTTGGCACCAGAAATAGCCTGGAATAAAAACCTTGACCTTGTTCGTGTGTAGGTACCTCTTGAATAGCTTTCATGTTTATGAGATCTGTAATTTGCCTTTGTGTCTCTGCCCTTTGATTGTGTGGCAGGTTTGGCATGCCTCTCATTTTTGGAAGGGTGTGAAAATGGAATTTGTAGCCTCTGTTTATAATGTCCAGGATCCATTTGTCCTTTGTGACAATATGCCAATTTTTTGAAAATAATGCCAGCTTTCCTCCTAAGGGGGCTGCCATTTGAGACCTGGTTGGCATGCAAAGGGGAAAGTCATTGGGTTTGCTTTCTGAAAGATTGCGAGTTGTCCTCACCACCTCTGTGTAGGAGCTTACCATTGTCTGCCTCTAAACAATCCTTGGGATTGTCCTCTGCCCCTCGGGCGCCTGTATCTGCCTCTTTGGGGTCTGTCTGTGGCAGGAAAGGACCAGTTTTTGGAAGGCCAATTTCTACTAAAACGTGGGGGTTGAACCTGTAGAAATTCTTTCACAGTTTGCATTGATTTAGCCTTTTCCTCCATTTTCCTTAATACCTCCTCAGCATTAGCACCAAATAGTACATCCTTTTGAAGAGGGGCGTCTAGTAATTTAGCTTTGACATGATCGGGCAAGGCTTGTTCCTTGAGCCAGGCATGCCTATGTATGACTGATCCTGTAACAGCAGCTCTACATGAGGCCTCTAGAGCATCAAAACCACATTGTAAGGTATGCTTACCCACTTGTTCTGCACTATGCATCAAATCCTGCAACTCCTTCAAGTCTGGTTGTTCAGGTTGTGACATTTTACTTTTCAATTGTGATAACAAAAACTGTTGGTATTTTAGCATATGAAACTGACAGTTTAAGGCCCTCATGGATAAGGTAGCCGAGGTATATACCTTTTTTGCCACCTTTCTAAGGATCTGGAATCTCTCGGAAGGCAATGGATTTTTAGCAATGGAGGCCTTAACTCCCTTGGGGCCCTGTGAGATGGTTTCTGGGTCAGCAGCATGGCTTTTGTATAGAAATTGGTGTGAGTCAGGGACCCTGTAGTACCTGTCAGGCTTAACTGGAGCTGGAGGTAGAGAGTCCGGGTTAAGGCAGGCCTCCGAGTAAACATCATCTAGGATGTCCAAGACAGGAGGTATAGCCAGAGGCCTGTGCTGAGGAAGCAAGAGAAATTCCCTGAGCCTTTTCTTGGAATCTGAATAATCCTGGCCTTCCCAGTGGAAGTGTTCCCTTAAGGTATGCAAAGTTTCCCCAAATGAGTAATCCTCAGGGGGGGATACAGAAGGGATGGACTCCTCCGCATAAGAGTCTTCAAAAGGAGAGTAAGAATGTTCCTGATCAGAGTGCTCTGAAATAATGGAGCCCTAAATGGAGCCCTGATCAGAGGAGGTGGAATCTTCCTCCACTCTAGGCCTTTTGTCCGGAGGGGGCTGAGAACCTCTGGTAAGAGTAATTAAATCCTCAGCCATTTTAAGCATCTGTTTCTTAGGCATGGGGCCTGGAGATGGGCCCTGTGTAGCTGGTCTCTTAGAGTGCATGGTTGCTTTAGACTTTATGAAAGCCTTGATGGAGAAAGAAGAGGAAGGTCTGAAGACACCTTGAGTGGAGGTGGACCTGTCCACATTCTGAGTTTCAACGCCAAGAGAGGCTTCGGTATCTGTAGTCGGGTGTGGGCCGAGGAGCCTGCGACCTCGGGCACAGGAGACACCGTCAAAGAAATGTCGTTGGTAGTCAGGGGCTGCGTAGGCGCCTCGCTGAGAACCGGACCACGTGAAGTCGGCTTTGGCGTGGTGTCGGTAGAGGCCGCGGACCTCGTGTGTCGGTCCTTGTCTTTGCGTTTTTTAGACAAAACCGGAGTCGAGTATCCGATGACATAGTATAGTTAAATGCTTTCCCAAAATAATGCTGGGCGAACTCCGCCCGACGCTTAACAGTGCGTTTGTAGAATGTAGCACAAAAGCGACAGACGTCGTGGTCTGGGCCTAAACAAGGTATACAGAGGGAATGGAAATCCTTGTGCGGTATTTGCTTCCCACAAGAAATACAATTATTAACTTTGTCTGACATCGGTCTGAGGCAAGAAAAGTTTCCCCAACGGGGTACTTAGCTTTTAAGAAGACTTCGGTTTCCAAATTTTCGAAATCTCAGGAGCTGGCCGACCGTCACTTGCGAACTGCTTCTGCTTCGGGCACCGCGCGGCAAGAAAGACTGAAGAAAATGGCGTCGGCTGGTTCCTTTATACCCCTGTCGCACTGACGTCAGGGAAGAAGCGACGACAACCAACGCCGGACCTAGACTTTGGAATTCGGCCGACCGAGGACCCGCCTGACGGCAGGAGTACCCGTCTGTTATGAGTGCAGCTGTATGCACGATGAACATCAAGGTGGTTCTGGCACCAGCTTTCTGTTGCTCCAGTGTTATGGCAGAAGGCCTGGAGCATGAAATGTAGGATTCTGGGGTCAGTGAAGATGTATGTTGTGGCTAATCAAGCAGGTAACAATAGCTCCTGTCCTTACATAAATCCAAACCAAAAGGATAAAATGGTCACACAGAAACAACTCAAAGATATACAGTTACGTAAGAACTTAACATAACAGTAGACATTTTACTGAACACTGCTGTAATGGTTGGGTTGGACTGGGGTGAAAGGAAGACTTGGGTTGAGCATGACCTATTTTTCCCATCAGAGTAGCTCCTTTTTGAGGCAAGGTTAGAGAGGAATTAGGGTATCCAAGAGATGGGAATGTTCGGGCCACACTGATTTTAGGTACCACTGAATTTTCTGCATATGTAGTCTCACCAGAGGAAAAACAGAGATGGCAGCTGCCATGAAGCAGAAGGCCCCGAGTACCTCCTTTGCTGTGCAGTGACTCACTGAGTAGAGGTCTCTGAAAATAAAGTGGCCAGACTAACAACTTTTGCCTGAGGAAGAAAGGCAAGCACTGTGTGTGTGTCCAGTCTACAACCCAGAAAGACCAGGTCCCTGAGTGGTGTGATACGAGATTTTTTGAAGCTGACTGTGAACTCTAGAATGGACAGATGTAGTACAATGAAAAGTGCATGAATGAGGGAGCCTGTGGAGAGAGCTTATATCAGTAGATAATCCAGACAAGGGAAAATATGAATTCCTTGTGTGGCAAAAATGACGATCCAGAGAAAAATCTGAGGAATTTCCCGTAAGAGGGTTGAATGGTGATGTAATGGTAGACATTCTTTAGGTCTACTGACAAGAAATATGTGAGAAATTATCAATGGCAGAGGGGTGTACAGAAAAAAAACATTCTGAAAATTTATACCTTTAGAAAGAAGTTTAGTAAAGAGAGATCCAGAATGGGTCCTCCATTACTCTTCCTTCCTTGGCACAATAAAGATCCTGGAGTATGAAGTAAAGTGCCACTCTTTCTACGATGCCTTGCTCTATTAAGTCCGGAATGAAAGGGCTGAACAGAGGAAGCTGGTTTAGTGTAGGAGGAAGAGGCAGGCCCTTCATACAGGGTATGCTTTCCCATGACATGGCATAGCCTTCTTTGATGATAGCAACTTCAGACAAATAGGTTGTGACCATTTCTCAGAAAGGGAGGGACACAACATTTTCTGAAAGAGGGGTGGAGGGACTGAGGAGGAGACAGGTGTAGTTGGGAAGGTAGTTACAGGTTTTTGCTTCCAAAGGGAGGCCTCCCCCACAGAGATTCCCTATGTGGTTTGTCTGAAAATCTCTTTCTTGGTGATTTCCTGGCTTGTGAGTGGACCTAGGATCCCTCAAAGTAGCAGACTTGGTTGGGTAGTTCCTGTGGTATCTAGGGACTGTTTAAAGTAAAATTTGCCTACATTCCTTCATAGTCTTAACTTTGCTCCTGCAGGGTACTGAACAGTTTTCCAAGATCTGGGTCACACAGGAGGTCTTTGTCTAGTGGTGAGTCCACGATTTTCAGATTTGAAGTCCTCAGAGATGGGATGACTGTGCAGCCAGGCATATTGTCTGATGCCTGAACATGTGGCCACAGCCCTGGAGAAGGCATATACAGCATCATAACTGCATCTGATGTTGTGCCAGGAAAATTGAGCAACTTGAGACAGGTCTGTATTTGCTGCTTAGACTCTGCAAACTGTTGATGTCACATGACCTTATTTAGAGACAAGGACAGAGAAAGTACAGTTTTGTACCTACCATAAATGTAGATGTTCGAGGGCTATTACAGCTGCAGTAATCACATATGGGTTTTCAGCCGGCAGGCGGTCCCTCGGTCGGCCGAATTCAAAAGTCTTGGTCCGGCGTCGGTTGTTGTCGCGTACTCTTCTGACGTCAGGAAGGCTAGAGTATAAAAGACACAGCAGACGCCATCTTCTTCAGTCTTTCTTGCCCCAGATGTCAGGTGCCCCCAAAAGGAAGGCAATACATAAATAAGTCTAATACACAAAAGTAAGCAAATAAAACATAGCAGGATAACCCAGTCAGCAGGTATGAATAGTTATTCAGACCCCAAGGTCTTACCAAGTGGGGAAGGAGGGTGGGAAACCTGTACTGCAGCTGTAATAGCCCTCGAACATCTACATTTATGGTAGGTACAAAACTGTACTATGTTCATCGTGCATTACAGCTGCAGTAATCACATATGGGTAGAATCCCAAAGCTATGCATAGGGTGGTAGGTACTATACGGAACTGGGTTGAGCTAGAATGCCCTGCAGAACTGCAGTAGCAAAACCTGCTCTTGTTCTGGAGTATAAAGGCAGATGGTAGTGTTTTGTGAAGGTATGTACAGAACTCCAAGTGGCTGCCTCCAAGATATCTTTAGTAGGCACTCCTCTGAGGAAGGCTGTAGAGGTGGCAGTGGCCCTAGTGGAGTGGGGTCTGATACCAGTAGGGACAAGCTTTCCATGATAGGAATAACAAAAGCGTATGCAGTGACCAATCCACTTGGAAATGGTCTGTTTAGTAACAGGTTTCCCTTGACCCCCCACTGCATAGGAAACTAGGAGTTGATCTGATTTTCTGAAGGATTTGGTTCTGTCCAAGTAATAACGTAGCTGCCTATGGATGTCTAAAGAGTGAAGCAGCCTTTCCCTTTGTTTTGAGGGTTAGGGTAGAAGGTAGGAAGGTGTATGGCCTGGTTTAAGGCTACCCTAGATACCACTTTAGGCATAAAGGAAGGGTTGGTACGAAGGGAAACCCTGTCCTGATGGAATATGAGGAATGGCTGCACCGCCATGAGGGCCTGTAACTCAGATACTCTACGAGCTGAAGTGATGGCCAGGAGAAAAGCTGTTTTCCAGGACAAATATTGTAATTCTGTTGAAGCAGCTGGTTCAAAGGGAGGTAATGTCAATTTTTCCAGTACATAGTTAAGGTCCCAAGCTGGCACTGGCTGTTTCCTTGGAGGTCTTATGTTCTTGGCCCCTCTGAGGAACTGTTGTAGGAGTGGGTGTGAGAATAAAGGAGGATCCATGTTGAATTCTGCAGAGATTGCTGAGGCATGTATTTTGATTGAGGAAAATGAAAGTCCATTGCTCAAAAGTTCAGCTAGGTACTGTAAAATCTGAGGTAGGTTCAATTTTCTAGGGTCCTGCCCTCGTTTTTCATTCCAACAGCAAAACCGCTTCCATTTTGTGGAGTAAGCTTTTCTAGTAGATGGTCTTCTGGCCTCCAAAATGACATCCCGCACTTCTTTGGAGAGTAGTGTCTGATGTGATGTTAAGGAATTTTCCATGCAGCTAGGCTGAGAGTTTTCAGCTGACTGTGAAGGGTTTTGAAATTGTTCTGCGTCAGCAGTAGAGGTGTTAGAGGTAGGGGCCACGGAGGAGTGTGTGTTAGGCTCCTCAGAAGTGGATACCAGTGTTGTCTCGGCCAGTCTGGAGCAATCAGTATCATCCTCGGCTTGTCTGTTCTTACTTTCAAAAGTACCTTGGGCAGTAGAGGTAGTGGTGGGAATGCATAAACTGACCGAGTTGTCCATGTGAAGGAAAGAGCGTCCACTTTCCAGGCCTTTGGGTGGAAGGTCCTCGAGCAAAACCTTTTTAATTGATGATTTCTGTGGGAGGCAAAAAGATCTATATCTGGCCTTCCCCACGCTTGAACAATCTCTGTAAATACGTGTGGATGTAGCTTCCATTCGTGAGGGTCTGTCATATGCCTGCTCAGAGTGTCTGCCAGTGTGTTTTCCATTCCTGGCAGGTACTGTGCCTGAAGTTCCATTTGTCTTTCCAGAGCCAGGTTCCAAAGAGTCATGGTTAGTCTGCACAAGGGGTATGAATGAGTCCCTCCTTGTTTGTTTATGTACCACATTACTGTGGTGTTGTCTGTTCTTATGAGCAGTTGTCCTGGATGCAGGAATTCTCTGAACGCTGAGATTGCATTTATTACTGCCAGCATTTCTTTTGATTGATGTGAAGGTGCTTTTCTTTTGGGGCAATCTGCCCTGAATGCACCTGTCCTTCATGTGCGCTCCCCAGGCGTAATCTGGAAGCGCCTGTGGTTATGACTTGTGTAGCTTGAGGCTTGCAGAATGGGAGGCCTGTGTTTACTTGGCAAGCTTGGGCCCACCATATGAATTCCTTTTGAAGACAGGGAATTATTGGAATCTCCGCTTCCAAGCTGTGACTGTGT
Organism: Protopterus annectens; assembly: GCF_019279795.1. NCBI lineage: Eukaryota > Metazoa > Chordata > Ceratodontiformes > Protopteridae > Protopterus > Protopterus annectens. The sequence continues at coordinate 593,264,883 of NC_056730.1, read as the reverse complement.
TGAGACCATAGATTTTTTAGGTACCATTGAAGTTTCCTCATGTGCAACTTTGCGCATGGGATTAGAAGAATGCAAGATGCCATGAAACCCAGAGCCTGCAGGATTTTCCTTGCAGTAAGCCTGGTACTTTTTGCAAGCATTTTGAAGTAATGAGATAGTTGCCCTTGTTTTTCTGGCGTAAGGTAAGCCGTCTGGGTGTTTGTGTCCAAGTTGGCACCCAGGAAGGTTATTTTCTGAGAGGGTGTTAGCTTTGATTTCTCCTTGTTGATGGTGTATCCCAGAGAAAGCAGTAAGCGTGTCACATATGCCAGGTGTTTCAGAAGTAAGTGTTTGCTGTCCGCTTGGATCAGGCAGTCGTCCAGATAAGGGTAAATTTGCATCCCTTGAAGTCTGCAGTATGCAATCACTGATGCCAGGCACTTGGTGAATACTCTGGGCGCAGTAGATAAGCCAAAGGGCAATACAGAGAATTGATAGTGGTTTGAACCTGCAAGAAATCTGAGGTATCTTCTGCAACTTTGTCTGATTGGGACATGCAGGTATGCCTCCTTGAGGTCCAATGTTACCAGCCAAAACCCCTTGCCCAGCATGGGAAGGAGTTGCTGTAATGTGAGCATCTTGAATTTTGGCACGAGAAGAAATGTGTTTAGAATGGATAAGTCCAGTATAGGTCTCCAGTCGCTTCCTTTTCTTGGCACCAGAAAAAGCCTTGAATAAAAACCTTGTGCTTGTTGGTGCGTAGGTACCTTTTGTATAGCCCTCATGTTTAGGAGCTTTGCAATTTGTAGTTGTGCCTCTACCCTTTGATTTTGTGGTAGGTTTGGCATGCCTCTCATTTTTGGAAGAGTGTGAAAATGGAATTTGTAGCCTCTGTTTATTATGTCCAGAATCCATTTGTCTGTTGTGACAATATGCCAATTGTTTGCAAATAGTGCCAGTTTTCCTCCCAAAGGTGCTGCCAGCTGAATTTTGCTTGGCATGGAAATGAGAGAGTCATTGAGTCTGCTTCCTGTACTGCTGTGCACTGTCGTCACCACCTCTTGGTGCTGGTGATTGCCATTGTCTGCCTCTATAGGACCCTTGGGGTTGTCCTCTGCCCCTTCCGCGTCTGTATCTGCCTCTTTGGGGCTTGTCAGTGGTTGGAAAGGACCAGTTTTTTGAAGGCCAATTCCTGCTGAACCATGGTGGCTGAACCTGTAAGAAAGCTTTGACAGTTTGCATAGATTTTGCTTTTTCTTCCATTTTACGTAATATATCCTCAGCATTAGCACCAAAAAGAACATCCTTATGTAAAGGTGCATCCAGAATTTTTGCTTTCACCTGGTCTGGCAGATTTTGTTCCCTTAGCCATGCATGTCTGCGAATGACTGATCCGGTAGCGGCCGATCTGCTGGAGGCCTCTAGGGCATCATAACCACATTGTAAGGTGTGCTTACCCACTTGTTCAGCACTATGCATCATATCCTGCAACTCTTTTAAATCTGGTTGTTCAGGCTGTGACATTTTGGTCTTTAATTGTGATAACAGGAATTGTTGGTATTTAATCATATGAAACTGGCAGTTTAAGGCCCTCATGGCTAGGGTGGCCGAGGTGTAAACCTTCTTACCCCACCTTTCTAAAGATCTAGATTCCCTTTCCGCAGGAAGTGGATTCTGGCGTGGAGGCCTTAATTCCTTTAGGGCCTTGAGAAATAGTTTCAGGGTCTGCATTATGGCCTTTGTAGAGGAACTGATGAGAATTAGGTACTCTGTAATACCTATCCCCGTTAACTGGTGCAGGAGGCAGAGAATCAGGATTAAGGCAGGCCTCCGAGTAGACATCATCCAATACCTCCAAAACAGGAGGAATAGCCAAAGGTCTATGCTGAGGTAACCAGAGAAATTCCCTAAGCCTTTTCTTGGAATCTGAAAAGTCTTGGCCTTCCCAGTGGAAGTGCTCTCTCAAAGAGTGTAAGGTTTCCCCAAAAGAAAAATCCTCAGGGGGGGATACAGAAGGAATAGACTGCTCTGCATCCGAATCCTCAAAAGGGGAATAAGAGTGTTCTTCAGCATCAGAATGTTCTGATAAAATGGATTCTTGGTCAGAAGTAGGAGAATCCTCCTCTACTCTGGGTCTCTTGTCCGGAGGGGCCTGGGAGCCTCTGATAAGAGTGATAAGGTCCTCAGCCATTTTAAGCATGTGCTTCTTAGGCGTGGGCCCAGGTCTTGGGCCTTGTGTAGCAGGCCTAGTAAGTTGCTTGGCTGTTTTGGATTTAGTGAAGGCCTTGATAGAGAAAGATGATGAAGGCCTAAATACACCATGGGTGGATGTAGATCTATCCACATTGGTAGGCTCGACATAAGCAGGGGCTTCGGTTGTAGTCTGGGAAAGGGCCGAAGAACCAGCGGTCTCGGGTATAGAAGACCCCGCCGAGGGAGTGTCGTCGGTAGTCAGGGACTGCAAAGGCGTCTCACTGAGAACCGGACCACGTGGAGCTTGCTTCGGCGTGGTGTCGGTGGAGACCGCGGTTCTCGACTGGCGGTCCTTTTCTTTGCGTTTTCTAGACATAGCAGTAGTCGGAGTATCCGACATTTTATAATTAAACGCTTTACCAAAAAAGTGCTGGGCTTAACTCACGACGCTTGATAGTGCGTTTATTGAAGGTAGCACAAAAGCGACAGCCCGAGACGTCGTGGTCTGGGCCCAAACAAGGTATGCAAAGGGAATGGAAATCCTTATGCGGTATTTGCTTCCCACAAGAAATACAATTATTAACTTTTTCTGACATCGGTCTGAGGCAAGAAAAGATTCCCCAACGGGGTACTTAGCTTTAATGAAGACTTCGGTCCAAAATTTTTTGTAATTCAGGAGCTGGCCGACCGGCACTTGCGAACTGCTTCTGCTTCGGGCACCGCGCAGCAAAAAAGACTGGAGAAGATGGCGTCGGCTGTGTCTTTTATACTCTAGCCTTCCTGACGTCAGAAGAGTACGCGACAACAACCGACGCCGGACCAAGACTTTGGAATTCGGCTGACCGAGGGACCGCCTGCCGGCTGAAAACCCATATGTGATTACTGCAGCTGTAATGCACGATGAACATCAAATATTTTGTCATTTGCTTCTGGTAGTTGATCGCTCTGGATCAGAAAGTGGAAGAGGTGCAGACCTTCTTTCCCCACCTATCCCTCACCTCACTATCCTTGTCTGAGGAAGGGCATTAGTACTAGGGAGGAGTTTAAAAAGTTCTGAGGAAAGACAGCAGCAGGGTCAGCCCTAGGGTTCTTATATACATATTTAAGTTCATCAGGCACCTCGCAGAATCTGTCTGGTCTTTTGGGTGCAGACTGTTGAAAATCAGGAGCTGAAGATATAAATTAAACTGAAAACATATTTCTAAGCATCTATTACTGGAGGGACCGGGGGGGGGGTCAGAGTACCCATTTCCAGAAGACTCCAGTACCTCTTTTGACCATCACAGATTGGCTTTGATTGACATTCAAAATACATCTTCAAGTTCTTAACAGTTTCTCCAAAAGAGGCGGCCTCAATAGAAGAGTGGGAGTTCCCTTCATACAAGGAAAGTTGTTCTGGGGAATTAATTTGTGAAGAATAGTCCAGGGAATAATCAAAATCCACATCCTGTTCCTAGTCAGAAGAAGAGGAGGAATCTTGTGTGTGACTTTTTGGTGCTGCTTGTGGAAGCTGGACCACAAAAGGAGGCTTCAGGGCCATGGCTGCTTTAAATAAGCCATGGGAGAACCCCATCCATTCTTTTGAAACTACAGAGGAGTTTTCTGCCTTTTCTTTTTTTTCCGCAGGACGTCTGCCTGAATGAATCTTAGTGGTTCGGAATGTTGGCAAGCTTCAATAAGAGTGTCTGGAACCTCTTTCCTGACCAAGACTTGAGGGACTTCAGTGTAGACCCTCTGAGATGAGAAGTTTCATCCTATGCATCTGCAGTCTGCAAGGCATCAGGAGCCACACTGGCCTTTGAACGGGTCTTGGTAGCCGGCAACTGAAAAGTTATCTAATGGGCCACAGATTCTGCAACCTCTGTGTGTGCCTCTGACTCAGATGCAAGGCTGCAAGTTTATTTACTTATTTAACATTTGTTAACCAAGAAAGTCTGACTTGGAACAAAGCCAATTTTCTGTGGAGGCCCGGGAAGACGCACTCTAGATGCATGTCTTTGTAACGTGGGAGGAAACCAGAGCACCCAGAGGAAACACACGAACGCTGGGAGGACATGCAGACTCCACACAGAAGGAACCCCAGTCGAGAATTGAACCGGAGAACCTCTTGCTGTGAGGCGACAATGTTACAATTGCACCACTGTGCCATTCAGTTGACTCTAGGTCTTAGGGTTTCTTCTTTGCCAGAAAAGCAACTTCAGATGCAAAGATTCTACCGCTTTGGCTTGGATCAGGAGTTTTAGGTGCAGAGCTTTGAGGAACATATTAAGGAAGGAAAGCCTTGACCTAAGGGTTTTGAAACAAACTTGCAGATGGAGCCAGTTTTGCAATCATGTTCTGGGCCTAAATGAAAAAGGCACAATATACAAGTCCTTGTACAGGACCTGCCTACCTCACTTGCTCTTACTCCTCCTAGCTGAATTCTAACAAAAATGATCTACACAAATAAAAAAAAAAAATACAGTTGTGTACACTTACCATAAATGTACATGTCAGAGTGTATTCACTGTTGCAGTCATCACTTTTGGGTTATCTGCTTGCAGTAGCCCTCAGTCAGCCTGATTAACAAAGTCTTGGGTCCTGTATCGGTTGCTGTCCCTTCTTCCATGACGTCAGGTCGTCAGGGGTATAAAACATGCAGCCGATGCCATTACATCAGTTTTTTCTTGCCCCAGATGTCAGGTGCCCCCTTAATGGGAAGCAATTAAATCTATAAATATACAAGGTTATACTTCCAACAAAAAAGCAAATACACCAAAAAGCTTTTGAAGATAGTAAAGGAAAGTAGAGGTATATCCAAAAAAGAAAAAGAAGGGGGCTGGAGAGAGAAAGTAGAGGTACATCCAAAAAAGAAAAAGAAGGGGGCTGGAGAGAGGGTAACCAGGACTGCAACAGTGAATACACTCGAACATCTACATTTATGGTAAGTGTACACAACTGTACTATGTTTTTAGTGTTTCACTGTTGCAGTCATCACTATTGGGTAGATTCCCAAAGCCAAGGATGGGAGGAGAAATTTAAATAGAATTAGGAACAGCTAAAAGGCCCTGCAAGAATGCAGTGGCAAAACCAGCTCTAGATTTAGAGAAAATTGGCAGATGGTAATGCTTGGTGAAAGTGTGTACAGAACTCCAAGTAGCAGCTTCTAGGATGTCCCTGGTAGGGACGCCTCTGAGAAAGGCTGTAGAGGTAGATGCAGCCCTGGGAGAGTGGGGTCTGATCCACTGTGGGATAGGTTTTCCATGGTGTTTGTAGCAAAAAAGAATGCAATGGCCTATCCGCTTGGAAATGGTTTGCTTTGAAATAGCCCTCCCCTCTGCCCCTGCAGCAAATGCCACCAGCAGTTGATCAGATTTACTTTGAGGTTTAGTTCTGTCCAAGTAGAATCCAAGTTGTCTGTGCACGTCTAAGGAGTGCAGAATCCGTTCCCCTTTGTAATGTGGATTAGGAAAGAAGGCTGGCAAATGTATGGACTGATTAAGGGCGACACTGGATACCACCTTGGACATGGAGGGATTGGTCCTGAGGAACACCCTGTCCACATGAAAGATGATGAAAGGCTCCACTGCCATGTGGGCCTGTAATTCAGATACCCTTCTTGCTGAAGTGATTGCTAAAAGGAAAGCTGTTTTCCAAGAAAGGAATGTTAAGTCCACAGTGGCAGCAGGCTCAAAAGGAGGAAGGGTGAGCTTTTCCAATACAAAGTTGAGGTCTCAGGCTGGAGTTGGCACTTTCCTGGGTGGTAGTAGATTTTTGGCCCCTCTGAGGAACTGCTTAAGCAGTGGATGAGAGAAGAGGAGTGGTTCTGTGTTATAATGAACCGAGATGGCTGAGGCGTGAATTTTGATAGAGGAGAAAGACAGGCCCTTATGAAGCATCTCAGTTATGTATTGTAAGATTTGAGGTAAATTGGGCACTGTTGTGCTCATCCCTTGAGATTGGTTCCAGGCACACAGTCTTTTCCATTTTTCAGCGTAAGACTTTCTGGTACTAGGCCTCCTTGCCTCTAAAATGATATCCATCACTGGCTTACTGAGGGATGGTAAAGGAGAAATTATGTAATTAGCCAGGCTGCTAGATTCAGTGTTTGAAGGTGAGGATGCAGAATTTGTTTTTCCTGCTGAGACAATAGAGTAGGAGTCTGGGGCAGGTGCCATGGGGCCCACAGTGACACACTGCGCAAGAGGGGATACCCATTGCTGGCGTGGCCAGTCTAGTGCAATCAAAATCGTCCCTGGTTTGTCTTGTTTGATCTTTAGTACTTTGGAGAGCAGAGGCACAGGAGGAAAGGCAAACTGATAAGTTTTTCCAGCTGAAGGACAGAGCATCCACTTTCCAAGCTTGTTTGCGGGGAGTCCTTGTGAAGAATTTGTCCAACTGATAGTTTCGGGGGAAGGCAAACAGGTCTATATCTGGGCTCCCCCACTTGCTTATCAACATGTTGAAAATCCTTGGTTCCAGTTTCCATTCGTGTGGGTCCATGAGGTTTCTGCTTAGTTTGTCTGCCAGTGTATTTAGTTTTCCTGGCAGGAACTGAGCTTGTAAATGTACGTGATAACTCAGAGCTGTGTTCCACAACGCCATGCCTAGTCTGCAGAGGGGGTAAGAATGTGTACCCCCCTGCTTGTTTATATACCACATAATAGTGGTGTTGTCAGTCTATCATTAATTGTCCTGGAAGAATGTGGTCCTTGAAGGCTGTCAGAGTATTCTGTACAGCTAACATTTCTTTTTGATTGATATGCAGGTGCATTTGACTTGGGTTCCATTTGCCCTGAACGCACTTCCCTGCCAGGTGTGCCCCCCATGCATAGTCTGATGCATCTGTTAATGTTTGGGCGGCAGGGGGTAGTGAGAATGGTAGTCCCCTGTTTTGGTGGCAGGCCTCCGCCCACCAAAAGAACTCTAGGCGTAGGCAAGGTACGATAGGAATCATTGCCTCTAGATCCTGTGAATGTTGACACCAAAGGCTTTTAAGATACCATTGCAGTTTCCTCATATGCAGCCTTGCATATGGAATTAGAAGAATGCAGGAGGCCATGAACCCCAAGGCTTGCAGTATTTGCCTTGCAGATAACTGGGTTCTTGTGGCCACTTGTTTGAAATAGGTTGTCAAATGAATCTTTCTCTGGGGTGAGGAAAGCCATCTGGGAAGTTCTATTCAAGCTTGCTCCCAGGAATATAATTTGTTGACAGGGTACCAGTTGTGATTTATTTTCGTTTATGGTGTACCCAGACAAGTCAGCACCCTTTGAACCAAGGCCAGATGATTCAAAAGTATGTCCTGGCTTTCTGCATGAATTAGACAATCGTCCAGATATGGGTATATTTGAATATTTTGTGGCCTGCAGAATGCAATGGCTGGAGCTAGGCACTTTGTGAATACCCTGGGCGCAGTAGATAAGCCAAAGGGCAGTGCAGAGAAAGTACAGTTGTGTACACTTACCATAAATGTAGATGTTAGAGAGTATTCACTGCTGCAGTCATTACATTTGAATTATCTGCTTGCAGGTTGCCCTCAGTCAGCCTGATTAACAAAGTCTTGGGTCCTGCATCGGTTGCTGTCCCTTCTTCCATGATGTCAGGGGTATAAAACATGCAGCTGACGCCTTTACATCAGTTTTTCTTGCCCCCTAACGTGAAGCAATTAAACATAAAAGCACAAACATATACCTCCAACAAAAAAGCAAATACACCAAAAAGGCTTTTAAGCATATTAAGGGAAAGTAGAGGTATAGCCAAAAGAAGTTAGGGTGCTGGAGGGAGGGTAACCAGGACTGCAACAGTGAATACACTCTAACACCTACATTTATGGTAAGTGTACACAACTGTACTATGTTCTTCGTGTTTCATTGCTGCAATCATTACATTAGGGTAGATTCCCAAAGCTATGGTTGGGGAGAGTAGTTTAGATAGCATTAGGGCCAGCTATAAGGCCCTGGAAGACTGCAGTGGCAAAGCCAGCTCTGGATTTAGAGAAAATTGGCAAATGATAATGCTTGGTGAAAGTATGTACAGAACTCCAGGTAGCAGCTTCTAGGATGTCCCTGGTAGGGACGCCTCTGAGAAAGGCTGTAGAGGTAGATGCAGCCCTGGTGGAGTGAGGTCTGATCCCCAGGGGGATAGGTCTTCCATGATGCATATAGCAGAAATGAATGCAATGGCTTTATCCATTTAGAAATGGTTTGCTTTGAAATAGCCTTCCACTCTGCCCCTGCAGCAAATGCTACCAGCAGTTGTTCAGATTTCCTTTGAGGTTTAGTCCTATCCAAGTAGAATCTAAGTTGTCTGTGCACATCTAAGGAATGCAGCATCAGTTCCCCTTTATTCTGTGGTTTGGGAAAGAAGGTTGGGAAATGAATGGACTGATTAAGAGTCACACTGGATACCACCCTTGGGCATGAAGGATGGATTGGTTCTGAGGGACACCCTGTCTGCATGAAAGATGATGAAAGGCTCCACTGCCATAACGGCCTGTAATTCAGATACCCTTCTAGCTGAAGTGATTGCTAAAAGGAAAGCTGTTTTCCAAGAAAGAAATTTTAAGCCTGCAGTAGCAGCTGGCTCGAAAGGAGGTACAGTGAGTTTCTCCAAGACAAAGTTAAGGTCCCAGGCTGGGGTTGGAGCTCTCCTGGGTGGTCTCAAATTTTTGGCCCCTCTGAGGAACTGCTTGAGCAGTGGATGAGAGAAGAGGGGAGGTTCGGTGTTATGAGCTGAAATGGCTGATGCATGGATTTCAATGGAGGAAACAGACAGGCCCTTGTGAAGCATCTCAGTTAAGTACTGTAAAATCTGAGGTAAATTGGGCGCTGTTGTGCTCATCCCTTGAGATTGGTTCCAGGCACAGAATCTTTTCCATTTTTCAGCATAAGATTTTCTAGTACTAGGCCTCCTTGCCTCTAAGATGATATCCATTCACAGGTTTGCTGAGGGATGGTAAAGGAGAGATTAAGTAAATAGCCAGGCTTTAAGGTTCAGTGTTGGAAGCTGAGGGTGCATAATCTGGTTCTCCTGCTGTGACTGCAGGGAAGGAGTCTGAGGCAGGTGCCATGGAGATAACCGTGACACTGCGCAGGAGGGGCTACCAGAGTTGGTGTGGCCAGTCTGGAGCAATCAAAATCATCCTTGCTTTCTCCGGTTTGATTTTTCAGTAGTACTTTGGAGAGCAGAGGCAGAGGGGGGAAGGCATAGACTGATGGGTTTTTCCAGCTGAAGGACAGAGCATCCACTTTCCAGGCTTGTTTGTGGGGAGTCCTTGTGCAAAATTTTCCAATTGGTAGTTCTTGGGAGAGGCAAACAGGTCTATATCTGGGCTCCCCCATTTGCTTGTCAACATGTTGAAAATTAGAAGTTATGTACTCACCATAACGTTCCATCTGAGTAGGTGTATTCATTTGTCTGCAACCTGTGGGTTATGGATCCGATATTGGATCCGAACCGGCATGGTTTTCCAGCTATGGATCCAAGCTCTCAGCTCCTCCCCTCACCCATAATGCCCTGCTCTACCCTCATGACCTCAGGTCGAGTTTGCCAAAGCAACAACACCCTGAAAAGGGTAACATAGAATATGCAGGAAACTGAAAGGCCAGGGGGATAGGAGGGCGGGATGGTTGCAGACAAATGAATACACCTACTCAGATGGAACGTTATGGTGAGTACATAACTTCTAAATCTGAAGTAGGATATTCATTTGTCTGCAACCTGTGGGACAGAGTCCCCAGCTACCTGAATCTTGGGCGGCCATCATGGAAGGATATTCTGGAGCACCGCGGAGCCAAAGGATGCTCTACCCCTAGATGCAAGATCCAACTTATAGTGGGAAATAAAAGTATGAGATGAAGCCCACGTGGCTGCTGCACAAATATCATCTAGAGGAATGCTAGCCTTGAAGGCTGCCGAGGTAGATACTGACCGGGTTGAATGGGCATGAACACCCTCCGGTGCGGGCCTTCCTGAAGCTTGATAAGCCAATAAGATGCACTGTGAAATCCAGCGGACAGAGAAACTTTAGAAATTGGCTTGCCCAAATTGAATTTTGCAAAGGAAATAAACAACTGGTCGGATTGCCTATGACCAGCCGTCCTGTTCAGATAAAATCTAAGTTGCCTGTGAACATCTAATGAATGGAGCTTATATTCACCTTTGTTTTCATATTTAGGGAAGAAAACAGGAGGTTAATGGACTGATTGATGTTTGCTTCAGAAGCGACTTTAGGAAGAAAGGACGGGTTGGTCCTGAGGTAGACACGGTCCGGATGAAATACCAAGTAAGGAGGTTTAGCTGATAATGCTTGAAGCTCAGAAACTCTCTTGGCGATGTAATGGCTACCAAAAGGCTGTCTTGTAGGACAAGAATTTGAGATCCACGTAGCCGCTGGCTCGAAGGGGGCGGTCAAGGCCTGTAGAACCAGAGAGAGGTCCCAAGGAGGAACCGCTTGTTTTATAGGGGCCTGAGAAGAAAAGTACCTTTAAGAAAAATTTTACACAATTTGGCTGACATAAGAGGATTAGAGTCATGGCCAATGTGATAATGAGAAATTGCCGCCAGTTGTACTTTGACAGTGGAACTGCTGGCACCATCGTTAAAGAGAGTGGTTAGAAAGTCAAGCACTAATGGAAGAGGAACCGTGAATGGATTCAGGCCTTGCCGCCCCCACAAAGAAAAACGTTTCCACTTGCTGCGGTAAATCTTTCTAGTGGATGGTTTATGAGCTGCCACCAAAATTGCCTTAACAGGTGACGAAATACCGGGAGTCCTGATCAAGAGTGGAACTGGAGCAGCCAAGCGGTCAGCTTCAGGTTGTCCAGATTCGGAGGAGGAATGCAGGATGGATGGGATATCAGATCCGGGATGGGATCTAGAATCCAAGGAGGATTCACCGAGTGAGACCTTAGGAAGGGGAACCAGATCTGTCGAGGCCAAACGGAGCAATGAGAATCATTCTGCAACCCACCCGAGAGGCTTTCTGAAGAACTTGGAGCATCAGAGGCAAGGGTGGATAAGCATACAGAAGACCGGGTGGCCAAGCATGCACCAGAGCGTCTCTTGGGAACCTCCGGGAGGAGGTATCAGAGCGAAAAACTGTCGCACTTGGTGTTTGAGGGAGAGGCAAAAGATCGCATGAAGGGTTCCCCACCGTGCGAATATGCCCGCTACTCGACAATTGAGAGACCACTGTAAGGGGTCAGAATGGTGCGACTGAGCTTGTCCGCTAGGATGTTGGACCGACCGGAATGTGTTGCTATTAGAAAGCGGTTGGTGGAGATTGCCAATTCCCAAACTCTCATGGCTTCTCGACAAAGAGGGTAAGACCTTGTTCCCCCTTGCTTGTTGATGTACCAGACCACAGACATGTTGTCCGATTGAATCGCAATTGTTCCCAAGGGAAGAAAGTCCTGAAGTGCTAGCAACGCTAAGAGCACTGCTCTCATCTCTAGAACATTGATATGCAGTAAGGTCTCTGAATCGTCCCACGTGCCTTAGACGGTCCGGCCCGCAAGTGCCCCCACCCGAGGCGGGAGGCGTCCGTGGTCACCGTGGCGAGAGGAGAAGCACAAAATGGGCAGCCCCTGTGGAGATCCGGGGAGTGAAGCCACCACAAGAGGGACCGCTTGCAAGCCTTGCTGATCGCAATGGGATGATACATGGGGAGAGCAAGGTATGACCACTGTACTAAGAGCGTCCACTGTAGAATGCATATTGAGCCTGGCAAGAGGAAGAAGTGCTATAGCAGATGCCATGGACCCTAGAGCCCTCAGGACCAACTCCGGAACAGAACTTGAGTGGAGAATGGCCCGCACCTGGAGCAGCAGATTTTGAACTCTGTCCGCAGTGAGGAAGGCTCGTAAACTCCTTGTGTCTAGCCTGGCCCCTATAAAATCTAAGAGCTGTGTGGGCACCAGGTTGGATTTCTTTGTATTTATTGTGATGCCCAGAAAGGAGCAAGATGGAGAAAGGAGTCTCAGCCAATAAAAGTAGATGCCTTGTTGGGGCGGTAAGAAGCCAGTCGTCAGGTAGGGAACACCTGCACCCCTGAAGCCTCAGGTGGGCCGCTACCACTGCTAATACTTTGGTGAACACCCTGGGGCTGTGGTGAGACCAAAGGGAAGGACCCGAACTGGTAGTGACTGGCTCCCAGCCGGAAGCGGAGGAACCTCCTGGAGCACCTGTCCATCAGGATGTGGTAGTACGCGTCCTTGAGGTCTATCGAGCACATCCAGTGATTTTCTCCCAGAAGGGGAGAATAGATTGCAGAGTGACCATTCGAATTTTTCTTTGGGGACTGCCAGATTCAAGAGAGAGAGGTCTAGGATTGGTCTTAGTTCCCCCATCTTCTTTGGCACTAAAAAGAACCTGGAGTAGAACCCTGATCCGATCTGGTCTGGGGGGACGGGCTGGATGGCTCTTATCTTTAGCAGATGGCCAATTTCTGCCAGCGGCCTCCCGTTGACCGGTGGGACGTCTGGGAGGACTTCAACTTTGGAAGGTGAAGGAAAGGGATGATATCCTCTGGATATGATTTGGAGAACCCAGCGGTCTGATGTTATGGACTCCCATGCCGCTAGGTGCCCAACGCCCCCGACTGCCTCCAGAGTGGAGCAGTCGGGCAACCCTCAGGGTTGCTGCGCTGGGCCGTTCAGAGAAAGGTTCCCTGGACCCGAAGTTTCTGGGAGCCCTCTGCCTCTAGGGCGGCGTCCTCCTGTCCTCCTCTGCCACGGAAGGACTGGTTGTCCGAGCAGGCTGGGACTGCTGCGACTTCGAACCACATCTTCTTCTGACCCTTTTGGTTCCTAGAGTAGGGCCTCTGGGGTGCAGAGAAGCGGATTCCGACGGCAGACAGCATCTTCCCGTCCTTCGCTCTGGGTCAACGTCTCGACGGTTTTGCCAAAGAGAGCAGAACCATCAAAGGCGTGCAAATGACGCTTTGAAGGGCTCAGAAAATGCAGTGACGGAGCCAGGCCTGGCGCCTAGTGACTAGGCCTGTCCCGCAGCTCTAGCGGCGCCTTCCGTAGTGTGGGAGAGTAGCATAGAGGTATTAGTAACTGACCTAAGAGTGGCCATACGGTGGAGTGCAGAACCCTGTCCTCCTCCGAAATGGACTCTGGGGAGATGCAGCATATTCTTTAATGAGATCTCGCTGCATCCTAATGACATGTGCCAAGTAGTTCAGCCCTTACCGAAGGTCGCTGAACTAAACATCCGCTTCCCCAAGCGGTCCATCATCCGAGACTCCTTGCTCGGGATGGACTGAGGGACTCTCCTGAGCCAGTTCACTCTTGGCCGCCCGTCAACATGGCATCTACCGGAGGCCCCTTACTCCAATGGGCACGGTCGGACGGTGGGCTAAGGATCCATCGGGCCTCTTAGGAATTGGCTCCACGGTGTCCGGTTCCTTCCACGCCCTGGTGGTAATGAGGTCCACCAGGGGTCGGCAGGAGGGACACTCAAGAGGTAGACGGGCCCGCTTCAAATGCCTCCAAGAACACGGACTCATCCGAGGAAGACTTGGGGCAGACCACCCCTTATACGGAGCATTTCCATGATGTCTCCAAATGAGACATCCTCGGGGTGACCGTGGGGAGCCTTCCTTCCTCCAAGTCCGTGTCTTCTGTGAGAGACTCGGGAGTCAATGTGCCTCCTTTTGCGCATGCTTGCGAGGGACATCCTCTGGGGGCTATCAGAGGAGTCCTCGCAAGCAGCAACTTGTTCCATTGGAGCAACTTGGGGCACAGAAGCGGGCTGTCCCAGGGGCCGGATGGTGGAAGCCTGGCCCAGTGCAGAGGGAGCGGGACGGAGCCGAACAAGTGCCGGGGTCCGGAGACCCTCAACAGGCCCTCTCCACTACATCAAGCAAGCGGGGAGCAGACCTCACCAAAGGATCTGACAATCGGCTCCCGGATCGAAGAGTGGATCGAGCGCGCCGGCGCTGGATCCGGCGACAGTGCGCTCCGACACAGACGGGCGCCGGCGAGCACTGATCCCCGGATCCGAGGCTCGGATCCAGGCTCCGAGAGGTCGGATCCGATGCACTCGAGGGCAGGGTCGGATCCGGCACCAGTACTATCGGGCGCCACCCACCCCGGAAGCTCGGCTCCAGCTGCTCGAACCTGGATAGCGGGTCGGAGAAGGAGCAATAGGTTTGAAAAGGTGTTGAGCTCCAGAGAGGGGAGGCAAGAGCACTCCATCTGCATCTGGGCCTGGATGAATCTTCTCATCATCCGTCCAGATCAGCATCCGAAGCTATATGTAGATCTCGACGAGGCTACCGAGGTAGGCCTGGAATGCCTCCTCGATAGCCTCGACGGAGATCGGGTCTCCTCCTCAGGACCCGGTGAAAAGCACACTGGGGACCGGAGCCGAAGGAGGAGACCGAGCCGGGGAGAAGCCCGCTTGGCTGGTGGGGAAACAGAGGTCTCGGCCGCCGCTTGTGGTGCTTCTCCTCCGTCCTTTTTCCTAGCATCCCTCTCCTCCCCAGAAACGGGAGGTTGAGTCCCAGGAGGAGGAGGTGCCCACGGAGGTTACTCCCAAAGGAGCGGAGGTCGGAGCCGAGTCCGGCGGTAAAGGCCCGCCAAGACAAGCTTGGACCTCCGCTCCTTCAGTGCCCTGGGTTGAACCCTGCACAAATGGAGCATCCAGATGTGAGGTGTTCAACCCCAGGCACTTAACACACCGTGTGGCCATCAGCCGGGAAAGCTTATGGCCACACTCGAGCATTAGAAAATATAGATTTGGGCTGTTCAGCCATCCCAATCTATAAACAAGCTACTAACTAAAGTAACTAAAACAAAATACACACACAGGCCCAACACACACACACTACGCCAACAGCGAGGGAGGGAAAAAATACTTAAATTAACTCTAAAGTAAAATATCAAAGAGGAATACCTAAACTTTCACACAAAAATGAATAAAAAACTTCAAAACTCTGTATTAACAGTTAGAAAAACTATCACTTAGCTGAGAGCTATAGAAACCAATCCAGTCACCATGCGCGGCAAACGAGATCTGAGGTCATGAGGGTAGAGCAGGGCATTATGGGTGAGGGGAGAAGCTGAGAGCTTGGATCCATAGCTGGAAAACCATGCCGGTTCGGATCCGATATCGGATCCATAACCCACAGGTTGCAGACAAATGAATATCCTACTTCAGATTCCTTGGTTCCAGTTTCCACTCGTGTGGGTCCATGAGGTTTCTGCTTAGTCCGTCTGCCAGTGTATTTAATTTTCCTGGCAGGAATTGAGCTTGTAGATGCACTTGGTAGCTCAAGGCTGTGTTCCACAATGCCATGGCTAGTCTGCAGAGGGGGTAAGAATGTGTACCCCCAGCTTATGTACCACATAACAGTGGTGCTGTCCGTCTATCATTAGTTGTCCTGGAAGAATGTGGTCCTTGAAGGCTGTCAGAGCATGCTGTACAGCTAACATTTCTTTTTGACTGATATGCAGGTGCATTTGATTTGGGTTCCATTTGCCCTGAATGCACTTCCCTGCCAGGTGAGCCCCCCATGTGAGCCCCCCATGCACAGTCTGATGCATCTGTTGTTAGGGTTTGGTCGGCAGGGGGTGATGTGAAAGGTAGTCCCTTGTTTTGGAGGCAGGCCTCTGCCCAACAAAGGAACTCTAGGCGTAGGCATGGTATGATAGGAATCATTGTTTCTAGGTCTTGAGAATGTTGACACCATAGGCTTTTTAGATACCACTGTAGTTTCCTCATATGCAGTCTTGCACATGGAATTAGAAGAATGCAGAAGGCCATGAACCCCAAGGCTTGCAGTATTTGTCTTGCAGATAGCAGGGTTTTTGTGACCACTTGTTTGAAGTGGATTGTCAAATGAATTTGCTTTTCTGGCCTGAGGTAAGCCATCTGGGAAGTTGTATTCAAGCTTGCTCCCAGGAATATAATTTGCTGACAGGGTACCAGTTGTGATTTCTTTTTGTTTATGGTGTACCGCAGACAATTTAGAACCCTTTTTACAAAGGCCAGATGACTCAAAAGTATGTCCTGGCTTTCTGCCTGAATTAGACAATCGTCCAGATATGGGTATATTTGAGTATTTCTTTGCCTGCAAAATGCAATAACTAAAGCTAGGCACTTTGTGAACACCCTGGGCGCAGTAGATAAGCCAAAGGGCAGTGCAGAGAACTGATAGTGCGTGTAGCCTGCTTTGAAGCATAGGTATCTTCTGCAAGATTCCCCGATTGGGATGTGCAGGTATGCTTCTTTTAAATCTAGTGTTGCCAACCAGGCATCTTTGCCTAGAATAAGAAGTAATTGGTGAAGAGTCAGCATCTTGAATTTTGGAATCTCCAAAAAGGTATTTAGAGTAGACAGGTCCAGGATAGGATGCCATGAGTCATCTTTTCTGGGTACCAGGAAAAGTCTTGAGTAGAAAACTTGTCCCTTTTCCTCTTCTGGTACCAGTTGAATAGCCCCCATGCTTAAGAGAGAAAGTACTTGTTTTTGGGTCTCTGCCCACTGATTTGGGGGTAGGTCCAGCCACCCACTTGGTGTTGGCAACGTGTGGAAATGAAATCTGTATCCCTGGGACACTATTTAAAACCCATTTGTCCTTGGTAATGGGTTCCATTTCTTTGCAAGAAGAGCAATCGTCCCCCCCCAAAGGGGCAGTCATTGAGACAGTTTACCATAGGGGGACTCTTATTATTCCCAAACTTGGAAGTGGAGGCCCCCCACTGCTTAGTTCTGAGAGTCCCCTGGGACTGAAACCTGGGGTTTCTGCTGTCTGGATTTGGCTTGAGAAGACCTGGAAGGGGCTAGGAAGGAACAATTCTTAGAGGGCCAGTGCCCACTAAATCTAGGAGGCTGAACTTGTAAAAAATCTTTAACAATTTGCATAGATTTAGCTTTATCTTCCATCTTTTTAAGAACTTACTCAGCCTGGTTGCCAAACAGGAGGTCCTGATTTAAAGGAGCATCTAACAATTTAGCTTTAACATGATCAGGCAAAGATTGCTCCTTAAGCCAAGCATGCCTTCTGAGCCCAGACCCAGTAACAGCAGCCCTGCAAGAGGCCTCTGATGAATCAAAACCACACTGCAAAGTATGTTTACCAACTTGTTCGACAGAATGCATTAAATCCTGTAATTCTTTATTTTCCACACAGTCAGGAATCATCATCATTTTCTGCTTAAGCAGTCCAATAACATGTTGCTGATATTTTAACATATGAAACTGGCAGTTTAAAGCCCTAATGGCCAAGGCTGCAGCAGTGTAAACCTTACCCCATCTATCCAGCGCCCTGGAGTCTCTATCAGAAGGGGTAGGATTTTTAGCAGTAGAAGCCTTAATGCCCTTGGGCCCCTGTGAAATAGTCTCTGGATCTGCAATAGGATTTCTGAAAAGGAACGTGTGGGACTCTGGGACCCTATAGTATCTGTCAGGTTTTCTGGGAGCAGGAGGCAGGGAATCAGGGGCCAAACTAGATTCCAAGAAAGCATCATCAACAATGTCTAGTACAGGAGGAATAGCTAAAGGCCTATGCTGAGGTAGGAGAAGGAAATCCCTAAGCCTCTTTTTGAATCAGAAAAATCCTGGCTTTCCCAGTGGAAATGCTCCCTTAGAGTATGTAAGGTTTCCCCAAAAGAAAAATCCTCAGAAGGGGAAGAGGAGGGAATAGAGTCCTCTACATCAGAATCCTCATAAGTAGGCAAGGACAAATCCAGATCATCAGAAGAGTCAGAAAAAAACAAAAAACTGATCAGAAGATTCATAATCAACCTCAATCCCAGGCCTCTTAGAAGGGGGGGGGGTTGGCTACCCCTGATTAGAGTTATTAGATCTTCAGCCATTCTTATTTGGTTTTTAGGCATACAGGCCTGAGCATGTGGCCTTGGCGTCAGTTTTTTAGACATGGATCGAGATTTAGGCCTAAGTAATGAAGGAGGTGTGGATTTAATATGCAAGTCCGTAGGCCTGAATACACCCTCAGAAGCCAGTGCCTGCACAGCGGCTCCGGACCCATCCAAGGTAGAGACATCCGTGGGTTCCATAGTTGAAGCATCTCGCGGCATATCTGACTCCGAATGGGTCTCAGTAGAGGCCTGCGAATCAGAAGTAGCGGGCATCAGGGGCTGCGAAAGCGCCTCACTGAGTACCGGCAAACTGGCGACTGGCTTAGGAGAAGCGTCGTCGGCAGTTTTGGACCTCGGCGGCCTGTCTCTGTCTTTATCTTTGCGTTTTTTCGGAATTCCGGTAGTCGGATGGCTAACCAATGACATTTCTGGATAATTAAACAGAGAACCGAAATATTTAGAGGCAAAAATATACCGACGACGGATAGTGCGCTGATTAAATAAAGCACAAAACCAACAGCAAGGTACGTCGTGGTCAAGGCCTAGGCAAGGAATACAGTACGAATTAAAATCTTTATGAGGTATTTGCTTTCTACAAGTAATGCAATTATGAACTTTTACTGACATCGGTAAGGAGAAAGAAAAAGTTTCCCCAATGGGGTACTTGGCTTTAGTTGAAGACTTCGGTTCTGAAAACTCGAAAACGAAAATTTCAGGAGTCTGCCGACTGGTACTTGTGAACTGCTTCTGCTTCGGGCACCGCACAGCAAGAAAGACTGAAGTAATGGCGTCGGCTGCATGTTTTATACCCCTGAGGACCTGACATCATGGAAGAAGGAACAGCAACCGACGCAGGACCCAAGACGTTGTTAACCAGGCCTATTGAGGGAAACCTGCAAGCAGATAACCCAAATGTAATGACTGCAACAGTGAAACACGAAGAACATCTGACTGCATGCAGCCTGCTTTGAATCATAGGTATTTTCTGCAAGGCTCCCTGAGAGGGATGTGCAGGTATGCTTCTTTTAAGTCTAGTGTTGCCAACCATGTATCTTTGCCTAGCATAGGAAGCAGCTGGTGAAGAGTCAGCATCTGGAATTTTGGAATCACCAGAAATGTATTTAGAGTAGAAAGGTCCAGGATAGGACGCCATGTAATGCCTTTTCTGGGTACCAGGAAAAGTCTCTAATAGGACCCTTGTCCCTTTTCCTCCTCTGGTACCAACTGAATAGCCCCCATGCTTGAGAGAGAATACTTGATTTTGGGCCTCTGCCCACTAGTTTGGGGGTAGATCTGGCCACCTGCTTGGTGTTGGTAAGGTGTGGAAGTGAAATCTGTATCCTTGGGACACAGAATTTAAAACCCAATTGTCTTGGGTAACGAGTTCCCAGTTTTTGGCCTGCAGACCAATCTTTCTGCCTAAAGGAGCATTCAGTTGGGAAGTGCTTGGAAGTTTTAAAAGCAAGTCATTGAGGCTGTTTTCCATAGGGGGGACTCTTACTACTCCCCGATTTGGGTGCGGAAACCCACCACTGCTTAGAGTCTTGTGTGTCCCCTGGGACTGAAACCTGGAGTTTCTGCTATGTCTGGGTTTGGCTTGAGAAGACTTTGAAGAGGCTGGAAAGGACCAATTCTTAGAGGGCCAGTGCCTACTAAATCTAGGAGGCTAAACTTGTAAGAAATCTTTAACAGTTTGCACAGATTTAGCTTTATCTTCCATCTTTTTCAGAACTTCCTCAGCCTTGTTGCCAAACAGGCGGTCCTAATTTAAGGGAGCATCCAACAATTTAGTTTTAACAAAATCAGGTAAAGATTGCTCCTTAAGCCAAGCATGCCTTCTGAGCACAGAACTAGTAACAGCAGCCCTGCAAGAGGCCTCTAAAGAATCAAATCCACATTGCAAAGTATGCTTTCCAACCTGCTCAGCAGAATGCATTCAATCCGGTCATTCTTTATTTTCCGCACAGTCAGGAATCAACAACATTTTCTGTTTAAGCAATCCAATAACATGTTGTTGATACTTTAATATATGAAAGTGTCAGTTTCAAGCCCTAATGGCCAAAGTTGCAGAAGTGTAAACCTTCTTACCCCATCTATCCAGTGCCCTGGAGTCTATCAGAAGGGGTGGGATTTTTAGCAGTAGAAGCCTTAATGCCCTTGGGTCCCTGTGAAATAGTCTCTGGATCCGCAGTAGGATTTTTTAAAAAGGAACTTGTGTGAATCAGGAACCCTGTAATATCTGTCAGGTTTTCTGGGAGCAGGAGGCAAGGAATCAGGGGCCAAACTAGATTCCAAAAAAGCATCAACCATGTCTAGTACTGGAGGAATAGCTAAAGGCCTATGCTAAGGCAGGAGTAAGAAATCCCTAAGCCTCTTTTTTGAATCAGAAAAATCCTGGCTTTCCCAGTGGAAATGCTCCCTTAGAGTATGCAAGGTTTCATCAAAAGAAAAATCCTCTGGAGGGGAAGCAGAGGGGATAGAGTCCTCTGCATCAGAATCCTCATAAGTAGATAAGGGCAAATCCATCAGAAGAATCAGAAAAATCAGAATCTTATTCAGAAGATTCATAAACAACTTCAGTCCTAGGTCTCTTAGAAGGGGGAGGCTGACTTCCCCTGATTAGAGTTATAAGACCTTCAGCCATTCTTATCATTTGTTTTTTAGGCATAGAGGCCTAAGCATGCGGCCTGGGCATCGTTTTTTTAGGCATGGTTCGAGATTTAGGCCTAAATGAAGAAGGAGGTGTCTGTTTAATATGCAAGTCCGTAGGCCTGAATACATCCTCAGAAGCCGGTGGCCTGCACAGCGGCTGCGGACCCATCCAAGGTAGAGACATCCACAGGTTCCATAGTTGAAGCATCTCGTGGCAAACCGGACTCCGAATGGGTCTCAGTAGAGGCCTGCAAACCAGAAGTAGCAGGTATCAGGGGCTGCGAAAGCACCTCACTGATTACTGGCAAACTGTCGACTGGCTTAGAAGCGTCGTCGGCTGTTTTGGACCTCTGCAGCCTGTCTTTATCCTTGCGTTTTTTCGGAATCCCAGTAGTCTGATGGCTAACCGACGACATTTCTGGATAATTAAACAGAGAACCAAAATATTTTGAGGCGAAAATATATAGACAGATAGTGCGTTGATTAAATAAAGCAGAAAACTGACAGCATGGTACGTTGTGGTCAGGGCCTAGGCAAGGAATACAGTACGAATGAAAATCTTTAGGAGTTATTTGCTTTCCACAAGTAATGCAATTATGAACTTTTACTGACATCGGTAAGGAGCAAGAAAAAGTTTCCCCAACGGGGTACTTAGCTTTAGTTGAAGACTTTGGTTCTTTCAGGAGTCGGCCGATCGGCACTTGCGAACTGCTTCTGCTTTGGGCACCGCATGGCAAGAAAGACTGATGTAATGGCGTTGGCTGCATGTTTTATACCCCTGATGACCTGACGTCATGGAAGAAGGGACAGCAATCGGCACAGGACCCAAGACTTTTTTAATCAGGCCGACTGAGGGCTACTGAAAGCAGATAACCCAAAAGTGATGACTGCAACAGTGAAACAAGAACATCAAAACAAAAACAAACAAAACAAACAAAAAAAAAACCGGAAGGTTCCCCAATTAATTACTTACCTGAAATGTAAAAAAAGCAAAGCAACAGTACCAACGATCCAACAAATAATAAAAGCATACACCACTGTCGATAAATCATGTAATGCAATCAAACAAAATCCAACCAGGAAACAGTGCTGTCGATGTTGAAAGATTAAATAAATAAATAGTTTTTCTACATTAACCACACTGTTTCCAGATAGGAGTCTGATGGATGCATGGCCTGCATTCCAGCTATTGGCTAGAGTCCAAGATACTCATGCATACGTGTACCTATATACCCCAAAGCATACAAGCTGAGGTCACACATCAGATGTAGTTTATCAGGAAGGTAAGGCTCTGGTACCTCTGCCAAACATCGCCAAACCAAAAACCCATATGTTAGGAATATTGCAAAAGTGATTTCAGTCAGGAAATCTAGCCAAACTAGTTTTCACTTTTCTGAACAGACTTACTTTATGTAGTACATTCAGGCCAATAAAGCTGTGGGCCCATGCCTTTTTTTTTTTTTTTTAAACTTTGTCAGGACAACGTAGGTGGATTGCTTGGCTAAACTTTAGAAACAGAGTACATCAATCAAACCTGATATCCACAAACAATAAGATGCCTACAAAATATCCCAACCATTCAACCCAAAAGGGTAAAAAGTTCACAGATAAGCCGTTCAGTAAAAACAGCTAGAACGACCTAACCAAGCAAGAGTCTTCACTATGGAATATCTTAAACCTCCTGTACTGGAGATCATGCGCTTTATGCAAATGACCCATTAAGTACAGGCCACGGTTTCAGCTATGTAGCTCCTGAATGCCCTTGACAAGGGGAAGTCAATCAATACAGGGCTGGGAGACATGGGTGAATAAACACATTGGTATTAAAAAAAAAAAAAAAAAGTATAGTGGTTCAAGGGTGGGGATTTTTAGGAGGGCCTCCCAGACAAGCATCACCACCACACTGGAAACACCAGAAGAATGTACAGGCTTTGAGAAATACAGAGTGACATTAAGAGAGGAGGAAAAAGAGACCTGGAAAGTAAACAGAATCCCATGATTAAATCACTCAGCAGAACTAACGGTCACACAACAGCTGAAAGAATACTACAATGCACTGCCAGGAAAATGGACTACAAAAACACAGATCATCCTACCAATGAACACAGCAATACTGAGACCACAGTTCGAATTTTGTATTCAGTTTCATGGGGTCATACCAAGGAAAGAGGGTATGGACATCATATAGAGGATGAGTTAAAAGTAAATGTGAAATTAGATTATGAACACAGATTTAGGACAGAGTTTGCAAAAGACAAATGAAGTGATGGAGCAATTACAATGTAGTACCAAACTGGTTAGTGGCACTGAAATGAAGTAACAGGATGCCGGGGGGGGGGGGGGGTGCCCTCAAAGATTATAAGCAGGCAGATCTAGAAAAGGATGAAGTACTACCTCTCTGAAAGAACTGGAGGTGGTGGCTTGGAATGATTAAAAGGCATAGCTCAATGAAGGAAGAAAGAATATGAGACAGCAGGATGTAATGTGCTTGTGAGGATAACTGCAACATTCAAAAGTGCACCTATTAATTTATACTCTATTTTGAGTGGGTAGATAATAAGACCATGATCTCTTTCTTTAGTAGATTACATATCTGGTAATTATAATGTGTGAAGGCAAAATATGATAAGAAAAGGATCTATTGTACAAAGTCTATTGAAAAAAACAAAAATAAAATGCTTATATCTTGAAAGATGCTTCGTCCAAACACTACTTCATTTGCGAACACTTTCTCCGTCCTAAACTTATATTTTGTAATCTAAATAGTCAATTGACATATTTGCTGAACAAGCTCAAGGCCTTCAGATCAATGATTAGCATCTCTTCATGAACTTTATGTTGGAACATATGGAGAAACATGCAGGCAACTTACAAAATATTTTCACCTTCTGGTCATCGAAATGTCAGACAAAAAAGCTATGATCTTACAGAAATCAAAATATCTTAACTGTTTTGAGCAGACACAAACTGCAAGAAGGAATACTGCACAGCTCTGTCCTTTTGAAGAGTTAAATGATTTCAGTGAAAACTCCTAATTATCTCAACACTTCTCATTAAAAACTGCAACAGCAAACTTTAAAATGAATAAATCAATAATGGGCATAAGACAGACCTTGGCGACCATGGGAAAAGACTGAAAGAATAGTGTAAGAACTTACCATAACCTTAGATGTCCTTCTCTTCCATGTTGCAGTATTCATAACAGTAGGGATGTGGCTGCCTGCAGCACTGGACATCCGGGCCAGTATACCAAAGTCTTAGGATAAGGGGTACGTGCGACACTGAATGTCAGTGTCATAAACCGACATCGGCTAAATATGTTACATCTGCACGTACCCAACCCAGAACTAACTGGCACATACAGTAGTAACCCTGGGATAGTAGAAGAAAAGGAAGCTTTCCAAACCCACACATACCACCAATCAAGAAGATATTTATCTTTTAGAGGTATGTTGCAGCTGCTGTTGTGCCCTATTTGGATGCAAGGAAACAAAAAAAAAAACAAACAGGAAAGGATAAACAAATAAAAGAGGGGGTAGGAGGGGGGAATGAATACTGCACTGTGGAAGAAAAGGACATCTAAGGTTATGGTAAGTTCTTACACAACTACTCTATGTTTTTCTATTCTAATATTGCAGTATTCACAACAGTAGAGAGAGTACCAAAAGCTTTAGGTAGGAGCCTGGGAGGCAGGTTGGGAGACAAAGTTGATGAGGCCCTGCAAAACTGACCTGGCAAACCCAGCCCTGGCTCTAGAAATCAAGTCTAGTTTGTAATGCTTGGTGGAAGTATATACATAAGACAAAGTAGCTGCGTCCAGAATGGAAGCATAGTCAACACCTCTGAAAAAGCCTGTTGAAGACGCAGCTGCTCTAGTAGAGTGAGCTCTCACATTGGAATTCAGTTCTTTTCTATGAAAAGAACAGCAAAAAGAGATTGCCTTAGAAATTCACGAAGCAATTAATTGTTTCGACACTGCTATCCCCAAGACCCTAGAGTGAAAGGAGACAAAAAGCCGGTCAGACTTTCTCATTGATTTGGTCTTGTCCAGGTAATGCCTCAGTTGTCTATGAGCATCCAAGGAACGCAAAGTTTTCTGAGGCCGAGGAAAAAAAAACAGGTAGATTAATGGTCTGGTTCAAGGAGAGCTCATTAAACACCTTAGGCATGAAAGAAGGATTGGTCCTGAGGGAGACCCTGTCTCAATGGGAGATAAGGTAAGGAGGAGTGGCCATAAGGGCTTGGATTTCAGAGATCCTCCTGGCAGATGCAAGGGCCACCAGCGATACTGTTTCCAAGTAAACAGTTTAAGTGATGCCGAGTGGACTGGTTCAAATGGAGGCAGTGTGAGTTTTTCTGGCACAAAATTAAGATCTTATGATGGAGGGGATAGGTCTACAAGGGGGTCTAATATGGAGGTTTACCTTTAAAACCGTGAATCACGGTAGTTTGAGTGCTCATACAAGCGACTCAAAACAACGAAACTGTAAATGTCGAAAGTCCTTAATGTTCGAAAAACAGCAAATCAAAAAGCAGATTCGCCGTTTTTCTAACATTAATGTTGAAAAAAAGCAGTGTAAAGCAGGGGGGCAAGACCCCTGGCACCCCCCCACCTTATTATTCTAACTCAGAGATCACACTACAGTGGAGAAAGGAACCATTTCCCGATCCCCACTATAGTGCAAACTGCCCCAGAATGTCGAATGTGCAATGAGCGAATCTCACTGTGTATTTGCTCATTGCACATTTGACCCTTTTTCAGTTTGGAGTTTGCAAACTTTGCAGACTGCCTTTCGGAAATTTTCAGTTCGCCCTTCTGCAATACGTGGTTTTAAAGGTAAACCAATATGGAGGACCCCTTTTAAGAAGAGTTTTACTTCTGACCTGGGTACCAAAGGAAGGCAGGCGGAGATGGCTGGCAAATGCACTTAAGAGTATGTCAGTCCTAAATGTAGAAGCTCACACAAGCAAGAAAGGACCGTGGGTACCGGAGCAAGAAGGGGGTTCTGTTTTTTCTTGAGACACCACCTGGAGAATCTTTACCATTTTGATACATAATTTCTCCAGGTACTAGGTTTCCTGGCCTCCTGCAGGACATCGAATACATCCTTTGAGTACAGGTGTCTGCTAACACAGCAATGACTGCTGTGTCTGCAGGGGGATACCGGAACAAGAAATGTGCCTGCTGGGGGATCTTGTAAAAGCTGTCGGGTCATTTAGAAGCTGGGGGCTGAGAATCTGGGACCTGAGATGCAGCCTGAAAAGCATCCAGAAAAGCTGGAAGCAGAGGAAAGTACAGTTGTGTACACTTACCATAAATGTAGATGTTCCAGTGTATTCACTGTTGCAGTCATCACACCTGGGTTATCTGCCTGCAGGTAGCTCTCAGTCGGCCTGAATACCAGAGACTTAGTATTTCTGTGTCGGTTGCTGTCGCTCCAGGACTGACATCAGGTCATCAGGGGTATACACACATTCAGCCGACGTCATTACATCAGTTTTTCTTGCCCCAAATGTCAGGAGCCCCCCAATAGGGAGATAAGCTATGTTGGAGAAATCACCACCAGTACAAAGTAAATACCAATACCCCTGCAAGGGGTGAGTAATATACACATAGAGAAGAAAGATTAGGCGGCTGGAGGGAGGGAAACCAGGACTGCAACAGCGAATACACGAACATCTACAGTTATGGTAAGTCTACACAACTGTACTATGTTCTTCGTGTTTCACTGTTGCAGTCATTACATTTGGGTAGATTCCCAAAGCTATGGTTCGGAGGATGGATTTACACAGCATCAGGACCAGCTATAAGGCCCTGCAGGATAGCAGTGGCAAAGCCAGCTCTGGATTTAGAGAAGAATGGTAAGTGATAATGCTTGGCGAACGTATGAACTGAGCTCCAGGTAGCAGCTTCTAGAATGTCTCTGGTAGTAACACCTCTGAGAAAGGCTGCAGAAGTAGATGCAGCCCTGGTGGAATGAGATCTGATCCCCTGGGGGATAGTTTTACCATGGTGTATATAGCAGAAATGAATACAATGGCTTATCCATTTGGAAATAGTCTGCTTTGAAATAGCCTTTCCCTCTGCCCCTGCAGCAAATGCCACCAGTAGTTCAGCTTTTCTTAGAGATTTTGCCCTGTTTAAGTAAAATCTAAGTTGTCTGTGTACATCCAATGAATGCAGAATTCGCTCTCCCTTGTTCTGTGGATTGGGAAAGAAAGTTGGCAAATTAATAGTCTGATTATGAGCCACACTGGATACCACCTTAGGCATGAAGGATGGATTGGTCCTGAGAGACAACCTGTCCGCATGAAAAATAATGAAAGGTTCCACTGCCATAAGAGCCTGTAATTCGGAAATCCTTCTAGCTGAAGTGACTACTAAAAGGAAAGCTGTTTTCCAGGAGAGAAATTTTAAGTCTGCAGTAGCAGCTGGCTTGAAAGGAGGGAGAGTGAGTTTTTCCAATACAAAATTGAGGTCCCAGGCAGGGGCTGGAGCTCTCCTGGGTGGTCTTAAGTTTTTGGCCCCTCTGAGATACTGATTTCGCAGAGGATGAGAGAAGATGGGAGGTTCTGTGTTGTAATGAGCTGAAATGGCTGAGGCATGGATTTTTATGGAAGAAAAGGACAGGCCTTTGTAAAGCATCTCAGTTAAATATTGCAAAATCTGAGGAATATTGGGCACTGCTGTGCTTATCCCTTGTGATTGATTCCAGGCACTGAATCTTTTCCATTTGTCAGCATAAGATTTCCTAGTACTAGGCCTTCTTGCCTCCAAAATGACATCCACCACATGTTTGCTGAGGGATGCTAAGGGTGAATTTAGGTGATTA
Organism: Protopterus annectens; assembly: GCF_019279795.1. Lineage (NCBI taxonomy): Eukaryota > Metazoa > Chordata > Ceratodontiformes > Protopteridae > Protopterus > Protopterus annectens. The sequence goes on along the minus strand of NC_056730.1, from coordinate 593,237,414 downwards.
GCCACGCTGCAAGATTCAAAGTTTGGAGCAGAGTGTGCAGAATTTGGTTGTTCTGCTGAGACAGTAAGTAAGGTGTCCGAGGCAGGTGCCACGGTGGAAGGTGTGACACATTGCGCAGGAGTGGGTACCAGTGTTGGCGAGGCCAGTCTGGAGCAATCAAAATCATGTTTGGTTTATCGCGCTTGACTTTTAGTAGAACTTTGAAGAGCACAGGCAGAGGGGGAAAAAAAGCACAGATAGAGCATCCACTTTCCAGGCTCTTTTGTGATGAGTTCTTGTGCAGAAGTTGTCCAACTGATAGTTCTGGGGTGAGGCAAAAAGATCTGTCTGGACTCCCCCATTTGCATGTCAACATGTTGAAAATCTGTGGTTCGTTTCCATTCGTGTGGGTCCATGAGATTTCTGCCAGAGTATTCAGCTTTCCTGGCAGGAATTGAGCTTGTAGTTGTATTTGATAGGTCAAGGCCGTGTTCCACAATGCCATGGCTAGTCTGCAAAGGGAGTAGGAGTGTGTACCCTCCCCTGCTTGTTTAAGTACCACATAACTGTGGTGCTGTCTATCATTAATCGTTCTGGATGAAGGTAGTCCTTGAAGGCTGTCAGTGCATTCTTTACAGCTAGCATCTCTTTTTGATTGATATGAAGGTGCACTTGATTTGGGCTCCATTGGCCCTGAATGCACTTCCCTGCCAGATGAGCCCCCCAAGCATATTCTGATGCGTCTGTAGTTAAGGGTTTGGGCGGCAGGAGGTGGAGTGAATGGCAGTCCCTTGTTTTGGTGGCAGGCCTCTGCCCACCATAGGAACTCTAGTTGCAGGCAAGGTATGATAGGAATCATTGTTTCCAGGCTGTGACAATGTTGACTCCTTAAACCTTTTAAGTACCACTGAAGTTTCCTCATATGCAGTCTTACATATGGAATTAGAAAAATGCAGGAGGCCATGAACACCAAGGCTTGCAGAATTTGTCTTGCAGATAGCAGGGTTTTTGTGGCCACCTGTTTGAAACATGTTACCAAATGAATTTGCTTTTCTGGCATAAGGTAAGCCATCTGGGCAGTTGCATTCAAGCTTGCAACCAGGAATGTAATTTTTTGAGAGGGTACCAGTTGTGATTTCTTTTTGTTTATGGTGTGTACCCTAGACAAGTTAGAACCCTTTTTACAAATGCCAGATGTTTTAGAAGAATGTCCTGTTTCCTGCCTGAATTAGACAATCGTCCAGGTATGGATATATTTGAATATTTCTTTGTCTGCAAAATGCAGTTACTGGAGCCAGGCACTTTATGAAGACGCTGGGCGCAGTAGATAAGCCAAAGGGCAGTGCAGAGAACTGGTAATGCAAGTAGCCTGCTTTGAAGTGGAGGTATCTTCTGCAAGATTCCCTGATTGGGATATGCAGGTAAGGCTCTTAAGTCTAGAGTTACCAACCAGGCATCTTTGCCTAGCATAAGTACTAACTGTTGAAGAGTCAGCATCTTGAAGTTTGGAATGTCCAGAAATGTGTTTAGAGTAGATAAGTCCAAAACTGAACGCCATGAATAGTCTTTTCTGGGTACCAGGAAAAGTCTTTAATAGAAACCTTGCCCCTTTTCCTCTTCTGGTACTGGTTGAATATCCCCCATGTTCATGAGACAGTAAATGTTTCTGGGCCTCTGCCCACTGATTTGGGGGCAGGTCTGGCCATCCGTTTGAGATTGGCAATGTGTGGAAATGAAATCTGTATCCCCGGGATACTATATTTAAAACCCATTTGTCCTGGGTTATAAGTTGCCAGTTTCTTGCATGAAGTGCCAGTTTTCCCCCCAAAGGGGTGGCTAAAAGGTAAGTGTAAAGGGAAGTCATTGAAACTGTTTATCATAGGTAGGTGCCTTGTTGTTTCCAGATCTGGAGGAGGCGGCACCCCATTGTTTTGATCTAAAAGTCCCTTGTGACTGAAACCTGGAACCTTTGGAATGTCTGGGTGTGACTTGAGTGGCTCTCGAAGGAACTGGAAAGGACCAGTTCTTAGTAGGCCAGTGCCTACTAAATCTTGGAGGCTGCACTTGTAAGAAATCTTTCACAGTTGCATAGATTTAGCTTTATCTTCCATTTTTTTTTTAACTTCTTCAGCCTTATTACCAAAGAGACGGTCCTCTTGCAAAGGAGCATCCAACAATTTTGCTTTAACGTGATCAGGCAGAGTTTGCTCTTTGAGCCAAGCATGCCTTCTTAGCACAGACCCAGTTACAGCAGCCCTGCAAGAGGCCTCCAAAGAATCAAAACCACATTGCAAAGTATGCTTTCCAAGTTGTTCAGCTGAATGCAATAAATCCTGTAAATCTTTATTTTCCACACAGTCAGAAATTAACATTTTCTGTTTAAGCAGTCACATGATAATGCTGTTGATATTTAAGCATATGAAATTGACAGTTTAAAGCCCTGATTGCCAAGGTTGCAGAAGTGTAAACCTTCTTACCCCCATCTATCCAGCGCCCTGGAATCTCTATCAGAAGGGGTAGGATTTTTAGCAGTAGAGGCCTTAATGTCCTTGGGACCCTGAGAAATGGTTTCAGGATCTGCACTAGGATTTTTGAAAAGGAATTTGTGGGAGTCAGGAACCCTGTAGTATCTGTCTGTCTTACAAGGGAGCCAGAGGCAGAGAATCAGGAGCCATACTAGATTCTGAAAAAACATCAACAGGAGGTATAGCCAAAGGCCTATGCTGAGGAAGAAGAAGAAAATCCCTAAGCCTCTTTTTAGATTCAGAGAAATCCTGACTTTCCCAGTGGAAATGCTCCATTAAGGTATGTACAAGTTTCCCCAAAAGAAAAATCCTCAGGGGGAGAAGCAGAAGGAATGGAATCTTCTGCACCAGAATCCTCATAGGTATGTATAGACAAATCCTGTTCATTAGAAGATTCATAATCAATGTCTTGCCTAGACCTCTTAGAAAGGGGGGGGGGGGGGGTGGTGGCTACTCCTGATCAGAGTAATTGAATCTTCAGCCATTTTGATCAATTGTTTTTTAGGCATAGGGGCCTGCACATGTGGCCCAGGCATCGTTTTTTTAGACATAGACTTAGATTTTGGCCTTAGTTTTGAAGATGGTGTCGGTCTGATATATAAAGCTGTAGGCCTGAAAACACCCTCAGAAGCCAGTGCCTGCACAGCGGCTCCGGACCCATCTAAGGTAGAGACATCCACGGGTTCCATAATTGAAGCATCTCGCGGCATACCGGACTCCAAATGGGTCTCAGTAGAGGCCTGCGAATCAGAAGTAGCAGGTATCAGGGACTGCGAAAGCACCTCACTGAGTACCGGCGAACTGGTGACTGGCTTAGGAGAAGCGGCATCGTCAGTTTTGGACCTCGATGGCCTGTCTCTGTCTTTCTTTGCGTTTTTTTAGGTATTCCGGTAGTTGGATTGCTAACCGACGACATTTCTGGATAATTAAAGCATGAGCCAAAATATTTAGAGGCAGAAATATACAGACGTTTAATAGTGCATTGATTAAATTTAGCACAAAACCAACAGCAAGGTACATTGTGGTCAGGGCCTAGGCAAGGAATACAGTACAAATGAAAATCCTTATGAGGTATTTGCTTCCCATAAGTAATGCAATTATTAACTTTTATTGACATCAGTAAGGAGCAAGAAAAAGTTTCCCCAATGGGGTACTTAGCTTTTTAGTTGAAGACTTCGGTTCTGAAACTCAAAAACGAAAATTTCAGGAGTCGGACGACCGGTACTTGCAAACTGCTTCTGCTTTGGGCACCATGCGGCAAGAAAGACTGATGTAATGGCATCGGCTGCATGTTTTATACCCCTGACGTCATTGAAGAAGTGACAGCAACCGACGCAGGACCCAAGACTTTGTTAATCAGGCCGACTGAGGGAAACCTGCCAGCAGATTACCCAAATGTAATGACTGCAACAGTGAAACACGAAGATTATCAGGGGACCGGCTCCGAATGTACAATACCAATGGCTCCAAAACAAATGGAGGCAAGGTAGATGGTTTCTCGGGTCCGAAAACCTTGGATCCGATGACATTTTTTAAACTTTTTGTGAAGGTCCAGATTGGTCTGAAGATCTTTTTGCTGACTTACCAGATCTAGGAGGAGGGGAAGAGCTTTTCTTTGATGTACTCTGACCTTCTTCTAAGGATTCTGAAAAATAAGTTTTTAGTAACCCTCTTAGTACAAGTTTATTTTTTTCTCTCAAGGAGAACCCTTGAACTGAAAGAGTTGCATACAAAGCACGACTCTTGTAAGTGTACTGCACCAAAGCAGTAATAACATCGCAGATGAGAATAGTGAATGATCAAAATATCTAATAATGGAACATTGAAATCCAGTCCACTTTTGGATGTTATCATGCAAACAAAGTTGGCAGTCATGGTTCTGCAACAGCACTTTGTGTTACAGAAGGTAATCACATCAGAAAGTAAATACACACTCCATCAATGGCACAAAATAGCTTGATTGTTGCATAACATCCAAGAAACCTTAGTAAAGCTTGCATTGTTCAAAGTAATCACATATGACATGGTTGAAATCGCTGCTACATCTATCCGCTTCTTTACCCATAGAGACACACCGGTGCTTAAATAATCACTCTGTAAAGACATCCCATCTACCTCAACCAGTGCTCCAAACTGAAATATTGTGTACCCAAGTGTTTACAAATGTAGGAATATAAGTACATTACATCTTAGAATGAGCAGTACTGTGCAACCATTTGTAAAAAGCCTCCAACACTGACATAATCCCTTCTGCCTAATAGTTGTGTAAACTGAGCTTCCTTATCTACAAATCGTCTCCGTTTAGGAGATGGAGGTACACCTGCACAGTTTACATTTAATATCTTTTACTCTGTTCTGTTCCAGTTGAATTGCATGCAAAACATCCAGTAGATATAACTTTTGTTTTCCAAGCAGACTTCTTAACAGACGATGCCACCCCTTCTACAGCGTTCTGGCTTCTAGGATACCCAAGAGTGCAAGTATCCCACTGATTCCAGAATGTGACATTAAATAAAGTAGGCATATGTTCAAATGTATTGCTATGCATTCCACACCTTCGTGGTCGTCCTAACACATAATTATCTCTAAAGATGCTACACAACGGTTTGGTGTCATCAGGCATATCTGCCTCAATGTCATTCCAGGTACCTTCCACATATTCTGGATTAATAAAAGCTAGAGCTAGTATCTCTTTACACAACAATGAGAAGGTAATAGATCTGCCAAAGTCTGCTGCGAGATGCAACTGTTGTTGTACCTGTCTCCAAACTATCTGACATAAATGGAACCAGCATCCTTTGGCGGTGCTATTTGGAAAATGTGTTTGGACTGAATTTACAGCACCCTTTTCAAAGTCACTAATAACCAGTTTGGGAGCCAACAGTAGATTGGAGAGTACACACAGCACACACACAATCCCAAAACAAGTTTTAACAAGCCTCAGACTTTGAGGGGGGTACACCATAGATAAGAGGAATCACCTTAGTAACACCACACACATTAAGGCTGCAATGGATAGTATAACCTTGCGTACATTGTAGTGCTGACTGGAAATGTGCCAACTACTATAATATAATTGTAGTTGCATAGCATTTCAAAGTTACTCTCTGTAGTTACAATTACACAATTCCTAGCTGGACTGGCATTCCATGTATGTTCAACAAGACATTCACCATTTTTTATTGGAAGGTGCCTAGCAGTTAAATCGGAGAATGTTTTTATGTCACTTACAACAGATCTTTTCCGTTGTCTGACTCACCTCACTACCTGCTTTAATGCCAACGTATTAGGTAAAGCATTAACACATGTAGGCGTCTCAGACAATATTTCTGAGACAACTTTACATGGATCTTCGATGGACACCTCAGCTCTCTCTCCTTTTCAATTTCTCTCTCACATCATTTATGGCAACTGTCACAGTATCTGGCCCATGGAAATGAGCTGTACTTTTCAGGAGTGCAATACCCTCTAACAAATGGGATAAAAATCGCTCTCTAAGTCACCAAGAAAGATACAAGAAAATATAAGGTTTGGCACTAAGAAATACACACCTTCTAATCTGAAGGTTAACCAAGAAAATTTCAACTACAAAAAGCACACAACGGCTCTAGAAGCACAAGCCAACTAAAACGTCCGAGTCACATTTTAATTCAAATGAGCTGAACTCTATTAAACACACACCTACAATACTAATCTAGGAATAATCCTACTGATAGAATAATGTAAATAACACAGAGAGGAATCGGGATGGGGTGGAATGTAGGCCTGAAAACAAAAACGACAGACCCAGAAAACAGCAGCAAGCAGCAGACACAGTCTAGACTGATCTACTTAGCTAAAGTACTATTAAAGTAATTGCACACAAGTTTAAGGAAAAACAAGCTAAATAGTTATAATAGTGAAGAAAAAAGGATAAAACTTAGCCAGAGCCAGTTGAGGAAATGCCCGATCTGTTTAGCAAACAAGATCTGGGGAATTGCACAGAGCATCATGTGATAGGGAGCAAGTCACAAGCTAGTTAGGAGATCTCGAGCTTTTGAAAACGGCCAAATCGGAATAGAGGATCCATCAGTAAAGAATGAAGGCAAGATAAGACACAAATAATTCAAAATTTTTTGGAACGGGGATGAAAGCCTGGAAAGTCTAGTCAGTCGGTCCTGAGAGATAGGCGAGCACCATTCCGAAGGGACTGGCAATGGCCTCCATTGCCCTCGGCTGATCAAAAGACAGTTGGGTTCAGATCCCCGAATCTGCAGCAGCAGAGATGGGTGCTTCGAGGAATCCAGTGTGGTGATGCAAATGACCCTGGAGAAGCTGGCTGGGGCTTCTGGGAGAGAGCTCTTTTCTTTGTAAAGGGCAGGGCACCCTGGAATGGGTTCACCCCGAGAAAAGGAAAGCATTGCGGTTCCAGAGGCATCAAGTAAGCTCTTGCTGGCAATTGAAAATCCAGGGGAGAGGGTGCAAGTCTCATGCTGGGCCATACCCATATCTGCAGCAGTGGTAGAAATACCAAAGCTGCTTCAAAAACGTCATCTAGGAGGTCCCTCCCAATCATAGGTTCATAGGACGATACTAGCGTATTGGTCCTGAGGCCCTTATAAACCTAGCCAAAAATTTTGGCCATGTTCCCACAAAGTCAACACCTGTTTCCTCTGTCCAGCAGGGACACGGATGGGATCCCAAGGGTGTATTTTCTGTTTCCCATCCAGTTGTCCAGGTTCCTCTTAAAGACGGCAAGTTAGGTACTCTGCTTGACATGAAGAGGGAGTCTATTCCACAGATGGGGGAATCTTTGGGGAACAAAGCTATCCTGCCAAAAAGTTCTATTAATGTCACAGACCAGGTTTGATTTACAGATATGCAGCAACTCCATCACGGCTGGGTCTGAGATGGCCTTGTATGCCAGACAAAGGTCACCTCTGAGCGGTCTATATGAGACTGAGTAAAGGGATGGGGCTTTTAGCCTATCTGTACAGGACAGACGTTTGAGACCCTGGATTTTCCTGGTCAGCAACCTCTGTGTTCTCTCCAGCTGCTGCTTGCGCTTGGCAAGGTACATGCTGAAGGAGGCACTGTACTCGATAATAGGTCTGATAAGAGAGGAGTCCAGGGATGTTATGACCTTTTTCCTAGACGAAATACCCTTACTTATGAGGTGGGCCATGTAGAAAGCCTTCTGTACAATGGAGGCAACGTGGATGCCTACGTCCCTCACGACTGATTGGGTGCTTAGTACATTGTTATTAATATGATTAGTGGGGACGCCATTTCCTCCAAAAGGGTAATGATGCATTTCTTGGTATTGAGCTTGAGGTCATGCTTCTGGCACTTGTCATTAGTTTGGGTAAGACCCTCGGAGGATATCCACATCAGTACGGGAATTTAAAACAGTGCCCAGCTTGCAGTCATCTGCAAACTTGGTCAGTGACAGACCACTGGTTTTGGCCTGCACCTCAGAAAAGTATATACCACACAGTAGAGGGCCCAAGACCGATCCCTTTCATCTAGTGGGGTTTGTTAAAGGGAGCGCTTAAGATCTTGTCAGGCTGCTTGGGTACATGCTCTAAGGTGCCTGGGTCCTTGCATGGCCCAGAAGAAACTAAATCAATATCTGGGATCTGCTGGAGTGGACACCTAGCCTGTAGATGGGCCTGTACTGCAAGCCTCCAAAAAACGTCTCCTCTGGGTTGATATTTTAGGAGGATCATTCACCCTTCTGACAGAGGATCTCTATGATGTCTGCAAGAGACCCATCATCGGGTGGAGATCTAGGGGGACACTCCCCTTCTTCGAAGTCAATGTCAGTAGTGACAGATTCCTGCTGGGAATCCAAGTGTCTCCTTTCACACTTCTTCCAAGGGACCTCTCCGGTGGGATGCTTCAGGAGGTAGTGGAAGAAATCTGGGGTTCCAAAGTATAGGAGGATTGAAGGCTTTCAAACACAGGCTGTCCCAGTGGAAGCTGAGAGGTCTCAGGCACAGACTCCATGGAAGCAGGGACCAGATCCGATAGAGGGAGAACTTGGGGTCCCCTAAGACGGGACAGAACTCTATCCACCACTTCGAAAGTAGGAAGGCTACGAAGACACGAGAGCCATCGCTCTGGTGCCAAACTTGTCAGAACAGACTTCTCTGGAGCCCCCGCAATCCTCAGCTCTGAGGGGGGAGTCAAAGCAGAGCTAATGAATGCCGAAGCTCCAAGGGGAAATGACAGCTCCAAAGATTTTGGAGTCAAAGCAAACCTCCAGCATCAGACGTCCAAGCTTCGGCTCCTAGATGGACTAAGGCCCTGAAACTATAAGAGTCGAGCATGTCAGGGACGCGGTTGAACTGGAAGTAATAACCACTACCGGATCCAATGTTTCAGTTCTTGGGGCCATCAGATCAGACAACTCCAAAGTGGGAGGTCAGATCGGATAAGGAGCCACTGGCTGGACTGGAGAATGTCTGCTCACAGATCCAGAAGGCAAATGAGCTGGCAAAACCCCCATCTGGATCTCATCTGTGCCTTCAGAAATTTCCTCAGTCTATTCACCTCATGCCTGGATAAACTCTGGGATGACCTGACTGAGGAGGATGCTGAAGGTGGCCTGGACACTTGCCGGAGGGTCTCTGAGCCGAGAGACTTCTGTGCCGAGACACCTGGCTCTGAGGAAGCTGGGATAACTGAAGGAAAGGTACTCACGGTAGTCAGATCCAATACTTTTGGCACCTTTTTTGGAGGTTCAGAGGATGACCTTTCAGGGAAGTGTCTTCTCTGGTCCCTAGCCTCTTTGTGCTTCTTAGCAGGGGGTTGAGTACCTGAAGTAGATGGAAGAGCAGGAGCAGCAGCAGAAGGAAGCAGCCCCTTAAGCACCAGCTTGCTCCTGTGGTCCAACAATGCCCACGGATTAAACCCCTCACCCACTGGGCAGGAACTATCCAAGTGAGTTGGGCTAAACAGTGGATGCACTCCCTATGGGCATCAGATAACAGGATTTTGTGCCCACAGGAAGTACACTTTTTGACCTCAAAGGTTTGTCAGTTTTTTTTTTTTTTTTTTATCTATGACAAACCCGTACACAGCCAAAGACAAAGACCTAGAAAGGGAAAGAAAAAAGGGGGTAGAAAACTAGACCGCAGAAGAGATACAAGTGGGAAATAAAGCTACGACCTTTTTTTTTTATTTTTAAAATTTTAAAAATTTAAAGCAGGAAACTCGAAAAGGAATCAGAAGGCAAAACAGGATATAAACATCAAAAATGGCTAAAGCCAACTTACGACCAACACTATTCACTAAAACACCGGGAAGGAGCTCAGTGATGCAACCTTGATGCTTTTCGTACAAGCGACAAACGAGATCTGAGGTAATCTGGGGGAATGAAGCATTATGGGAGAAAGCGGGTAGGATCTTAAGCTTCGGATCTTTAGCTTGAAAAGTGGCCTAGTCAGATCTGCAGTCGGATCCGGAACCTACAGGTGGAGGAGTGAATGAAAATGAACATCAGATCAGAGCTTTGATGCACAGTCAACACTCTAGATTATCCAAAATTTCTCAGTCCAGCTCTGCAAAGGCTGGATGTCTACAGCTTCATCTGGCCCCAGAAGCAGTGATTCTCCCCTGCATGAAATGGATGTAAGAGTGGTCTTGGAGAACATTTTTGTTTGTCAGCAGCTTTATGAGGAGCTACGCCACAGGAGTCGAGAGAAGCCAACAGATAGTCTAAGGGTTCTGATTTGGCCACATCAGTCCAGTCTATTGAAGACTGATGTATAGTGGGTATCAAAATAGAAGCTAAAGCCTCTTTCTTGGGGACTAGCCAACTGACAACCTGGAACACTGCTCGATAACTTTGTTTTAGAGCTTTATGTTTTTCATCGGGTAATAGGTACTTACTAAGCTTCAGATTTGAGAGCATCAGAAGAAGCTTAGCCTTACATTCCTAAGGTAGTTTTTAGCCCTTAAAAATCTTGCATACCAACAATGCAGACAAGTAGAAGAAAGTTATGCTGGAATATTTACTTGTTAGTTCATCCATGAAGGAAATGGGTGCTAAACTGAAGAGGAAATTCCAGTTTCCATGACCCTTCCACAGCTCATTTTCTATACATAACAGTAAAATATACTCTGTCTACTTCTAAGAGTACTGGGAATAAAAAAAAATACAGAGAACAGGACTAAATGTAGTATTCCTCTCCCTAGCAAAAAAGACCGGATATGGTGATCGTTATAGGGCATCCAGCAATCACACCCATACTTCACTTTTCTCTTAGATGTAAACCCTGTAAAAGACAAGTACAACTTTTCTTAAAAAATAAGAAGTCCCCAGTAGGAAACTTATCTGACCACTTGACAAAACTAGCAGACTGAGAAACCTGTGAAGGTACAGCAAGAGAGAGTCTAGCACCCCATTGGTCTACTTTTATTCTGGTTTGGTTTAGAGCTACAATGAACATACAGGTGCGTGGAAGGTGCCCTAAAAGCCTTGGATACTGGCTGATTCTTGACAGGACACATCAAATAGTTTTTGTTCCTACGGCAGTAATGAACATGAGGACCTAATGTATGGGACAGGATCTTAGACTTATAGAAATATCTCGCACACTTCTACCCCACATACTGGAAAACTGGACTGCTAAGCACCTTCTTTTTTGGTGGGACCCTCTGTTAAGTACTACAAGCACTTTCCTTTCTTAATGAAGCTAGCACATGCCTCAAGTAAATCTTCAATAGAAATCCTGTCACTAGTCACAACCATCAATTCTTTTCGATATTTTCTCATGAATGGGAAATGTTCATTTGTGTTTATATACAAGAGAGAGAAAGCACCCTAAATACTTGCTGGCTGCATTATATAAATGATAGCTACCTAAGCAAAAGCTGAACAGTAAAGCCAGACAATACAGATTTGGGTACAGTAATACCACAAAAAGTACAGTTGTGTACACTTACCATAAATGTAGATGATTTAAGTATATTCACTGTTGCAGTCATTACATTTGGGTTATCTGCCTGCAGGTAGCCCTCAGCCGGCCTGATTACCAGAGTCTTCAGATTTCTTCGGCAGATGTCGTCTTCTTCCATGACGTCAGGGGTATAAAACATGCAGCCGATGCCATTACATCAGTTTTTCTTGCCCCAGATGTCAGGTGCCCCCACAATGCGAAGCAATTATATGTTATGGTATACCACCATCAAAAAGCAAATACACCAGAAAAAATAAATATACCAAACAAAAAGGAAAGGTAGAGCTAAGAGAAGTCAGGGGGCTGGAGGGAGGGTAACTAGGACTGCAACAGTGAATACACTCGAACATCGACATTTATGGTAAGTGTACACAACTGTATTATGTTCTTCATGTTTCACTGTTGCGGTCATCACACTTGGGTTGATTCCCAAAGCTGAGGAAGGGTGGAGGCAGTCAAGAAGTATTAGGGCTGGCTAGCAGGCCTTATAAGACTGCTGTGGCAAATCCAGCACTGGATTTAGTAAAGATAGGCAAGTGGTAATGCTTGGTGAAGGTGTATACAGAACTTCAGGTTGCAGATTACAGGATGTCCCTAGTAAGGACTCCCCTGAGAAATGCTGCAGAGGTTGAGGTAGCCCTAGTGGAATGAGTTCTTATCCCCTGTGGGGTAGGGTTTTCCATGGTGTTTGTAGCAGAAATGGTTGCAGTGTGCTATCCATTCGGAAATGGTTTGCTCTGAAATGGTCTTGCCCTCTGCCCCTGTAGCAAAGCTAACTAGCAGCTGGTCAGATTTTCTGAAAGGTTTAGTCCTGTCAAGGTAGAACCTGAGCTGTCTGTGCACGTCCAAGGAGTGAAGGATCCTTTCCCCTTTATTCTGAGGATTAGGGAAAAAGGGTGGTAAATGGATGGATGGATTGGTTTAAAGCCACACTGGATACCACCTTGGGCATAAGTCATGGGTTAGTCCTGAGGGAAACCCTGTCACAGCATGGAAATAATGTAGGGTTCCACAGCCATTAGTGCCTGTAATTCAGACACACTTCTTGCTGAAGTGATGGCTAGAAGTGGGGTTGTTTTTCAAGAGAGGAATTTTAACTCTGCTGCAGCAGCAGGCTCAAAAGGGGGAAGCGTGAGCTTCTCTAGTACAAAGAGAAGGTCCCAAAGCAGGGGTGGGTCATTACATTTGGGTTGATTCCCAAAGCTAAGGAAGGGAGGAGGAAGTTACAGAGCATTAGGGCCAGTTATTAAGCCCTGCAAGACTGCAGTGGCAAATCCAGCTCTGGATTTAGAAAAAATAGGCATGTGGTAATGCTTGGTGAAGGTATGTACAAAGCTCCAGGTAAGCAGCTTCTACAATGTCCCTGGTAGGGACTCCTCTGAGAAAGGCCGCAGAGGTAGATGCAGCCTTGGTGGAATGTGATCTTATCCCCTGTAGGGTAGGTTTTCCATGGTGATTGTAGCAGAAATGAATGCAATGGGCTACCAATTTGGAAATGGTTTGTTTTGAAATGGCCTTCCCCTCTGCCCCTGCAGCACAGCCAACTAGCAGCTGTTCAGATTTTCTGAGAGGCTTAGTCCTGTCCAAATAAAATCTAAGTTGTCTGTGCATATCCAGAGTATGCAGTATGCGTTCCCCCTTTGTTTTGTGGATTAGGGAAAAAAGTAGGCAAATGAATGGACTAATTCAGGGCCACACTAGACATGACCTTGGGCATAAAGGAAGGATTAGTCCTGAGGGAAACCCTGTCCACATAGTTTCATAGTAGTGTACTAGGCTATCTGCCCGGGGACATTTATAAGCCTAGCCAACAGTGATGTGGCTTTACGCCACCCCATACTATATAGTTGCGCCTCTCTAGTAGTGACACATGTGGAACCCTATTATTTAGTAAACTATACCTCTGTCTAGTAGCACATTATAATACTGAGCCCACCCCTCTTCTCTCACCCCCTGCTAAAAAGTCCTTAGAGGGGCCAAAAATTTGACACCCCCCCCCCCCAGATAATGAAGGGTTCCACTGCCATGAGGGCCTGTAATTCAGACACTCTTCTTGCTGAAGTGAAGGCTAGAAGAAAGGAATTTCAACTTTGCTGTTGTAGCTGGCTCAAAGGGGGGGGGGGGGTGAGCTTTTCCAATACAAAGTTAAGGTCCCAGGCTGGAGTGGGAGCTCTCCTGGGGGGGGGGGGTCAAATTTTTGGCCCCTCTAAGGACTTGTTTTAGCAGGGGGTGAGAGAAGAGGGGTGGGCTCAGTATTATAATGTGCTGAAATGGCAGAGGCATGAATTTTAATTGACGAGAAAGACAGGCCCTTGTGGAGCATTTCTGTTAAGTACTGTAGAATATGAGGTAAGCTGGGCACCGCTGTGCCCATCCGCTGAGCCTGGCTCCAGGAACAGTATCTTTTCCACTTTTCAGCAAAGGATTTTCTAGTACTAGGCCTCCTTGCCTCCAGAATGACATCCAGCACCTGCTTACTGAGGGTTGCTAGAGGAGAGCTCAAGGAATTAGGCAGGCTGCAAGGTTCAGGGTTTGAAGCTGAGGGTGCAGAATCTGGCCCACCTGCTGGGACAGCAGGGAAGGGGTCTGAGGCAGGTGCCATGGTTGCAGCAGTGTCATACTGCGCAAGAGGGGCTACGAGTGCTGGCATGGCCAGTCTGGTGCAATCAGAATTGTCCTTGGCTTGTCCTGTTTGATCTTTAGTAGAACTTTCAAGAGGAGAGGCAGAGGGGGAAAGGCTTTAACCGAGAGGCTTTCCCAGGTAAAGGACAGGGCATCCACTTTCCAAGCTTGACTGTGGGGAGTTCTTGTGCAGAATTTGTCCAACTGGTAGTTCTGAGGGGAGGCAAACAGGTCTACCTCTGGAGTCCCCCCATTTGTTCCTCAAGAGGTTGAAGACTTTGAGTTCTAGTTTCTATTTGTGTGGGTCCATGAGATTTCTGCTCAAGTCGTCTGCCAGTGAATTCAGTTTGCCTGGCAGGAATAGAGCTTGTAGGTGTACCTGGTAAACTCAAGGCTGTGTTCCACAGAGTCATGGCTAATCTGCAGAGAGGGTATGAGTGGGTTCCCCACCCTGCTTGTTTATGTAACACATAACTGTGGTATTGTCTGTCTTTACCAATAGTTGTCCTGGAAGAATACAATCTTTGAAGGCTGTCAGAGCATTCTGTACAGCTAACATTTCTGGGAGCTGGAGGTGAAGTGTCTGGGGTAAGGTTCGATTCGAAGAAAGCATCATCTACAATGTCCAGAACAGGAGGGATAGCTAAAGGCCTGTGTTGAGGTAGGAGTAAGAATTCCCTAAGTCTCTTTTTGGACTCAGAGTAATCCTGGCCTTCCCAGTGGAAATGCTCCCTAAGAGTATGCAAGGTAAGGTCTTCAGCCATTCTAAGCATTTGTTTTTGAGGCATATGGGCCTGAGCTCGCGGTTTGGTCAACGGGTTTCTAGGCGCAGTGCAAGTTTTAGGCCTGAGGGATTCAGAACTTCTGGATGGAAACGATGACGTCAGTTTAAAATGCAAGTCTGTAGGCCTGAATACACACTCAGAAGCCAGTGTCTGCACAGTGGCTCCGGACCCATCCAAGGTAGAGACATCTGCAGGTTCCATAGTTGAAGAATCATCTTGCGGCATAAAGGACCCCGAATGGGTCTCAGTGAGACCTGCGAATCTGAAGTAGCGGGTATCAGGGGCTGTGAAAGCGCTTCACTGAGTACAGGCAACTGGCGACTATCGTCGGCAGTTTTGGACCTATGCGGTCTGTCTCTGATTTTATCCTTACTTTTTTTTGGAAAGATTGGTAGTCAGATGGCGTAACGAAGCCATTTCGGAGTACTGAGACAGAGTACGAAAGTAATTAGCTGCAAAAATAGCCTGATGACGAATGGTTCAGGGGTTGAACAAGGCACAAAACTGACAGCGAGGGACGTCGTGGTCTGGGCCTAAACAGGGGATGCAGTACGAATGAAAATCTCTATGAGGTATTTGCTTTCCACAGGTAAGACAGTTGTTAACTTTTACAGACATCGGATGTAACAAGAGAAAATGGTCCCCAACAGGGTACTTATCTTTTTCGAAGACTTTGGATCTGAAACTCGAAAACAAAAATTTCAGGAGTCGGCCGACCGACACTTGCAAACTGCTTCTGCTTCGGGCACCGCACGGCAAGAAAGACTGATGTAATGGCGTCGGCTGCATATTTTACACCTCTGACGACCTGACGTCATGCAAAAAGAGACAGCATCCGATGCAGAAATCCGAAGACTCTGGTATTCAGGCCAGCTGTGGGCTACCTGAAGGCAGATGTAATGACCGCAACAGTGAAACACGAAGAACATCAAATGTCTTAAGGTTTAACAATATGGACAAAGTTCTTCACACTTCCAGCACAGGCTTTCACATAGCTATGAACTGCCACATTACCAGAAAGCTTCACAAGATAGAATTTTTAAGTGACGAGAAACTTCTGTACCAGCATACAAACTGTGAACATCCTGGGAGTGGAGCTCAGACCAAAAGGATGAGTGCTGCTGCTATATATAAACTTGGGAAGACTACTTCAATATAAAATGAAACTGCCACTGTCGAGGCTCCTTGGGGAAGACATTACAATAGTACTTTGGGCTGTGCAAGCCTGGCTTCTGGTGTTACATAAGGGGTTAGGGCTTCAGATACAGAAGACAATGAGGATAATAAACTACTCATCTACAAAGGGACAGCTTGGCTTAGACAACTAAGTTACATTCAGGAATGGTCTAAAACTTTTAAAGAACAAACAACATGCACTTAGCAGAAAAATATTTCTGAACAAACAAGTCCATCCTTATCAACAGCATTACTAATGTTGTCAAGCATTAATTAGGCAGCTCAGCATCTGAAACTTGTTGATTACTAGCTCCTCCCTTTTCACTTGTAATGCTCTACAAAAAACAGACCTTCTTCAGAGTTCTGTCATGCCATGCAGAAGCAAAGGATAAAACCACATTAGTCATGATTACCTCTAGCCCACATCACAAAGAGAATGAGGATAGCAGGTGAGTATGTTGACAAGGATGGATCTCCTAACCCAGAGCTTTTAGTGCAATGGTTAGAGCATAACGTTAACATAAAAAACAAAGAAAATGAACAGCAGAAACATTTGTTAATTTAATAAGTATAAAAAACAAAGCTTTTGGGTTTCCCCTTCCTCAGTGTATAAAAATATGATTGCAAAATCATTTCTTAAACATACATATCTGACACAGCCAACCAATCACAACAGAATTAAAACATTAGATAGCCAATTAATCAATACAAAAGTGGAAATTATTGGAATATCATTTTTTTTTAGAACTGGTTTCAGGCTTACTGCCCCATTCAAGCCTGGAATTTTATCTGCATTCAATTCTAAAATCCAAGCAAAAATCAGCATTTTCCAATTTATTGTTCACATCCCCACCTCTTATATTTTTCAGAAGCACTTTTATAGCTCTAAATTTAAAACTATGTATGTCCCCTTCATCATGTATATGTTTTGCCAAAGCATTTGTTTCTACATTACTTTTAATTGCAGACCTATGTTCTATGATTCGTTCCTTTAACATTCTAGAGCATTTTCCCACATAAAATGCTGGACATAATGTACAAGTAGCCAAATACACTATATGTTGTGATACAACTAGTATAGTTATCAAAAGTATATTTTCTTTGACTGATAGGATGCATGAAGGAGGGATCAGTAATTACATCCTTACAGCAACTACATCCAAGGCAGGAATAGGTTCCTTTCCTACAACTTTCAGACCTTTCTTTATACCTCCCTACCTGTAGTTCCTTATAGCAGAGTCTACTTTTAAGATTCTTATAATTTTTATAAGAAAATACAGATTAATCATTTATAATCCCTTTTATTTCTGGCATAGTTACTAATACATTTCAGTATTTTCTAATAGTTTTCTCGATATCTTGTGACCTATTACTGTAAGCTAATACATATCTTATTATCAATCATTCTCCTCTGTGTGTCCTATCAAATCCCCTGATTCATTAACTTGCTTGAAATAAGGGGCCATACTCCCATTCGTTTCTCTTATGACCTCATCCATCACCTGATGGACCACATTTGGTACATAGCCCCTATCTATAAATTCCAGAGCCATCTCATTCATTTGCTGTATGTTACTATTCAATCTACTCGCCCTACAAAACTGACTTTTTAATATGCCCTTGAAAATATATGTGGGGCATGCATGCTGGTTCTGTGTGTGTATCTATTAGCATGGACCATTTTCTTACGTACACTAGTTTTAATACGAACATCTTTCTTTTCTAGCCTTGTGTCCAAGTAATTAATTCAGATGAGCATTCCATCTTAAAACTTAGAAAGTTTGTGCTATTTTCTAAATATTGCACAAATTCTCAAACTCATTTCATCCCCTTCTCAGAGCAGAAAGCAGTCATCCACAAATCTCTTTTACATACCCTTCATTCCTATAAATATATTTCTTTTCCCATTGACCGAGTACCAAATTAGCATAGGTATTAGCAATGGGCGTACCCATGGCAACCCATAAGGTTTGTAAATATGGTTTCCCATCAAACAAGAAAATATTATTAGTTTCCAACAAATGTTCTCTATCTCACAATGTGGCATAGTGGTTTCCATATTTAGAAACTCGCGTATTGCTTCCACTCCGAACTGATTCGGTATTACTGTGAACAGCGAATTAATGTCTAAACATACAAACAAAAAATTGAGATGCTTATAACCATTAAACCACCAAGCTAAGTGTATTAATAAAAACATCAGAGTCCTTTATATAGCTCTTACAAGTATTCAAATATTTGCTCAATACATTTTGTATATAAACCGAAAGGAATTCTGTTACCCAACCCCTCCCTGAGACAATTGGTCTCTATGGGGGCTTGGTTAAAGACTTGTGTAGTTTGGGTAATCTATATATAAATAGTAAAATTGGTCATGACACAGTAAAAAAGTTAAACAATTCCAAAGATATTTCATTCTGAATCTGCATCTCATACATGGTTATATTTATATCAGAAATACATTTTCTCACTGGATTAAAATCAATTCTCAAAAAAGTTTCATCATTTAAAAAATCATGAACGTTTCATATAATCGTCCTTATTAAACAAAACAATCGACCCTCCCTTGTCAGCTTATTTAATAATCAAGTTATGTTCACACACTAGCTTTCTCAAAGCTGCTCGCTCATTTCTAGACATGGCCTAGTTTCATTGTACAATTGTTTGATCTCGGTTTCACATAAATCATAAAAGGCTGAAATAACAGGCAAACTATAAGGAACAAATGTACTTGCTCTCTTGCACTTAACATTCACACAAGAGTCTTTAAACAGTACCTTTAAGTTTAAAGTTCCTTGGTCAGTGAGCGCGCATCAGGCAAACTATTAGCACCACTTGGTATAAACTGCAGACCTCTTTCCAGAATATTTATATCATTAAATGATAAAGAATAATTCGATAACTTTAAAACATTCCCCTTTACAGTACCTATTTTGGCCGCACTATCTTATTCCGACCTTGTAGGCTGTTGTTTTTCCGCTTCAGGGTATGCAAGCGTTGTCCTGACCTCCCTCGCAAAGTCAACCTGGGCTTCACTTCCACTTTCTCAGGTAACTTCACGACTACAGACTTGAATAGTTTTGAAAAATCCTCTCGTACCTTCATATTCACATTGCCTGCAGTGTTCTTACATACGCATTCATCTATTGACTGTGCCCCATGTAACTGTTGTGAGCTTTGTAAGCTCTGAACAGGCCCCTGTTCTTCGCCCGTTTTCTCCTCAACACCAACCAAAATGGCTTGATTCAGCCTTGCTGATTCGTTGGCAGCATTAGTTCTCTCTACTCCATTGGTCCTTAGATTACCAATGGTCGAACTTGGATTCAAAGATACTGGTTCACTATTTTCCCCATTAATCTCTCCGTGATTGGTTAAATCTATATTCTCACCACTAAAGCTGTCAACACGATCCAATGAAGTTCTCATGGTCTATTTTCAATGTTATTGGATTTATCTTTTGGCCAGGAAAAAATGTTGACCATTTTTGAAATCATTTAGATCTCTAATCAGCTTTTGTTTTTTAACATTCTCCAAATTCTTACCTAATTTGGCCAGTCTATCAAGGATGTTCAGATATTAAAGGCAGGGTTCAGTGTCACATCATTCTCCAACCTTGCAATCTCTTCCATTAGGTTGGATTCAACAGTAGAGCAAACGTCATTCATGAGTACCATGTAATCAGCTCTCAACTTAAGATTCAGTTGTTGCCATTTCGCCAGTAAATCGGGATACGTATTCATATAGCTTGGCATTTTTAGTATTCTAAGGCCTCTAGGTACTATCCCCAGCTCCAGATGAGTATAAAAGCTCCGCCGTTGCCACAGGAGCCTCTTGTATGTTTGTACGTTCTTTTCCAAAGATGTTATAAGCTTATTCAGTTCTTCTGACTCATTCTTCCGACTCGCACTCGGCCGGATTGGGTTGTGTTCATAAAGGCCAATAATGGATTGTCATTTCTATACAGTATGTATATATATATATATATATATATATATATATATATATATATATATATTTTTTTTTTTTTTAAGAGTATATCCACCGATTGTGCCTTCATTATTCACTTGCATTGCATAAGACTTATCCATTTCGGATACAGGCTGTGTCATATTACAAAAATAAATGGCTACAGTCTTTACACACACACGAAAACCAACAAAGGGAAAAAAAAACTGCAGCGAACTACGTTCGATAAAACAACAAAATAAAACAAAGAAACTAACAGCAGAAACATTTGTTAATTTAATAAGTATAAAAAACAAAGCTTGCGGGTTTCCCCTTCCTCAGTGTATAAAAATCAGCAGAAACGTTTGTTAATTTAATAAGTATAAAAAAAACAAAGCTTTGGGTTTCCCCTTCCTCAGTGTATAAAAATATGATTGCAAAACCATTTCTTAAATATACGTGACACAGCCAACCAATCACAACAGAAAAACAATTAAAAAATTAGATAACCAATTAATCTATACAAAAGTCCAAATTACTGCAATATAATTTTTTTTTTTTGCAGAACCGTCTTCAGGCTTACTGCCCCATTCAACCTGGAATTTTATCTGCATTCAGTTCTAAAATCCAAGCAAATTCAGCATTTTCCAGTTTATTGTTCATATCCCCACCTCTTTATGTTTTTCTGTAGCACTTTTACAGCTTTAAATTTAAAACTATGCATGTCCCCTTTATCATGTACATGTTTTGCCAAAGCATTTGTTTCTACATTACTTTTAATTGCAGACCTATGTTCTATGATTCATTCCTTTAACATTCTAGAGCATTTTCCCACATAAAATGCTGGACATAATGTACAAGTAGCCAAATACACATGTGTTGTGATACAACTAGTATAGTTATCAAAACTATATTTTCTTTGACTGATAGGATGCATGAAGGAGGACTCAGTAATTACATCCTTATAGCAACTACATCCAAGGCAGGGATAGGTTCCTTTCCTACAATTTTCAGACCTTTCTTTATACCTCCCCCACCTGTAGCTCCTTATAGCAGAGTCTACTTTTAAGATTTTTCTCATTTCCATAAGCAAAAACAGGAAAATCATTTATAATCCCTTTTATTTCAGGCATAGTTAATAGTACATTCCAGTATTTTCTAATAGTTTTCTCGATATCGTGTGACCTATTATTATAAGATAATGGAAGAAATTGCAAGGTTGGAGAATGTTGTGACAGTGAACCCTGCTTTTAATACAGCAATAGCTATCAAAACATGCTTGAAGGAATGGCCAAATGAGAAGAATTTGGAGAATGTTAAAAAAAGAAAGCTGATTAGAGATCTAAATGATTTCAAACATGGTCAAATTCTTTCCTGGCCAAAAGATAAATCCAACAACATTGAAAATAGACCATGAGAACTTTCTTGGATAGTCTTTACTTTAGCGGTGGAGAACATAGATATATTTAACCAATCACGGAGAGGTTAATGGGGAAAATAACGAACATCTTAGAATCCAAGTTCGACCATTGGTAGTCCAAGGACCAATGGAGTGGAGAGAAAGTACAGTTGTGTACACTTATCATAAATGTAGATGTTCGAGTGTATTTCACTGTTGCAGTCATCACACTTGGGTTACCTGCCTGCAGGTAGCCCTCAGGCGGCCCGAATACCAGAGTCTTTGGATTTCTGCGTCGGATGCTGTCGCCTCTTCCATGACGTCAGGGGGTATAAAACATGCAGCCGATGCCATTACATCAGTTTTTCTTGCCTCAGATATCAAGAGCCCCCAAAATAGGAAGCAATTGCATGGTGTGGAACACCTCCAGTAAAAAGTAAATACCACTGCCATTGTATTGCTCAGGCTGTGGATTGTATTGCATTACTGAAACTAAGTGGAAATTCCTTAAGATTTCATGAGCAGGATAAGTTATTTCTTACACTTATTTCACCGAACTGCACTTCTGAAACACTTATAACTGTGCTATACAGTTGATCTACCACATGTTGCACTGTTATAAAGCTTTTTTATTGTTTCACTGCATTTATGTACTGGTTTAACTGTATTTTCCATTGCTAGATACTGTTTCATTACTGTAATTGCATGTTTACTAAATTACTTAATTGTAAACTGCTTTTTCATACTGAGAGTTGTATTTTCTGTTTGTGAGTGCTCTATCCGAACTTTTCTGTGCATTTTTGATGTTTCTGTGTTCTACAGCTAGGAAATGTAATAGTGTGCATTACTATAATTGTCTGTTTACAGTTAAAAGCATTCTCTAGAGTCTGCTTGCTCCTTGATCTGTTTAAAACTTTCATTTAATGGCTACACCTAGAACTGTAATTTTTTCCACCCACCCTCCCTAGTGTTGTGGTGTTCTTATACTTGGTGGCTTTGCAGTTGCCCGCCCATACTATATATTTGATCTGTGACACTCCTCCCAGTCTAGTGTCATTAGTTCATTCAATCTAATAGAGAACATTTGTGAAGGCCAACCCACTCAGATTCTTAACGCTGAATTAACTTCTGTTCCAGCTTTCTCCATTTCCACTTTTACTGAAAAAAAAAAAATTCTAAGCTTGCTTCCCCCCTTTCCTGCGGCAGGTCTTGTCCAGATACAGATTGCTGTGTCCAGGACTGTTTGTGAGCTCCTGAGCCCCACTCCCCCACTTAACTAGGGTTAAACTATTCCTGGCACCATAAAGTCTGTTCTTCAAATTTTCCCTTGCAACTAGCCAGCTTTTTAGTTTTAGCACTCAAACCTGTTTCTTTGAGCTCAGCACTTGTTCAGAACTCATTGCAAGCACTAAATAAGTTACAAATTACTACAGCACTCAACTTTCCTCACTTGTCTAGAGGAAAACAGTTTTTAGTACTTAATAAATAAGCACCTATTCAGGCATGTCTAAAGGTCAGCTTGCGGTCTTTTCTCCTGTCTACCTGATATATCTGGGCATCTAGGGACAATGCAACAATTGCCTCATGTACACAGACAACCCTCTCCTCCTACCACCCAACATTACGACCTGTGAGAGATGCACTTATATAGCCAAACTGGAAGCAAAGCTCTCTTCACTGAAGACTGGACTAGACCGTCAAGAGGAGAAGGTAAACACTTGCCCCGCACCACACATCACATAGTCCCTCAAAACCTACACCACCAAAAAGTACAGTTTTGTACCTACCATAAATGTAGATGTTCGAAGATCCGCATTGCTGCAGTCCTAACACTTGGGTAGTCCGCTGTCCCAGTCGGCCCGAATACCAAAGTATATGGCTGACGTCGGTCAAGGCGCATTAGTCTGACGTCAGGACGTCAGGGTACAAATGCGCATGACCGACGTCATATCCTCAGTCTTTTCTTGTCCCAGATGTCAGAAGACCCTAAAAAGATAAGGCCAAAACCAAAAAACACCAAACACTCTTGTACCCAATATATATACAATATATACAAATTTACAAGGTACAACCCCACCCACACAACCACCCCTAAACACAGAGGGAAGGAGGGAGGGTATTGGACTGCAGCAATGTGGATCTTCGAACATCTACATTTATGGTAGGTACAAAACTGTACTATGTTCTTCATCTCACATTGCTGCAGTCCTAACACTTGGGTAGAATCCCAAAGCAGAGGTAAGGGAGGCTGGCAAATTATAAGGAAGCAGGGCTGTCAACATGCCCTGCAAAATAGCCGTGGCAAAACCAGCCCTGGATTTAGAGTAGAGAGGAAGGTGGTAGTGCTTAGAGAAAGTATGCACTGAACTCCAAGTAGCTGCCTCCAAAATATCCTTAGTTGCCACCCCCCTTAGAAATGCTGTTGAAGTGGCAGTAGCCCTAGTGGAATGAGGCCTAATCCCAGCTGGAATCTCCTTGCCATGATGGGAATAACAAAATGTAATGCAAAACCCAATCCACTTAGAAATAGTTTGTTTTGACACAGGCTTGCCCTGAGAACTCAAAGCAAAAGAAACAAACAACTGCTGAGACTGCCTAAAAGCCTTAGTCCTGCTTAAATAATAACGCAACTGCCTATGTACATCTAAAGTGTGCAAAATCTTTTCCCCCTTATTTTGGGGATCTGCATAAAAAGTAGGCAAATGAATAGTTTGGTTTAAAGCCACACTAGAAACCACCTTAGGCATAAAGGAAGGATTAGTACGTAATGATACCCTGTCCTTATGGAAAATCAAAAAAGGCTCAACCGCCATAAGGGCCTGCAATTCAGAAACCCTTCTTGCAGAAGTAATGGCCAACAAAAAAGCAGTCTTCCATGACAAGTATTTCAATTCCGCAGTAGCCGCAGGCTCAAAAGGTTGTAGAGTAAGTTTCTCCAACACAAAATTGAGATCCCAAGCAGGAGTAGGAGCTCTACGTGGGGGTCTTGTATTCTTTGCCCCTCTAAGAAATTGCTTGAACAAAGGATGAGAAAACAATGGTGGGTCACAATCATAGTGAGCTGAAATTGCTGCAGCATGAATCTTAATGGAAGAGAAAGACAAACCTTTGTCTAATAACTCAGTAAGATATTGAAGAGCCACACTCAAATTAGGCTCAGAAACCTCCAAATCCTTTGCTGCACTCCAAAACAAAAATCTCTTCCATTTTTCTGAGTACACTTTCCTTGTACTAGGTCTTCTGGCTTCCAAAATCACATTCAAAACTTGTTGAGGAAGTTGAGACCTGCTGTGTTTCAAAACAGAATATGCCAGGCTGTCAGATGAAGAGTGCGAAGCTTGACATTGAGTAGATGACCGTCCCTCTGAGACAATAGGTGTGGAATCAAAGGTAAAGGCCATGGAGGCTTCCTTACCAGACTTCTTAGTAATGGGTACCAGTGTTGCCGAGGCCAATCTGGAGCTATTAAAATCATCCTTGGCTTGTCTTGTCTGACCTTTAGGAGTACCTTTGGGAGAAGAGGCAGAGGTGGAAAGGCATACACATGAAGATTTGTCCAACTGAAAGAAAGAGCATCCACTTTCCAAGCTGTGTGATGAAACCTGTTTGTGCAAAACTTTGGCAGCTGGTGGTTTAGTGGAGAAGCGAACAGATCTATGTCTGGAGTTCCCCATGACACTGTCAATTTCCGAAATACATGAAGATCCAGTTTCCACTCGTGGGGATCCATGATTTGCCTGCTTAACACATCTGCTAAGGAGTTCTGTGCTCCCGGCAGAAACCTTGCCTGAAGAGTTAGTTGCAAGCTGAGCGCAGTCTCCCATAAAATCATTGCTTGCCTGCATAGAGGATAAGAATGTGTTCCCGCTTGTTTGTTGATGTACCACATGACAGTTGTGTTGTCTGTTAGAATCAACACCTGCCCTGGAAGAAGTAACTCCTTGAAAGCCATTAATGCAAACTGGACTGCTAACATCTCCTTCATGTTGATATGTAGATGCTGTAGTCTGGCAGGCCACTTGTCTTGTATCCACTTTCCATTCAGATGAGCTCCCAAGCTATGTCTGAGGCATCTGTCGTTAGAATCTGACTCGCCTCTGGCCGGGTCACAGAGAGTCCCTTGTTTAGGTGACATTCCTGAGCCCACCACAAAAATTCCTTTTGAATACAAGGTATTATTTGAATGACAGTGTCCAAATCCTGGCAGTGCTGTGTCCATACATTTTTGAGGTACCATTGCAGCTTCCTCATATGCAGTTTGGCATTGGGAAGCACCAGAATACAAGATGCCATGAACCCTAAGGCTTGAAGGACTGTCCTTGCAGTCAGCCCGGACTGAAGAGATAGTTGATGGAAGTACAGGGAAAGATTCTTTTGTTTGTCCGGGGTTAAAAAGGCCATCTGGGTTGCTGTATTCAGTCTCACACCCAGAAAGCACAGGTCTTGAGAGGGTACTAGACTGGACTTTATTTCGTTCACAGAATACCCCAGGCATCTTAGCACTGCTATCACATATTCCAAATGCTGTAAAAGGTCCTCCTTTTCTTGAGCCAGAATCAGGCAGTCGCCCAAGTAAGGATAGATTTGTATTCCTTTTAGCCTGAAGTAAGCTATCACTGGAGCCAGAACTTTTGTGAATACTCTGGGCGCAGTAGATAAGCCAAAGGGCAATGCAGAGAACTGATAATGGGAATTCCCAGCTCGAAAACGCAGATACTTCCTGCAACTTAGTCCGATAGGCACATGAAGGTAAGCCTCCTTGAGATCTAAAGTTACCATCCAGTGATCTTTGCCCAGTAGAGGTAAAAGCTGTTGTAACGTCAACATTTTGAACTTGGGAATGTCCAGATAAGTGTTGAGGATAGATAAATCCAAAATTGGTCTCCACGTGTTCCCCTTCTTTGGTACTAGGAACAGGCGAGAATAAAATCCTAGGCCCCTTTCTGGCACAGGAACCGGCTGAATGGCCCCTATTTGGAGTAACAGAGAAATTTGCTTGTGAGCCTCTTTTCTTTGTAGAGGAGGAATGTCTGGCATGCCTTTGAAAGGAGGCAAGGTATGGAAATAAAACCTGTAACCGCTTTGAATGATATCCAATACCCATCTGTCCTGGGTAATTAAACTCCAATTTTCTTTGAAAAGTGCCAGCCTTCCTCCCAAAGGTGCTGCCAGAGGAGAAAGCACTGGCAGCTGAAAAGGCAGGTCATTGGGTCTGTTTACGAAAGGGCTGACCCCTGCCCTCACCAGAAGATTGAGCAGGTGAACTCCCTGTTCTAGGCCTAAAAGAACCTTGAGCTCTCCCCCTACCACGTCTAGACCTACCCCTAGACTGGGAATCATAAGAAGGATATGTCCATCCCTTAGTAGGCCAATTTCTACTAAACTTCGGGGGCTGAACCTGCAAAAAATCTTTAACAGTCTGCATAGACTTAGCCTTGTCCTCCATTTTCTTTAAAACTGCTTCCACAGGTGAACCAAACAACACATCAGACTGTAATGGAGCATCCAAAATCCTTGTCTTAACATGCTCAGCTAAATTCTGATCCCTCAGCCAGGCGTGCCTGCGAAGAACAGAACCAGTGGCAGCCACCCTCGAAGAGGCCTGCACAAAATCAAAACCACATTGCAAGGAATGCTTACCCACCTGTTCAGACACATGAACTAAATCCTGCAACTCTTTACACTCAATACCTTCCGCCAGAGCATCCACCTTAGACTGCAATTGTGAAAGGAGATAATTTTGATATTTTAACATGTGAAACTGGCAATTCAAAGCCCCCATGGCTAAAGTGGAAGAAGTATATACTTTCTTTCCCCATCTATCCAAAACCCTTGCCTCTATCAGGGGGAACGGGATTTTTAACAACAGAAGCCTTAACACCTTTAGGCCCCTGAGAAACAGTTTCTGGGTCTGCCCTAGGACTCTTAAAAAGATACTTATGAGCTTCAGGCACCCTATAATACCTGTCCGGTTTAACTGGGGCAGGAGGCAAAGAATCAGGGTTCAGGGAAGCCTCTGCAAAAACATCTTCCACCACATCCAGAACAGGAGGTATAGCTAAAGGCCTATGCTGGGGTAAAAACAAAAATTCCCTAAGCCTCTTCCTGGAATCAGAGAAATCTTGTCCTTCCCATTTAAAATGTTCCCTCATGGAATGAAGAGTCTCTGAAAAGAAAAATCCTCAGGAGGAGAAGCTGAAGGAGTAGCATCATCCACATCAGAATCAGAATAAGGAGGACACTCCTGTAAGTCTTCAGAAGACTCAGAAGCCTCGAACACTGCTCAAAACTCTCAAGCTCAGGTTCCACCCTAGGCCTCTTATCAGGAGGGGCATAGAACCCTAATCATAGTAATCAAATCTTCTGCCATTTTAAGCATATGTTTCTTAGGCAAAGATCCTGAAGAACTAGGAGAGACACCCACTGAAGCTAAACCTGGCCTGCCTCTCAAAGAAGCCTTGGAAACAGAAGGGAGGGCCTAACCACCTTAGGAAGGGATGGGAGAACAGCCACCTGAGAAGCCCCTTCAGCCTGGCCTACCTCCTGAGAGGACACATCCTGTAACAGTAAAGTCTCCCCCTGAGACTCCAAAGAAACTTCTTGCAGAACCTCCGGCTCCACCAAGCCTTCTAAAGAACCGACGTCCGGGACTGACGGTTCTTCCAACCTAGGCTTTGCTGCTTTGTCCTTGCGCTTTTTGGACGAAGCGGGCGTCGGAGCATCCGACGGCATTTTATAATTACAACGCTTCCCAAAAACTAACCTGGCACAGTCTAATCTTCTCTTTATAGTGCGTTTGTTAAATCTAGCACAAGAGCGACAGCCAACTACGTCGTGCTCAGGCCCTAAGCAAGGTATACACAAGGTATGGTAATCCCTATGAGGTATCTGTTTCCCACAAGAAATACAGTTATTCACTTTTTCTGACATCCGGTTAAATACTGAGGCAAGAAAAACAAAATATTCCCCAACGGGGTACTTAGCCAACTTTGATTCGGTCTGAAACTCCGACTTCAGAAAATTTCAGAACGCCAACCTGCACTCGCAAAACTGCTTCTGCATCGGACCATGCGGCAAAAAAGACTGAGGATATGACGTCGGTCATGCGCATTTGTACCCTGACGTCCTGACGTCAGACTAATGCGCCTTGACCGACGTCAGCCATATACTTTGGTATTCGGGCCGACTGGGACAGCGGACTACCCAAGTGTTAGGACTGCAGCAATGTGAGATGAAGAACATCACACACACAGAAGCACAAAACACACCTACATTCGCGGAGGCTCTCAGTAAAAATCTGCCCAAACAGAGACCTCCAAAGCAGAAATGCATGCAATCTCCACCCCCCCCCAACACAACCCAAATGACACACAGCCCACAAGGCATAACGTACCCAACACTTTAGCCTGGTGAGTGGAACATCAGTGTGCCTGAATATAGAATCACCAATGACTAAACAAGGAAGAAGTTACTGTCAGCTGCCTGTCAGGTGCCAGGATCCGCCATATAACGCACACACTCAGGTCACTCCACAACAAGTACAAATATGACTCTCTGTCATTGTCCATGCTGGTGTGAATGATCTGAGATGTACCTCCCTGGACTACATGAAAAGAGACATGGAGGAGCTCTCCGATCTTGTAGCCCAGGCAGGCATGACCCTAGCCCTGAGTAGCATCATGCCATCACCCAGAATGATACCACAGTACAAGGACAACATGATTGACTTTAACAATTGGCAAAGCTTCTGGTGTCATTCTAAGAGAATCCAGTATCTGTCTGCCTGGGATGACATGATCGACAGACCATGCTGCTTTGCCAGAGATGGCCTGCACCTGTCGCCCTTGGGATTCCGGATACTGGCAAAGGCTCTTGCCACCCCTATAGTGCCTTTTTTAGGCAAGGTTCAAATGACAAATTCACCACCATAACAGATACAAGCAAGCAAAATCTGAGTGTAATACTACTCAATGATAGAAGTCTAAACCTCAAAATGCACTCACTCGAGGCACACCTTAAAATGGAGAACATTGATAGCTGTGCAGGGACACAGACCTGGTTCAAAGCACCAGAGAGCACTCCTGCATTAGCAGGCTACAATTCATACCACACCTCTTGGCCACCAAACCCGGACCGAAACACTAAAGGTGGAGGAGTGTCCATATTCATCAAGGATATCCACACCTCCAAGCTAGTTGCTCAGCATAATGCATCCAAGATGATCCAAGTTCAACTAACTCTGGGCAAAACCGCATTCCAGATTGTAGCTTACTACAGACCCCCCCCACCATGCCCCAGGATTCCCACTCCTCTTCTCTTGATACACTGGAAAATATTAAGGTACAACCCAACACTCTAATAATGGGCGATTTCAACTACCCTACCATTAACTGGGAAAACTACTCGTGTACCAACTCTTTTGCTCAACGTTTTCTGGAAATCATCAATTCCAATGCCTTGGATCAACTTAACCACACCCCCACCAGGGGCAGCAATATCCTAGACCTGGTCAACACCAACATGGGTGACTGGTGTTCCAAACCAGAGGTCAGGTCCTCGTTGGTCAGATCCGACCACAAGCTAATCACCCTAGACATCCACATCCCGCTCCCACCCCCCATTAGGAAAACCGTAAAAAATTTCTCCAAAGCCAACTTCACGCTTCTTAAGACAGAAGTGGCAAACTTCACGACACCCATGCAGATGGACAATAGAGGTACGACTGCTGAATCCTACACAAATGCACTTTATAAGCACTTACACGAGTGCATGGATCGTGCTATCCCTAACAGAACCAAGATGCTATCCCCCAAAAAAGAAGCCAATCTGGTAGTCTTCTGCCATAAACAAACTCTACAACAGAAGAAAGAAACTGTTGCAAAAAAGAGTAAAATCCCACGATTGGAGGAACTCCCTGGTCAGCCTCAGTAAGAAGCCGAGATCCCTCATAAAATCCTCCAAAGCTAGTTATGAAAACAAAATCGCCACTGATTCTAAAGACAACCACAAAGCATTCTATAGCTATGTCAAGAAACTCAATGGCAACACTCAGATCTGCTCTGAGTTACAGCACAACACTAAATATACAGAACCAATTGATACTGCCAACATCCTGGCAGATAGGTCCAGTGCTAACTTTATCCCCCTCTCACCCCCTAAAGGGCCCAACTTTATACCGTAAGAATGCAAAGTTCCTGTGATCACGGCTGCACAGGTAAAAACCTCACTCTACAAAGCCAAGAACACAGCATCCATGGGACGTGACAGCATCCCAGGCTGCCTTCTACATGAACTACATAAAGAATTGGCACCCCACCCAAGTACCATGTTCAATCATAGCCTCACCTCAGGCTTTGTGCCCATTGAATGGCGCACCGCGACGGTTATCCCACTCCACAAAGGGGGGGGGGCAACAACAGACCCCGGGAACTACCACACCCCATTAGCCTGACAAGCCTGGTTAGCAAGGCCATGGAACTTATCATGGAATTCATAAACAAAGACATTGGAGATCTCCAAACTCTGGACCCCACACAGTTCGGGTTTGTAAAAGGCAGATCATGTCTCCTAAACCTGATAGACTTTGAAGTAGTCACCAAAGCCATAGATGAGGGGAAGGTGGTTCACACAGCCTATCTAGATCTCACCAAGGCATTAGACATCATCCCCCACTATGGAATTATAGATAAACTCACTAAACTAGGTATAAATCCCTATGTCACAAGATGGGTTGCCAACTGGCTTACTGACAGAACCCAGACTGTGAAAGTAGCAGACTCCAAATCAGACTTCAGACCAGTGACAAGTAGAGTACCACAGTGTTCAGTCCTGGGTCCTCTCCTGTTTGGTATCTACTTCTCTGAAGTACAGGCTAACACAGAAGGTCTTTGGCTAAGTAACTTTGCAGATGACTGCAAACTAGGAGCCATAATCGAAACTCCTAACGATGTGGACATCCTACAAAAGGGCCTCACTGAGACAGATGTCTGGGGTCAAAGCCATGATCTCAAGCTCAATGCCATACCCTTTGGTAAAAACTCTGTACCCATGAACTACCACATAGGTAGTAGTCTACCTAACACCAAAAGTGTGATAAGAGACCTTGGGACAAAGGTGGACAATAGTCTCCTTTGATAATCACATTGCCACAGTGGTCAGGAAATCCTTCTACGTGGCACACCTCATCACAAAAGGTTTCGCATTCAGAAAAAAAAAGAGGTCATTGTTCCCCCTCTACTCATCACTCATTAGACCCATTATAGAGTACAACGCCCCTTTTGATATGTACCTCACAAAACATCTACAACTGGAAAGGCTGCAAAAATACCTCACAAAGAGGATTACTGCCAGCAAACAGATGCCTTACGCAGACCGTCTCAAAAAAACAACTTTACTCCGTCGCATCTCTGCCTAACATACAAAGCTATATCAAACCCAGAGCTGTTGGACACGCTTCACTTAAAGAAATCCCAATCCCTCCGAGCTACACACTCTAGGGACCTAAACCTTGTCACCACAATAAACAGAACATGCTGGAGGGATAGATTCCTGCCCCAGAGACTTCCCATACTCTGGAACAGACTACCTACCTATGTCAAACAGAGCTCCTCATTAGCACTCAAAGAAAAATCTTGATGATTGGATGGGTAATAGGAAATTCACCCCAGGGATCACTTCTGTGGTTCTGCTTGACAGGGGCACAGGAAAATAATTTTCTTGGGTGGCGAAAGCCAGGGTACCTTTTTGGCTAGGCTTGTATAGACCCTAGGGCCAATAGCCTAGTACCTACCTATGAACCTATAAGATATGGCCAAAAGGAGAATAGGTAAAAAGTATAGGAAAGTCAGGGGGCTGGAAGGAGGGTAACCAGGACTGCAACAGTGAATACACTTGAACATCTACATTTATGTTAAGTGTACACAACTGTACTATGTTCTTCGGGTTTCACTGCTGCAATCATCACACTTGGGTTGATTCCCAAAGCTGAGGAAGGGTGCAGGCAGTCAAGTATTAGGGCTGGCTACCAGGCCTTGTAAGATTGCTGTGGCAAATCCAGCTCTGGATTTAGAAAAGATAGGTAAGTGGTAAGGCTTGGTGAAGGTGTGTACAGAACTCCAGGTTGCAGCTTCCAGGATGTCCCTGGTAGGGACTCCCCTGGGAAATGCTGTAGAAGTTGAGGTAGTCCTAGTGGAATGAGTTCTGATCCCCTGTGGAGCAGGTTTTCCATGATGACTGTAGCAGAAATGGATGCAGTGTGCTATCCATTTGGAAACGGTTTGCTTTGAAATGGTCTTGCCCTCTGCCCCTGTAGCAAAGCTGACCAGCAGCTGGGTCAGATTTTCTGAAAGGTCTAGCCCTGTCAAGGTAGAACCTGAGCTGTCTGTGCACGGCCAAGGAGTGCAGGATCCTTCCCCCTTTATTCTGAGGAATAGGGAATAAGGTTGGTAAATGGATGCATTGGTTTAAAGTCACACTGGATACCACAACTTGGGCATAAATGCTGGGTTAAGTCTTGAGGGAAACCCTGTCAGCATGAAAAATAATGAAGGGTTCCACAGCTATTAGTGCCTGTAACTCAGACACTCTTCTTGCTGAAGTGATGGCTTGAAGTAGGCCTGTTTTCCAAGAGGGGAATTTTATCTCTGCTGCAGCAGCAGGCTCAAAAGGAGGAAGCGTGAGCTTCTCTAGTACAAAGTTAAGGTCCCAGGCAGGGGTGGGTGCTCTCCTCAGGGGCCTTAAATTGTTAGCTCCTCTCAGGAACCGTTTGATGAGAGGGTGAGAAAAAGAGAGGTGGCTCAGTATTGCAATGAGCTGAGATGGCAGAGGCATGAATCTTAATTGAGAAGGATAGGCTTCTATGGAGCAGCTCTGCTAGGTAGTCTAGGATTTGAGATAAGGTGGGACAAACTGATGAGAAGGATAGACTTCTGTGGAGCAGCTATGCTAGGTAGTCCAGGATATGAGAAGGTGGGCACAGCTGTGTCCTTTCCTTGAGACTGGCTCCAAGAACAATATCTTTTCCACTTTTCTGAATAGGATTTCCTAGTACTAGGCCTTCTGGCCTCCAGGATAAAGTACAGTTTTGTACCTACCATAAATGTAGATGTTCGAGTGCTAATACAGCTGCAGTAATCACAGATGGGTTTTCAGCCGTCAGGTGATCCCTCGGTCGGCCGAATTCCAAAGTCTTGGTCCGGCGTCGGTTGTCATCGCTTACTCTTCTGACTTCAGTAAGGCCAGAGTATATAAGACACAGCCAACGCCATGTTCTTCAGTCTTTCTTGCCCCAGATGTCAGGTGCCCCCAAAAGGAAGGCAATACATAAATAATGCTTATGTACATATACAAGCAATGCAATATAAACCAAACTCAGTGGAAACAAGCAAATAAAACGTAACAGGATAACCTAGTCAGGTAGTATGAAGAGGTTGTTAGGCTCCATGCCTTTACCAAGTGGGGAAGGAGGGAGGGAAACCTGTACTGCAGCTGTATTAGCACTCGAACATCTACATTTATGGTAGGTACAAAACTGTACTATGTTCATCGTGCATACAGCTGCAGTAATCACAGATGGGTAGAGTCCCAAAGCTATGCATAGGGTGGTAGGTACTAGGAGGAACTGGGTTGAGCCAGAATGCCCTGCAAAACAGCAGTGGCAAAGCCTGCTCTTGTTCTGGAATATAAAGGCAGGTGGTAGTGTTTTGTGAAGGTATGTACAGAACTCCAAGTGGCTGCCTCCAAAATATCTTTGGTAGGAACTCCTCTGAGGAAGGCTGTAGAGGTAGCTGTGGCCCTGGTGGAGTGTGATCTGATACCTGTAGGGACAGATTTCCCATGATAGGAATAACAAAACCGTATGCAGTGGCCAATCCACTTGGAAATAGTCTGTTTTGTAAATGGTTTCCCTTGAGCCCCTACAGCATAGGACACAAAAAGTTGTTCTGATTTCCTGAAGGACTTTGTTCTGTCCAAATAACGTAGCTGCCTATGGATGTCTAAAGAGTGTAGCAGCCTTTCCCCTTTGTTTTGAGGATTGGGATAAAAGGTAGGGAGGTGTATGGCTTGATTTAAGGCTACCCTGGATACCACTTTTGGCATAAAAGATGGGTTGGTACAAGGAAACCCTGTCCTGATGGAAAATGAGGAAGGGCTGCGCCATGAGGGCCTGTAGTTCAGAAACCCTACGAGCTGAAGTGATGGCCAGAAGGAAGGCTGTTTTCCAGGACAAATATTGCAAATCTGTTGAGGCAGCTGGTTCAAAAGGAGGCAATGTTAATTTTTCTAGTATGTAATTAAGGTCCCAGGCTGGTATTGGTTGCTTCCTTGGAGGTCTTATATTCTTAGCCCCTCTGAGGAACTGTCGTAAGAGTGGGTGAGAAAATAAAGGGGGATCAGTGTTGAATTCTGCAGAAATGGCTGAGGCATGTATTTTTATGGAGGAGAAGGAAAGTCCACTGTTCAGCAGCTCAGCTAGATACTGTAATACCTGAGGCAAGTTCAGTTTTCTAGGGTCCTGACCCCTTTTCTCATTCCAAGAGCAAAACCGCTTCCATTTTGCGGAGTAAGCTTTTCTAGTAGATGGCCTTCTGGCCTCCAAAATGACATCCTGCACCTCCTTGGAGAGTAGGGTCTGTTGTGGTGTTAAGGAATTTCCCATGCAGCGAGATTGAGTGTTTTCAGCTGACTGTGAAGAGTTTTGTAGCTGTGCTGAGTCAGCAGAAGAGGCATTAGAGGCAGGGACCATGGAGGAGTATGTGTTAGGCTCCTCAGGAGTGGGTACCAGTGTTGCCTTGGCCAATCTGGAGCAATCAGTATCATCTTCGTTTTTTCTGTTCTTGCTTTCAAAAGCACCTTGGGCAGAAGAGGCACAGGTGGGAATGCGTA